>NC_139764.1:45747198-46266439 GCF_965231275.1 Zosterops lateralis
AGTTTGAAAGTTTTTGGTTTTAATTATAACCCAAATGAGAATTATATGAGATGCAGTTGAATGCCATACACCACATGTTAATGGTTTCTAAAAACATACCAGTATAATTAGCATGAACTTATCTCTGATTCTGCCACTGGACATATATTCCCGTATTGTCTTTAATGGTTTACTCCTGTGCATCAAGACAGAGATTTCTGTCACATCTTTGGAGCACTGATGCTTTAATTCCTTTGGTGACAGTTCTTCTGATTCTTCAGATGGATCAAAACTGAGTGCTATTGGATCAATTTTTCACTTTGAGCATAGATACCATTTAGAGGACCAAGGGAAACACACTCTCTTGTAATTTAATTTATTCTCCTGAACCTCCTGTGGGCCTTTTAGGTCAGTTCTGCACCAGTGGTTGATGGAAACAAAGTCTGATGCTTGATACAAGCCTTTTAAAAAAGAGATGTAGAAAAACTCTTCTTTGAACAATTTCTAGTAAGATCATGCCTGCACCTCGCCATAGGAACAGATAACTTCACATTTTAAGCCTTACAAAAAGATCTGGCCAGAAAGCTTCAGATAGTTTCCACTGGAAATTTCCAATGCTAAATCCGTTTTTCAGGAAATGGAAGACTTTCTCTGGAATCCACCAATTCTATTTACATCTTCTGGCTGTAAAAGAGTGTAAATGCATTAAGTAGACTAATGATTAATTAAGTACTGATATTTTTAAAATTTAAATATTTAAAACACTTTATGACATTATGAAAGTAATAATAGTAATAATAGTAATAATAGTTCTATTACATTGTTAATAGAAAAACTTGCTTGGATTCCAAAGAAAATTAAATAGAAAAAAGCCCCAAACCTGACTGAACTTGAACTATTGCCTTTTCATTCCAAGGAAGGAAAAAAAAAAAAAAAAAGGAACACTTCTTCTGAGAAAAAAGGAATTTAAACATGTCCAGTTTTCTTCACGGCTTGTCTTGAGCCACCCCAAACATTCTATCAAATTAGAATTTTTAAAGGTTTCTCTACTCAAAGTCACAGTAACTATTTTTACACTGATAAGTCTATATAGTTTTTGCAGTTTCAAAAAGAATGCCATGAAAAACTCTGCAATTGGAAAGTTGTTTCTCAAACTATAGTTTTAGAAGTCCAGATGTACTTTACCCTCCCTTTGCCTGAAGACATGCATTAATTATGGCCTCAGGGATACCTGGAAACCAAATTTCAGTTTCACTGATCTAAGAAAATTACTACTATCTTTAGATGTAGCCAGTATTTTTCCATAGTTCATAGAGCACTATTTTGAAGCTCTACTATCAATCACAAAATTATATTTAAATTAGATTGTAGATTTAAAAAGCTTCAGTAGAAATAGGTAATAGAGAGTCAGAGAGAAATATACTTTCCATTCTGAGATCTGGAAGCAGCTGGACTTCCTGTAAGTTAAAGGCATTTATTTCATTGGAGATAAATTACATTAGAGACGTAGGACCAATACCTTTCAGATAAACTACTAAAATTATGAGGAGATATTTTTCATGGAATTTGAGAAAGCAGTTTTTGATTTGATATGATCTGTTGAATTCTCTGTTTAGTATATCTGGTCAACCATGCAATGAATGGCTAAGAAGACCAAGGGACCTCCACCAGGATTTTTGCAGTGTTTGTGTAAGAAGCAGCTGTATTTGATTCAAGAGATCTCCTTCCATTTGCTGTTTCAAGGAAAGTGCCATCACATTGTCAGGAGAGCATGTGGCACAAAGGAATGACTCCTTAACATATAAGTGTTGGCTGGACATTCACAGAGGCCAATGCCAAAAGGGCAAAGTGATCCACAGACCATACTTATTGTCAGGGCTGGTAAATGGTCAAAGTTTGGTCCTCAGCAAAAAGAATTAACTTTTTCAATTCTTTGTTTAACAATTATGTTTTCTTTCTAGTATTCTTTTCTAGTCCTTAATGAACTACAGAAGATTAAGGGATTAAAAGTCCCAAAATAATAGCAAATAAAACCTACCACACACAATGTTAAAAAAAAAAATAAAATAAACAAGCCATATTAAATCTGTTGAATGATATTAGGATCAGTTATGCCACAGACTGGTGGAAATATGCTAGTTTATGAATGCGGTTCTTCATGGGTTTTACCATTTCGGTGTGTGGGATAGAGTGTTCATTTAGTCAGAGAAATAATCAATATGTTACACCTTACTGCTGGGAACTTTATATAATAAATTTCCAATATTTTATAAAATATTCAGATGAATGTCAGTTGTAGAAAATAGTTTCAGCAGAATTTATTTCCTTGGAATTCCGTCAGAATTAAACCATCTCTATTTATCCAGTGGTCGATTGCTACAAAACTAGTTGTCCTCATCTTTCTCTGACAGAAAAAAAAAAAGGAAAAAATATCTAGTAGATTTATACTATCAGTTCTTTTAGTGTAAGAGCAAAAAAGTTGTTTGTTGTGTATATCCCACATTCACTCAGGTCTTGGCTTACCTATAATGTCAAATGTCACCCAAGCATATAGAAAGTATACACATCATTATTTTCTGTCTGCATAGTAAAAATGTGGAAAACACAGCAAACCATTTTGGTAATTTATATGTTTTAGCCAGTTTTAATGCAGTTTAGTAATTAATTTTTTAGAATCCATTCTATAAGCTGCAGGTCTAAACTTGTAGGGAAACAAAGACTTCTTTACAGACAAGCATGTTTGGAGATTGCTGCTTCCTGTTGAGAGCCTTTTGAGTGAAAACATATATGCTGTCCATCATTTACTATGATCCAGACTTAATTTTTTTTTTTTCAGAAAACAAATACTTGAAAAAATAATCCTTCTTCACTCTTATATACTTTCTGAACTTATTTGCCTCCATGAGTTACTAGAATAAATCATTAATAAGAACAGTAAGCCTTTATTCCAGTTTTGCATAGATGGAAGTAAACTGAATGAAAAAGAACAGATCAATAAAAATTTTTAGAAACATCATATTAGCACAGATATAAAGAAACTCTGACATTTGCGTATATTTAGAAGAGGTTCAGGTGAAGATCATATGGCAAACAGAAGAATAAAATAATGAAAAAGAAATCATGACTGTTATTTAATAGGTTACATCGAAGTCTGTTAAGAGTATGATAGTGCACAGCAGCCTGGAAGTGAAGAACATGAGTGGTCGAACACAAGCCTCACAAGGGCAGAAAAGTCACTCCAAAAGGCTTTTGAGCACATGGAACAGGCTGCACCCAGAACCAGTGGGAGTCTCTGATGAAACTCCCTTGAAGTTTAAGTTCAGGTTAGCAGGAGACACATACACAGAGGGAAACCTGCAAAGTCAAATTAAAAAATTGCAGAATTATTAATCCAGTTGATGACAATCTTCTGCAATGCTGAATGACCTGAATTTCCCCTCTAGGTTTACTTGCACTGTCTGTGTCCAGTACTGAGGATGAGCAGAGGGAGCAGAGTCGGGGTCCTGTTGAGTGGCTGTTCTAATTAGGTGTGATAGCCTCGCTCAAGACCTGGGAAAGTATCATTATTCCACTTGGGTTTTTCAAATCAAATTTCATTTAGACATGCAAAGTAGGATTTGATATTTACCTGGCTTTAAGGAAAAGGTCAAATTAAATAGCTATTAGCTGTTTCCTATTAGCTTTAAGGACTTTTCTTCCAAAGGCATGAATATGTCTTGCAGAATAATTCAGTTGGGGCTTGGACATAACAATTAGGTAAGTGGATTTTATACCCATTTATAAAAATAAGGGATTAAAGTGACTCGCAGAATGGCACACCAGTGACTCCTTTTGAGAATGGAGCTGAGTGTAACCTGTTGAACTTCCACAACCATGTGATAATTCACACTCAAGGACTGTGTTTAAGTATATACAGGGGAAGATGTTTGAATGGGTCTTTTTACTGGAAAGTATTGATTTATGAACTGGTTTTTAAAATATCAAGGAAACAAAAATGTTGATTATTTGAAAAACTCTTTACATGTTAGAAGAAAAAAAGAAAAAAGTATCTTCCTAAAGAAAGAAAAACCTCATTGCCATCCACTTTTAATATGCATCTCTTAGAGAATTAAGTTGTCTGAATTTGTTTGCATTTTTGCAAGTGAAATTGCAGTGAAATTATTTAATGGAAAAATCTGCCTTGAAGTAACCTTCTAATAGAAAAATTATTCTTTTATAACTTCCTGGTTTTGCAAAAAGACACTTTAATACTGATGTCGATTTTTTTAAAAACAGTTACAGGTTAGGTTATATTGATGTGTATCAGACTGTGGAAAGAAAAATGTATGTTTATACATATAGTAAAGTGAAAGCCCCATGAATTCTTTCCTGAATAGCTACTAAATGAGGCATCCCAAACTCCTGCCCAGTGTCCCTGTGTATTAGTTATCCTCAAATCCTTTGTTAGCAATGTCGTTTTTTTCCCCACTTATGTGATCAGGTTGTGACTGGTGCTCCCTGCCTTTGACTAGGCCAGAGGAAGGCACTGTAAGTGTAATCCTTTGAGATTTGTTTCCTCAGATACACAGCTTCCAGATTTGTTCTCTTGTTCTTCTGATTGGCTTGATTTCTGGACAGAAGTTTCAATGAATAAATGAAAAAACCTGGCAAATACTGGCAGTCTCAAAGAGACTCTGACCTGCTGTGTTGTGGGGCTGTGAGTGGGAGGTTACATTGTGATATTTCCTGCACAGGATCCCAACCCAGGCGTGCGCCTGGAAAAACTGCAGCCAGTGGAAAGCACAGTGAAGCTATAGCACCTGGGAGCCAGATACTCAGGTCACAAAACTGAGACCCTGCTGCACTGGCTTCCCATACCTGGGATTTTTTTGGCACACAAGGACTAAAATCCCAGCCTTTCACCTCCTTGGGGTAACGAGGGCTTCCAAATGTGGTAATAGTTCTAGAGATTTTGTGTGCTGCCTCTGACCATGAGCTCCCTGTAATCCACATCCCCATCATTCCCTTAAACTCTTCTGTGCTAGAGACTGTAATATGGATGGAACTATAAATGTCTTCCATTTCCTCTTTCTGAGAAAAGGATTTCTCTTTCTTCTTCCATTATAGGTTAAGGCCCCCCATTTCCAGATGACCTTCTCATTGCCCATGCCAGCAAATCTGCATATTCATGGCTCCAGTTCACCCTCTTCTAATGGCTAATTTTTTTTAGTCCTAAGTAATAGTAAGGCTTGGGTTATACTGTTTTCCTTTCTTTCTCTCTCTTTTTTTCTGCCTTATAAACTAAGGGAAATGAGAAGCTTTGCAAATGCGCTTAAATTACTCAAATAGACAAGAGGTTAAAATTGCAAACAGAGTGTGTTGAAATAAACTCAGTGTGAAATCTTGCAGCATTGGAATTAGGGACAATATTTCCAATTACACTGGCATTTATTATTTCCCAACTCTCAGATTTTTACAAGTAAAGCGCACATTTTTATTTCTACTTCTAAGAAAAGCTTTTCCTCTTTTCTTTATGTGAAAGAAAAAGCAAGTATTGATAAGTAGAGAGACTTCAGTGGAGACTTCAGTGAAACATTGATTCATCTAGGTCCTATCACTTGAAAATTATTTCTACTAGCAAAAAAAAAAGATGGTACATTATGCCTTTTTGAATAAGGTCACAGGAATGCAACAGTACAAACTCATTTCTGCTGACACTTTGTATCTCAGAAATTGTTTCCTGTGGTTCACTGATGCATTATTTTTTTTTTTTAATTTACCCTTGTCTGACACATTTTACCTCTACCCTGGCAGGAAAAGTCATTTCCTCCTGTGAGTAAATGAGTGATAGAGGACAGATGAAAGGGCAGAAATGTGCAAGAGCCATCAAAACCCTCATTTTTGATTTTTAATATGCTGCAGCTGTTGGTGTGGAGTGTTTCTCTTGCAGTTGAAAGCACAGCCAGCATGGGAATATTGATAGGTTTACATGAATCCTAAAGAGTCATGGCTTATTTGTATTCACTAATAATGTAGAGCTTGGAGGATACTGCCTGCACAGATACATTTTCAGCTGAAAAATTGTGAAGTGGCAGTAAGGATTAGTGAAAGGGTTTGATGGGGACGCAGACATTTGGAAAAGCAAGCTCAGATCAAAACTGTCTACAGTAAGATTTAAGTGTTAGTCTCTCTTTCAAAGATCACATAAACATTAATACATATCCAAGTGACTATAATTCAACATGGTCCCTCATGGATACATTCTGCCTTTTAAAAGTCTTACCAGCATTCTGGCAGCAATTAATATTCTGAAGTGTCAGTAGTTAGCTTAATATTACTTCCTTCAAAATCTTTGAATTCATTTATTAATTTATAATTTATCAGTAACTTCAGCAGAAATGCAGATAATCTTAATCTCTTAAATTGAGCCTCATTTGCTGAGGTAAGATTTTTGGATTTTTGAAAAAGCTGGAGACACTGGATGCTAAATGTCTGTTCAAAGTCAATAGGTACTTTTCATTGATGGATAAGTATACCAATGCTTTAATTTTCATTAATTATTTAGTTAGAAAATTTACATTTGGTACACAGTATTGAGAATGGCAGGGAAATCCTGCACCATTTTGATGATAAATCCACAATACAGCAAAAAAAAAAAAAAAAAAAAAAAAAAATCTGGAAAATCCTGCTGTGTGCTGTATTGATGATGTGCATAAATATAGCAGCTCAGGCATATTCCTACACTGCTCTGTATTGCCTGGCTAGTGCTACCAGTACTGCATTGCAAGTGTTTGACCTCCTGAAGACCAAGGTTTTCCAAATGTTAACACAACGTTAACATGTTCACTTCCCTAATAATATTGCCTTTAGTTCTCACTAAGTATGAACATCACTTCCCAGAAAAAAATATAAAGAAGCTATCTGGAATGTAGACTTCAGCTCTTTTATGGTATTTCAGCATGGAGCCACTTGAGCAGCCAGCTTGTTTCCTTCTACGTACCCTCTGTCCCTGTATTTCAGGTGACACAGTTAAATCCAGTGTATTTTCCTTGTGCCCATGGATTTGTTGAAATACCATAAACTCCTCCTCTGCCAGCAACCACTGCCTCCCTGGTAAGCAAGGAGTTGTTGAGGCTCCCAGCTACAGCCATTGACTGATGGGAGGTTAAGCCTGGAAATACATTATTTTTATTGTCTGTCACTTTTAATGTCCAACTACTTTATGGAGATTCAGTTCTTCCTGCCTCCTTTCTCTCATAAAATGATACTGAATGAGAGAGATCCCATGCAATGACTACTTCAGGAGCAAGCATGGTCGATTTGCTTCATCTGCAGCAGCTGGAGTGCAGAAAGCAGGACTTGACTCAGAAGCCCATGTGTTTATCTGCCATCACCTGGCTTTGCCATAAAGCCTGGTCTCTTTGGAAACCTGATTCTCTTTTTAGCTCTCTTCTTCATGCTAGTGTACCAAGCATCTGCGATCAGATCTCAAGTCTCAGCTGAAATGGTATAAAAGTGATGTAAGTGGGTGAGGGATTTTATGTATTTATTTAACAAAAAGTGTGGGTTTCCTGAAAGCCTGGGCGGCAGTGTGGCTTCTTCCTTCTCTTCACTAAGATCATCACTGGCACTTTTGTTGTCAGACATATGAGAAATAAGACATTGATTTGTTTATAATATATGCCAAAACAACTCTGTGCATATGTCTTGTTCTGAAATAAAATTCTGATATTAAGAGAACCTTTGTTCCTCTCTTCCCACTCTTTGAATCTGTATTTCTGCCATGACAAACAAAAATTTAGGTTCTTAGGAAAGTGGCATTTTTCCAGCCATTTTCAAGCAATTCTTTCTCTTGAGTAATTCATTGCTGAAGATGCTTTCTTCTGCAGAAGAGGGTTACAAGCCCCAGCTGTTCATGACCTGTTCAGTCCATTGTACCCAGACTCCTCTCCTGACCATGTGTGATTGTAATAGTCTTTCTTTTAGCCATGAGAGCACCATAGGAAGAGAGAGAACTGATGACAGAGAATTGCTGCTCCAACTAATGGAAATGCCTTTTTCCTTCAAGTGATTCTGTTGCTACTTTCAGTTACAAGAATCATTATCCCTAAAGGAAGGATTGCCTGCATGCCCTCCCTGCTTTACCTGCTGGCTTCAGGTTCCCATGAGGAGTGACAACATTGCACCATTGTATATCTTTGTACTGTATTTTATAATTTTTGTCCCTTTTATCTTTATCTAGATCGGTTTTGTTTTTGCAATGAAATTTCATGAAGGAGCTTTTAGCACACAAGCATTCACAATCATGTGCAGTTTATGCTGACCATTCCTCCCTTCCTCTGGTACCCCTGCCCTGGATGTAAACTCTAGCCACACCTCATTCTCTCTACAGGACATGCCCTTGCTCACAGAACAGTTTTTTAAGAACACAGTGACACTGCAGTAAACTCTTCTTGCTGAATGAAAGGATCCAGATCACAGGTCCTGCAAACTGGGAATACAGAGTTTGAAACACCTCTGAGAGCTGTTGCTCAGGTCATGCAGGAGAGCATGCAAAGCCTGTACTGGCCTTTCTACAGGAAACCTTTAATCCTGCAAGAAATGGGGTGAGGAGGTACCAATAGCAGCAAGTGAGGTTTAAATTTGTCCTCTTCTCTGATGTCCACCAGCAGAAATCCAAAACCATTTTATCTTCTCTGGAGTCTCTCCATGGATTGCTGCAGATACTTGCCTAATTAAGACTACTCAGTCCTTTGAGCTTTTACCCACATGTATCCCTGTAGGACTGCCAGGAAAGAATAAAAACAAACAAAATACCCTCATGACTGGCAAAACCAAATAGAGAATTCTTTTCTGATTCTAAAAAATAATTGATCAGATAGACCCACAGCTGCCTAGAAGTACAGCTCACCAGCAAATCAAAGCATAAAAATGGGGCACCTGGAAGATACAGATGAATGGAAAGAAATAATGCAGCATTATTGCTTCTTTTTGGAGGCAATGAGACTTTGTGAAAAGATGTGCAGCATGTATCCCTACTCTTAGTTCAAGCATTAAAATACTTCTGACCTTTTAGAGCAGGAGATATTTTTTCCAGGTACAGATTCTCTCTCTTCTAACTTTCTACTTCCCTTATGAAAAGAATGTATTATATTTGCCATTTGAGCAACCTATCAAAGCTAAGAGAAATATTTTCCTTCTAATTTATGAAGGCCTCCTGATTTTAAGTGTTTTGTTGATTATCCTAGACAGTAATGGATTTACAAAATGCAGGCTTTATAGGCTTGAAAGGAAAAATGCAAACAATCACGAGTCCACTCTACCTTCTTATTTTAGAAGCAAAATCCTGTTACTTAGATGGCAACCTTTATAGCTAATGTAATTACATCTCCATGTCTTTCTATTTATCATGTACAGAATGCCTGAATCCTCAGAAACAGAAGCAAGGAGAGACTGCAGAGAACCATGACTGTGTTAGCTAGATAGTGAATAGAAAGTTTGTAGTGTAATAGGTGAAAATATATTTGCTGAATTTAAAAATGGTCTTTTTGTTGATGGAATGATCTTAAAATTTTAGAATTGTCTAGACAAAACCCTTCAAAGATATAGTTCAAGATCCTTCATTTTACAAAGTTGCATATACATAAGTTGAGGAATGCCTGTGATTTACTAAATTCAGCTTTGCACTACCTTTTCAAGATCTACATACATCACTCCTCCTGCAGTGTATGGAGATTCTGTGACAGAATTAGGAATACATTTGACTTCCACATTTAACTTTCTTAACCTTGACTCCTTTATTTTCCTTCCTCAGCCTTGTGCCTCCTTTACTACAAACCTACAACCGTCAGACAAGAGGGTCTTAAAGAAATCGATACTCTGCTGTGTAACTGAAGTGAATTGCTAGAGCAGATCCATTTTGCACACAATAAAATCACTGCCTACTGAATGAATCTGTATTTTCTATACTGATTGTTTCAAACTGTGGTTCAAAACCTTCAAATTGTAGGTATATATTTCAAGTGAGCAGAAAAGGAGATAGTCAAGCAAACCTGGTTATATCTTAGTAGGAGGAGGACCCTGTTATGAGGGCTAGCTCTAGGCATTTATGCAGAAAAACTAAAAATGAATTTTTCCTTAGTGTCTCTTCCCTCTCTGTCAAGTCTGTTTTCATTGGAGATGTCTCCATTTAGTGACATGCCCACTTGGGCACATCTCTGCTCTGCAACTCAAAAGAGTTGCAAAAACAAAACAACCAAAAGAAACCCACAAGCCCTGCAAACAAAGCAGGAGCATAGCATTGGAGCATTATTTGATTAGTTGTCTGTATCTCACTAAAGAACAATTGCATTAAAATCCACAGTGCCTGCCACCATCGATTTCCCAGAGACTTTACAAATTCCTGGCAGCATGCATAAAGTGGTTTGAAGTTTGGAATGGGCCATTTTGATTAATCTACAGAATTCCACTAGGACTTTCAGATGTGTCTATTCCAAGGGAAAAGAAAAAAGAATTTAAGTTCAACTACAGCAGAACAGCAGAGAACACAGTTTCCTGCAATTTGGCTGCTAGTTTGATTTAGACCAGTACTTGGCTGACATGCATTTACTTTATCTGCTGTCCCTATCAAGGAATAGATAAAATTTGGTTTGTAGTTTCTATGCATAAGACAAAGGCTTTATGAGAGACTGGTTAAGATTTTGTTGCAAAGTCCGGACTTTTGCTTCTGAATAACTATTGTGCCACCTAGTGAGTGTTAAACTGCACTTTTAAATAGATGGAAATATTGACTTTAAACATACTGGTGAATAAAGAAACAAAGTTTTTTTAAAAATATTTTGAGTGACATATTGAAACAAAAAGTATTTTCCCTATTTTCTTGATTATTTACCAAAGTGTTCCACTGAGGTAAAAAAATAATTTGTTTCAACCATAATATAGCACTTTGTTTTCAATTGTATCAAAGAAATATAATACATTAAAAGGATGCACACAGACCTCTTTACCTCCCCACTAATAAATCCATTCCAATAAATTACTAGCACAATTCATAAACTTAGCAGTGTGAAAAGATATCCCCAAATCTCAGATGATAGGAATTTCCATTCCATAAAACAGTTAAATAAATAAATACACTGAAAATGTTATTTTCTGACCAACTGTGACAATTTGGAACAACAAAAAATGTTTTAGCACATTATTATGATTGCATGCTTTAAGGCATTATTTAGACAAAATAATAAGCAGTGTTTTTTATTAAAATCATAACATTCTGGCACAAAGCTTTTCATAAAATTTCCTTTTCCATATAAACAGTTTGTGCCTAAAAAGATATGTAGATTTCATTACCCAGTTGCTGTTTCATAGTGATTCTTCTCCTCTAGTTGAAACCTCTCAACAGGGTTGTGGGGTTTTTTTTCTTTCACTTTTTAAAGTAAACCATCTGTCCTGTGTGGGAGTATTGGGTTTGCCACAGTAGATTGAAGTAATATTTCAATCACCAAAGCCAATAACAATAAATTTCCCTTAATAGAACATTTCCTAGCATTTTTCAAGTCACCTTATTGCATCCTATGTTAAATTGCCACACTATCCATCATGAACAAAAGCCAAAAGTAGATAGTCTGCTCTTTTAATAACTGCATGCTGTGCCATAGTTACAGTAGAAAACCTGGTGGTCAGCAAGATTTCAATTTAGAAACTTTTAGATTCTCTGACACTCCAGGGAAGTTCAAATTCATGTTGTTTAACACATTTAAGTGATGCATGTTAGAGATCTTTCATATAACAGGACCTGACACCAAGTAAACATGTCCAGAAAATTGGATAGCTCAATGCCAGACCTTGATGGAAAAAGAAATATTTTTATAATTTTCCCTCAATGAACAATGAAATGGAGCTCATCTTCTTTCAGCACTTTTTGTTACAAAATATCCGAGATTCAGTTCCAAGCTGAGAGAAAATTAAATTAGTTTCTAAAGGTAAAAAACCATATTGTTTTGAAAAACAAAATCTGTGGTTTGAGGGGTTTTTTTACAGTTTTGTTGTTGGTTTTTTTTAGGCTATTTATTTTCCCACCATGAAAAATATTTTCAATTTTCTGGTTTCAAGACTTGACAGACATTTTGTCTTTTCATTTTCTTCTTGCAGACAAATGAAATTGAAAAGATTGTGTCAAGTGTCAGGTGAGCTTCTTTAGAGTTCAGTTTCCAGGCTCTCTGAATTTTTTGATGCCTGAAAAGTGTTTGTGCAGTGTTTCAGTTTTCTCTGGGGGTGTATTGTGTAGTGATCAAACAGAAAAACCAAAAGGTTATTTCTTTTTAAGGCATAACCAATGGATTACTTCATTTTAAAGCAATACCATTTAAGATAGTAAAGAGGTCTGCCTGTGAGGTCTGTCGTGCCCCATAAAGGTTCTTAATGGCTAATATTCACATTAAATACGGAATTTAAATGCATGCAAATATTGCAAAAAAGTAGGGAAGGATTAGAAATAAAATAACATTTATTTTGCTTTATCTAGAACTGATAAAAAGCTCTTCTCAGTATCAATAAGCTCAAACATGGTTATTTTTATAGAGGATGATGCCTTTTCAGCAAAAGAGGAAAAATCACTTGATTTTTTTCTCTTTAGACACTATTTTTCCATTTTGATTCAAGGTGTTCTAGCATTTAACAACATCTGGGAGAATGATATTACTAAGCCTAAAAGTTCCCATTACTTTATTTCACATAGTGAACATTTTAATGTGACTTTAAATATCTCATTAGGAGGATTATCTGTGGAGTCAATGGATAGTGTTTCATAAAGAGAGAACTGAAAATCTAGATCACACCTCTGATCCAACATTATACTAATCAACAAAATATTAATAAATCCTGGGTTAAAAGGTGCATATATAAAAAAATACTGAAACAAAGTCTCTAAGATGGACAGGTTTTATTCAAAGGAAAAAATACGTACAACTCACAAATAGAGAAAATGTTAATGGCATGTATTCTTCTTTCATTTAAATCTAATACCATATTTATACTCAGTGTAATAAACCCTTTTTCCAAACCTTCTTGTCCCTAGATACCTGCAAAGTCAGTTTGCAGTGGTTTGCTTAAAGTGACTAAAACTCTCAGTATTTGTAATTCTTATTAACGTCAGACTGCATGTCTGTTTCCTCCAATATCAGTTAGACAGGTGGGGTGTAATTCTAATAAAATTAGAATTACATCAAATTCTAATAAAATCACTGAAACTGCCTGAAATTTAAATAATTTCCTCTCTTTATAGAATTGTACCTCACAGATTTACCTGAGCTGATAGTCAATATTTACTGTAATCTTAATTAGGCAAGACTTGATTTGCTCTGGTTTTCAAGCATTTGAAAATTCTAGTCATGTTCAAGCTCCTACTTTTGGAGATTTCACTTTGTTCTGTATGAATTGTTTAGACGATAACCACAAAGTGCACATGTCCATGAAGAAAGAGAAGTGTCCTTCCTTTGGCAAGTCTGCTGCTGCTTTGCCTGCAGAAAGAAACTTGCATTGCCCTGAGGCCTATCACAAGTGAGATTGGTAGCTCATTTCTGAAACTTCTAGGAAACATTTTAGAGGATTTCAAGATAGGATTATTATGAAACTGAAAGTCATAGTGTGAATGAGTGTTGGGTCACAGAGTAAATAAATAATAAACAGTACAGAAACACTTATTCAGTAAATCTGTGAAAATCACTGTTCTTTAACTATGCAGACTATGATGTATATTTGTTATAGATGGCATATTTGTAAAAAAAACCAAAACAACCAAAATTATACAGGTTGTATAGTAAAGTCAATCTTTGATGCAAGCCTTAAGTGAAAGAGATCAGAAATGCATATCTGGATTTTTGCACAGATGCAACATCTGAGATTTTTCTTCTTTGCTCCTAATGGCAACACAGTATTTATTCTTCTTCTTGAGGCCATGTAAATAAGCAGATGTTTCCACTGAAGTCACTGGCCATTAAAACACATTACTATTCAAAGTTACATTTCTATCACAATATAAAAACCCTCAGTGAAGGGTTCATAGTACAAGAAGGAGGAAGAGCAAATTCTGTCAAAGCAAACACAGTTTAAGCAGTCACATCCCCAGAGGATGCTGCAGGTACAGCTGGGCAATAAGTCTCTCAGTCCTAGTGAAGGAGATGGTAGATGTTTGGCAAAAGCTAACTGACAAATTAAGTCACAGAAGAGGCTCTTGCCATGGCCCAGCTTTAGAGTGTAATTCCTGGCTGTGCCAGGTGCACAGACTCAGGTACTCCGAGTCTGGCATCCTCAGGTGTCCCAGCAGGAACCCTTGAAGTAGCATCCCCTTGCCTCTGCTCACAGCAAGGATGATCTTTTCCTCTGACTGCAGGGCTGCAAAGGGAGATGAATCAGGTAGCTCAGTGCTATGCATTAGGTTCTCTATACACTCTTCAAAGTAATGAAAAGAATCCATATGATTAGATAAATGAGTTCCTAATACACTCATGCTAGACCTCACACTAGCAGCAGAAATAGAGCTGCTATTTCTGCCAAGCAAATAATGAGCAAATCTAATTCATTAATCACAAAAGTGTTTTTAAAGCACTGGCATTTAATTTAGGTGAATTTAGAAAACAATATTCATGGAGGCAAAATGGAAGAGTTTGGGTTGAAGTGTTACTGGGATATGTTTGACTGAACATTATCTGTATCAAGTTGATAGCTAATTAGTGAAAGATATAGTAATCCCTTATAACAATATTTGGAATAATGTGACAAAATCATGTGTATATGTAGCTGCAGATATATGTGTGTGCATGTGTATGTGTGTGTGTATACACATAAGTGTGTATAGACATATATTTTAATCTGCAGCTCTGTATACATATACTTGTCACACTATATGTGACATACATTTCTATGTAGATATACTTATGTGTGTATATATATATATATATATATAAAAGTATGTGATAATCAGTCATTTGTTTTTTATCTACTGTGAATGTGCAAGACAGTGGCCAGGATTTTTCCTGGTGTGCTTGATTTCTATGGTTCTGCATTGTCATTCTGCAAAGAAGGAAAATTATATTCAGAGTAATATGTTTAATATAAGTGGAATTTAGTAATGGTAAATCCGAGGTCATGTTCACTGATAATTACACTGTGCTTCCTGTTGCCACATAAACATTCGTATGGAATCCTGTACTTTGTGCTACACTAACTTCAATTGATATGAGCTACTATAAATGTAGTGAATATCAATTCACAGTAAAAGTGTGAATGCTTTCATCTTCCATTGCAAGCTTTTAAAATTCTTTATTGTATTTTGAAAAAATGTACTGTATTTTAAAAAGACACTCTATTTTGAAAAAAAAAAACAAACAAAAACAAACAAACAAAAAAAACTCTGTGTGTTTTGAAAAATTGTTATACATAATCATGCTAATCTTAGGAAGACCTTACAATTCAGATGTATATTTTTATTTTACCAAATAATAGTTTTGGAACAAAGTATACGTGCTAGTTTAGGTAGCTGTATTGAGCATTCTGAAGGCTTCCTTTCTTTGTGCTAGAAAAGGCCTTTATAAATCACTGCATGGAGCTCTCTTCTGTTTAGGCTAATGCCTAAGAGCATGTATGTGAGAGCAGTGCGGAAGAAAATGGAAAAATAAGGTAAACAATTTTCCTGTCTGTGTGAACAGATGCAGCATGAAATTCTTCAGCCCTAAAGACTTGCTAATTTTGAGCTCACAGGTAATCAAGCCCATAGATTGTCATCTCACTTCCCAGAAAATGCTTCTTATAGCCCTTTAAAGACAGCAAGAAAAAGAAAGCTTTTGGTAAGATGTGGAGTATTCACAAAAGCATTTAAATATGAAATAAACAGAGAGAAATTAAATGCACTGAAAATGTGTGACAGAACTTACTATCTATTCTATTTTCCTTTCTATTTACAGCAATGTGCAATAAGTTAGACTAGTCAAAATTTCAGGCTTTTAAATCTAGATTATAAACCATTATTGAAATCATTGACCGTTTTTGTTGATGCTTTATCCTACCCAGTCAGTCTTAGTGGGATATCAAATATCTCGCTCCCTCGGGTTAGGCAGGGAGCAGAGGTGTGCTGGTTGGATGTGTATGAGAGCCTATATAGCCCTTGCCTGTATGTTGCCTACACTTTTTCTGAATAATCCTGGGAAATGTACATTGCATCTGATGTTCTCTGGCCTGTACCTTTCATAAGATCCTATTAAAAAGCAGAAACAATAACAAAAAGATTCAAACCCACAGGGAATAATATTACTATGATCTTAGGTAAGTAATTATATATTCTTAGGCTAAAAGAAGTTTCCTTTGCTACCCTCTGCCTTGAAATTGTAATGTAGTGTATCATACCAATGATTTGTAAATTCTTAACATGGTATGTAAACCTATAATCATTTCACAGTTTGGTTTGTTTGCCTCACTCAGTGCTGCAGTGTTTGTTTTACCAAAGTATGTGTGGCTGCTTTCCCACTTGGTCACACATCATTCTGTCTGAGCTCAACTTGCTGGGCAGGTGCTGTTGGCTGCACTGCGAATCCCGCTGTCATCTTGTCAAACCCACAACACTCTTTCCCTGTAGCACTTATACAGAAAGCAGAAACTGCATGGCAGCTTTGGAAAATGATGGATAATGTAGCTTGCTTTGGCTTCCTAAAGGCAAGAAAATCCAGTTGTGCTGATCTGGTATGTTATAGTGGTGGTGGTGGTACTGATACTTTCTTTTTTCTGTGCGGATGAACATACGGTTAATACATTTTTTATTGAATTAAATGGTTCAATTACAGGAGCTTGTAGAAGAGGCAGGATAACAAAAGACTGTACTAATCATCCCGCTAGCACTTCCATTTTATCAAATAGTGCAGTCAATGTGAGTTTAGGGTTCCCTTTAATCCCTGCAGAGTTTAAAAAACCAAATTTCAAATGCAGGATTGCACTGGACAGCAGGAGACAGATGGTGGATTGTTCTCACTTCCTCCTTTTTCTCAGTTCCTGGATTGCTAAGGACTGTTCAGTTTTCATTGAAACAATAACTTAGAGAAGCTACTTTGAAGTCCAGACATGAAAGAACTGACCCGAAAAAGAAAGGTTTGGTTCCAACACTTCTTCAGTGTCTGAAAGACTGCAGCTGAATTATGATGGTCCCAGGACTCTTCATCATGAGTCTTGTGGATCATGGCGTTTCTGAAAGAATTTATCATTACATTTCCATTGTAATTCCATTTCAAAGTCTACAGTTAAATAGAATTCAGAATTGGTTTATGGACTTAGTGATAGACAGTGTGACATTTACATATTAATTTTGTGAGATTATTTGTATCTCTTTTGTGGTATTTGTTTTGGACTCCCAAGGCTAGCACTCAGATTAGTCCATGGTTGTGTTATACAATGAAAATGGGAACTACTACCTAACTGTTACCTGTTTTTTTATTTCCTAGTAATATGTTATTTTTTACCATCATTTCTAAGTGATTCTGGTTTTTATTCCATCCATTTCAATGGAAGTTTGGTCTCTTTTATCGATTTATTCTTCCTGATCTTTTCATGTGTGTTAGAAGATACAGGTTTGTCTTTTATTATGAAAAAGCAGCATAATGATATCATTGCCATCTAAATGTACCTGTCAGACTTCTCAACCAATACTGGACTGGACTGGCTGTTGCCCTATAGTGCTTTAAGAAATCTATGGCTGCAGAGCGGATGCTTTGTGTCTTTCATCCTCTGCTCTCCATCCCTGGTGTGAGTAAAGGAAGATCTGCACCCTATAACATTAATAATTTCTGGCATATATTTAGCAAATATCATTATTTGAGATCTCTCTCATACTATTCTGGTTTTGACCTCATCCTGTCTGACAGCTCTGGAAAAAATGCCTGCTTCCTAAATAAAATACTGCAAGAAGGATGGTTTCCAGCAGTCCTGTCTTACCAGTTTTCTTTTTAGAAGTTGAGCTCTTCTGAGTTTTCAATCATTCTATTAGGAAAAGAGTTAAAATTTAACTGTGTGATTTACCAGAGCAATATTTATTCATTATTATTGTGTTCATATTCTGAGTTATACAATGGTGAATGCATTAAAAGTGGACTGAATTAGATTATAATGTGGCATCTTCACAGTAACTTTGTGTTTCTGTTAATAAAAAGAAACAATAATACGTCATTTACACTAGATATCGAAACAGGGGAGAGGTTTGTTTTATTGTGCATGAGTGATGGAAAGGAATTGCTGAACTATTTACTTCATATGTCAAGGAAACTGCGCCACTTAAAATCACACAGTGTTTCATGACAAAACCAAGTACAGTTCAAGGGAAAGCAGAATTCACAAACTAATTAGAAAAACAGAACCAAATCCTCCTTGTGTAAATCTTTGTATTGTGATAATCATTATTATCTCATGCCATTATATATTGACTGTGGAAGGACTCACATTTAGCAAACAAACAAACATTGACAGCATGTTTTGCTCAACATTTACAGTCAATGCTGGACTTTTTCATCAGAATTTTTTCTTCTTGATGATATAATTAATTTATTACTATGGATCCAGTTAGCTGAGTAGAGAAGCTAATGAAATAAGAGAAATGCAAATTCCTATTCTGAGCATATTTTCATTTTATGTTAGTACTTGGGGAAAAGGATTAAAGCTCAATTATGAATCTCTTTCATGCTTTTTTCCCCCATTTTCCTAAAGTGTTTAATGATTGCTTTGACATACATCTGCCAAAGGTTTTTTTCCTGACTCTAGAGACCATAGTTTCAAAGGAACTTTTACCATGTGTTTCCCCAAAGAAATTTTGAAGTCATTAGATGTGCAAAACCCTTAGTCCAAAAATATGCATTAAAAAATGAATAGTGACATGTGCAAAAAGTGCTAATGAGAACTTTTACTGCTTTTATCAGATAGGTGAAAGGTAAATAAAAATGGGAAGAGTTTTGCAGCCTCACAGGTTAGTGTAGCTTGACACACTGAAATGGTGCTGACCTGTATCTCCATAGTTTAAGGAAAGGCAGAACAATATTTTTGTTTGTCATCAGCTACAGCTGGAGGCAGCGGAGGCTGTGGCTCTGTTTTGCTAGAGCCAGGATAGCACTGGGGACCAGTGTTGTTTGGAACTTGGAAGATTTGTGGCTTCATATGATTGGAACTTAATTTTTGAAGGCTTCAGTATAGTAGATTTTTGAGATGTTGACTTCAGGACAGATCCAGCAGGGAGTGTTTTAATTCAGACTTAGAGTTCATGGGTATATTAATACTTCTATGTCTTCAAATTCTCCTGGGATTTTGGTTCCTCTGTTATTGAATGTTTATAAGGAAACACAATGTCATCTCTATAAAGAGCTCAGATTAATCACAGTAATTGACTAATATCACATACAGGTTTAACTTGAAATGTGTCACAAGCAGCTTGGCTTTTTAAAGACATCTTTCAAAGTGCTAAAGTGATTTTATGTACAAGTTTGAGGATGATTATTTATTTAACATCTTCACCTGTTTATTTGATTTTTGTTTGGTTTTTCTCTGCTACAGACTATGTCAGAGAGCCACAATGATCATGCAAACTAACAGTTCATCCTCGCCCCTTTTTCCAAATGTGAGCTCCTTCTGGAAGACAGATTCACATGGACCAGGACTCCTTGATGAAGCAGCATCACTCATTGGCAGCTATGATTTCCCTCAGACCACAGAGAGTTTTCCTTTCTCCACTGTGGAATCAACAAACATGACCCTAAATGCCACAAGCAAAGACCCTCTGGGTGGACACGCTGTCTGGCAAGTTGTTTTGATTGCTTTCCTCACTGGGATCCTTGCACTGGTGACCATCATAGGGAACATCTTAGTGATTGTTGCATTTAAGGTTAACAAACAACTGAAAACAGTCAACAACTACTTCTTGTTGAGCCTCGCTTGTGCAGATTTGATCATCGGTGTTCTTTCCATGAATCTTTATACCACATACATCATCATGGACCACTGGGCTTTGGGAAGTTTGGCCTGTGATCTTTGGCTCTCCATTGACTATGTCGCCAGTAATGCCTCTGTCATGAATCTCCTTGTGATAAGTTTTGACAGGTATTTTTCCATCACTAGGCCACTAACATACAGAGCCAAACGAACAACCAAAAGGGCTGGGGTAATGATTGGTTTAGCATGGATCGTCTCTTTTGTTCTTTGGGCCCCTGCCATCTTGTTTTGGCAGTATTTTGTCGGGGAGAGGACTGTGCCTCCTGATGAATGTTTCATCCAGTTTCTAACTGAACCTATCATCACTTTTGGCACTGCCATAGCTGCCTTTTATTTGCCGGTCACCATTATGAGTATTTTGTATTGGAGGATCTACAAGGAGACAGAGAAACGCACCAAAGAGTTAGCAGGGCTCCAGGCTTCGGGCAGTGAAGCGGAGGCAGCCCGCTTCGTGCACCAGACAGGCAGCTCCCGGAGCTGCAGCAGCTACGAGCTGCAGCGGCAGAACATGAAACGCTCCTCCCGAAAGAAATACAGACGCTGCCACTTCTGGCTCACCATGAAGAGCTGGGAGCCCAGCACAGATCAGGGGGACCAAGAGCATAGCAGCAGTGACAGCTGGAACAACAACGATGCAGCTGCCTCCCTTGAAAATTCAGCCTCCTCTGACGAAGAAGACATTGCTGCAGAGACCAGAGCCATCTACTCAATCGTGCTGAAGCTTCCTGGTCACAGTGCTATCCTCAATTCCACAAAACTACCCTCCTCAGAAGATTTGCATGAGTCAGGGGATGAACTGCAGAAATCCGACACAGAATCTAAGGAAAAGAAACCTAAAAAATTGCACCCTCCCAAAAGCATTCAGGATGGTGGAAATTTCCAAAAGAGCTTTACTAAGCTTCCAATTGAACCAGAGTCAGAAGAGACAACCACAGCTTCTGATGGCATCTCCTCAGTGACCAAGACATCGACAGCCCTGCCCTTGTCCTTTAAGGAAGCAACCCTGGCAAAAAAGTTTGCCTTGAAGACCAGAAGTCAGATCACAAAACGAAAACGAATGTCACTTATCAAAGAAAAGAAAGCGGCACAGACACTCAGTGCCATTTTGTTTGCCTTCATCATTACCTGGACCCCATATAACATCATGGTTCTGGTGAACACCTTTTGCAGCTGTATCCCCAAAACTTTCTGGAACCTGGGGTATTGGCTTTGCTACATCAATAGCACAGTGAACCCCATGTGCTATGCACTGTGTAACAAAACATTCAGAAACACTTTCAAGATGCTGCTGCTGTGCCAGTGCGACAAACGAAAACGACGCAAACAGCAGTATCAGCAAAGGCAGTCCGTCATTTTTCATAAGCGGATCCCTAGGGAGGCTTCATAAAATAGTATTTTTTAAACAAATAAAAAAATAACGAAGCAGGGATGGGATGGGACAGGATGGGAAGGGATGGGATGGAATGGGATAGGATAGGACAGAGTGAGATGG
The DNA here is from genome assembly GCF_965231275.1 of Zosterops lateralis. Taxonomy (NCBI): domain Eukaryota; kingdom Metazoa; phylum Chordata; class Aves; order Passeriformes; family Zosteropidae; genus Zosterops; species Zosterops lateralis. The sequence goes on from NC_139764.1 coordinate 45,768,659, forward strand.
TACAGGACAGGGCAGAATGGGCAGGACAGTAAGGGATGGGACGGGATGGGTTGGGGTGGGAAGGTGGTTCTGGGGTGCTGATTCTATGATTTAAACATCAAGACATGAAAGCAGCTGCCAGGCTTATTTATCTTTTCAATAAATCCAGTTTAATATAAAAGTCAATTCACATTCAGCAAAAACTAAGAAAATTCAACATTTTTACTAAGGAGTGAAAGATTTAATAAAGTTTTCCTATGAATTTGCGAGAAGCTGTATAGCAATTATAAACCCATTACTGATCTGCCCAGCTCTTTGATTATAATCAACTCTGAGATCTCAGGTAAGCACATCTAGCTAGCCCAACTCTTATTTTTCCAAGGAATCCAACAACTTTCAGTTCAAGTTTATACAGATGTAGCAAGCTAGCAAAACAGGATCATGAAATTATTTGAGATGCTGTATAGGTTAAAAAATTGCCTCTTGTTGTCTCAGTAGAGCTTCCTGTCTGCTTCTCTTCTGGTATATTGTTAATTGTACCCCTGAGTCCTTATTTCTGAGTATCTATGTGTGCAGCTGATGTTATGTGTGTGTGTGTGTGTGTGTATGTATGCATAGCATACATTCACACCTCTGAAATACACACACACCAGGAAAGAGGTGACCTGTTGTTCTAGGTTTTACAGGGTGCCCATCATGATTACATATGATAGAAATTTTTACAAAGTCAAAAAATCATGTTATAATTATATAGTTCATTATTTGCCACCTGAAATTCAAGTTTATCTCTGGAACCAAAAATATAGTGTCCACATTTTGAACTGAGAAAACCAAAACATAGCCTGTGAGTTTACAGAGTTTTATAATGGGGTAATTGCCCAGTAAAACCTTAATCTTGGGCACAGAGACTCTCCTCAAAGTGATCAGGCCTCTTTGAAAAATACAAAGGGGAAAGGGATTGAAGGCTACCTTCAGGGAAGAGCATGAAGCTATCTTTGCAGGGCACAGGGTGATGAGAACCCGGATCTGGGCTGCATGGTACTGATGCTCAAAGGGAGCTGCTCAGGAGCCAGGCAGGCACAACCATCAGCAGCAGCCCCATGTCCTGCTAGGGAGGCTGTGCTGCTGCCAGGAACACACAGCTCCTGCAATACCTTGTCCTGGGCTGCAATGTGGGGATGCACATCTCCCTCAGAGCCAGCTCAGATCCTGTGTGCAGGATCTGTACGGCTTCCGATGAAAGTTCAAGATGTAATTTTCTGACAACAGTTGGTGGAGCCCCCGCTGCTTGCACTGTCTGCCCAGGTGATCTTCAGATGCAAATGATTTGTTTCAGAGAAATGCTTTATTTTTGCACGTGAAGGATGCTCACTAAAAAGTGTTTGTTTTCCACAACCTGTTTTAAAAATCATCAGGAGAAGTACACCTAAATCCGTTTGACGCCTGGTTATTCGGTGGTGTGAAAAATGTGATATTGCCAATTTGTAACCTGGCAATTTTTGATAAAGACAATTTTAAAAGGGCTTTAATATTTATAGTTTAGACATGACCAGTATTACCTGGTATTTGTGATGTGGTCTGCACCAAACATGATGTATAAAAGTCAGAGGTCCCCTGGGGAAAGGATTGTACTTTAAACTGTTGCTCTAAATCTGATTTAGTTACATGTTGAAAGATTATTTTGTATTCTCCTTTGAACTGACCAAAACTTCCTTTTTTTTTTTTTTTTCAATTGCTTAGACTCTTATTTTGCTGAAAATAAAACAAGTATCTTATTTTACAAAGGGGCATCAGTGTTGTGAACACAGAACTGATGTTAAAGCTGCTTTTGTATTCAGTGTGAGATGGTGTTTACAGATGATTTTGACAACAGTGGAAATATATTAAATGGTGTCTGTGTATCTGAACTATTTAATTTTGTGTTATGTTCATATGAAGAAATATTTATACATATTTCACCAAATGTTTTATTTAATGTTGATAAATATTGCTCTTCAGTCTTCAGCTATAGTGTCCTTTTAAAGTGATTCATAAAGGTCTGCTTGAGAAATGAATAGACTATACCTAGCTTTCTTGTCATTAAAATAAATTCTCTTTTGTATGAGTTGTTTAAAATGTCTACCCTAAAGTAATCTCATAAATTGTATTCAAACTTTACTGCAAGTACAATTTTAGTACGAAAAAGAAAGAAGTTAAAGCTTCATTCATGTCACAAGTGCATTTTGATCTGAAGATATCAGAATTGTTTTGCTAGTTTGCTAGCCACATACAAAGGCACCCATGTTGCAAAGAAAATTAATTACCTTTATTTATAGAAAGAAGCATATATTTGAAATATATTCATTACTCAAGTTGACCTAAAAATGTTTTAACATTTAAATATATATCTATATCTATATATATTGCCATATTATTATATTCTGATATCTAGAGTAGTGCTGTGCCCCTAATACACAAAATGTGAGAGCATGCAAGGAAGCCAGAGTTCATTGGGGGATTTATGGTATATTAGTATTGATTTTAAAATGGGAAACTATTATTTTTATTGAAGTTAAGCTTCCTTGAAAGCGTCTGTCACCACTGTTTACATAATAGGAAGAGTTAAATCCTTGGATTGTTTTAACAGAGAAATAAACAACCTGTCTTTTGATGTGTGAACAGGCTTTAAAATGTTATTTACAGGCATCGTAAAATGTGTATGTATACACATATTGTAGTATACATCAATTTAGTTATTATTTATTTAATGGAATATGCACTATAAAATATGGAGAATTTGGCTGTGTTACAAGTACAGTGGGCATCAATTTGAGTTGTATTTTATATGTTTCTGTGTTTGCTTTAAATCCATTCACACACAAAAATTTTAGCTGTATGCACTAGTGGATATATTATTTATGAACACAGGCGCACATAATAGGTTGCAGAAGAAGAACAATGCAAGACCAATAATACAGAATTCCTTTTAAGAAGTAAAAATGTTGTAATATTTCATCTTTTTTGAGGAAAATTAAGTCAGAAACACACATCATTCTGATGGCAGACAACAGCTCAGTCCCATTAACTCTCCTCACAGCTCTGAAAGCTGGCTTTTCAGAGACCAGTCTCCATTAATTGCAATAATACAAGATTAGACTCCATATGAAGAGGACCAAAAAGTCAGAAGTGATAGCCAGACAGGAGCCATGGGGTAGTCTGGAGAAATCTTTGTAGAATAGACCCCAATCACTGTCAGCCTCTGAACGGTTAACAAAATACATTATAATATATGTTTGGCTTTTTCAGTGTAAAATTGTGTTAGAAGTTCATTTCTTCTGTACTGATATAGGCAGTGAGAGATGTCTGAAGATCCGAGGGCAGGGGCCATGGAGCATGAAGCACTTTTTCCTACTGCAGAACAACAAAAGTCAACTGCAAATCAGTCTGGCACTGTTCTAAAGCTAAAAAAGTAAAGGAAAGGCCTGAGTAGTTCCTAGGAGCTAAACTTGTGGATCTCTGCAACCTAAACGATAAATGGCAGCAGGAATATGCACACAGATATTCTGGGAGAGTTGGTGACCTTTCTCAATTATTTACAGCGTCATTTTCTTATTTTGCTGTCTTGATTATTATATTTCTTATTCTGCAAGAATATTCTAAAAAGTCTTGGTTCATTATCAACCTTATGTATCTAAAAACACAAGTCAAGATCCCAAAGTACACTTGTTTTTCCTCTACAGACTGCAAATATCAAAGCAAAAGGAAGTTTAAAACTTTTTTTTTCCCTAATCAGCAGCATCAGTAATTTTAAAAATAGTTGTTATCATCATGCTACCCTATATACAGTAAGGATGGTCAAGCAGTGTCATACTCTTTATAAACTGCTTTTCACTCACCTCTTACCCATCTGACTATTTATACATCGCTATTCATTATTATATTTGAGATTCTAAAGCCTCATTTTCTTCCAGATGGCTCCTGATTCTTACACTAAAATATGCTCTACAAGCCTGCCTTGTTATCAGGTGTTTTTTTCTTTTCCTTTCACAATCTCCCTATGCAAAGGTATCTGACCATTTATTATCAAAAGACACTTTACTAATTTCAGGAGTTGTATAGTGTTGAGATCTGATGCTTTCTTTTCTAAAGCTCTATAAAACACATCAAAAGCAACTGGAGAAGGCTTCACATTTGCCAGGTCCTTATTGGCAGGAATGGTCTGTGCCACAAATGGTCTGTTCACCAAGCCTGACTTGTCCCTACGGATGTTCTCCCAAACACCCACTATCTTGAACTTTACACAGTTCAGGAATCATGTACTTTAATGCACTGGGAAATTAAAAAACAAAATACATATTCATTGTGATAGTTGTGAATTTTCTTTGACCCATGCAAATCTACTGTCCCTATTCCACAACCTGCTTCCACCCTCTGTGATTTTCTATTTTATATATTCTTTATCTTTTATGTATTTGCCCATTTAAATACCACTGCACTGGCTTCTGGGAGCAGGTCAAAGTGATACATATTTGTAGTTTGCTTTTGTTAGCCTGAAGGGTATGCAGAGATGTCTGGTGGAGCTGAGGTGTTCGTAATGATGGCTGCCTTTTCTGACTCATGCACTGCACTCCCATGATAGCTAAAGAGTTCTGTTTGGAAGCTTAGATAAGGCATGCATGACATTCAGGTTTTCATGGAATTAAAAACTTCATTTAATTAGGATGTTCTTCCTTGTAGCAGGCATAGATCATTTATAGCATGTGAACTTTTCTACTTCTACATTTTTGAGCTGCCAGAAAGATATTGGGCAAAATGCTTATTTGTAATGTCTGATACTTGAGCATTTTTGTACTTCAGTTTTTAAAGTAAGGCAGAGATAATGCAGTTATGCTATTTGTTGAAAACAAGTTGAGTATGAATGGGAATTCTACACTGTGTTCATTTCATTTCATACACCATGGCACTGCAACTGGCTGAGATTGAGCATCACGGTATTTGATGTCACGGACAGTTCTCCACAATCTTAACTGGCAAACTGTGCTGCATTGGCATTTGGGACTTTGCTCTTCACCACTCACACTGTACATTCAAAATACAACATAGACTGTATTTTTTTGTGTCTCAAAGAATATCAGTGTATTTATTTCCAGAAACATTCCTAGATGTGCTTGAGAATGCTTTGCTTAACTTTAGATATGAAGATGGCTCAAGAGAGCCAATCCCTGTCAGGGGTTGTTAAATGGAAGGCGCACAGGTAACATGGGAAAACATTGAGAGAAGCGCTACTTAATCCATGGCTTATTCCAACATGTATTGTATGGTGTGTACATGGTACCTATACATCTCCATGCATTATGTATATGTGAGAAGGACAACATATGTGTGACTCTACTGTGCATGTAGATACAGAGAGATATACCACATCTAGAGCAATGTTTACAGCTGTATGTACAAACTTATGCTGAAATTGTCAGCCATGGTAAACGTTGCCTCGGATGCCTCATCAGTTGTAACTGGACAGTGAAACTGTGTAAAAGTCTCCTCTGCTTATCTGCAAGAAAAGTTTCCACATCTTTTCTTTGTGCATATTTTTTACAATTGCTTTGTCCTTATTTCTGGATATGGTGTTTTCAGTGTATTGAGCTGGCTTTTTAGGCATTACCCAAAATTTAGAAATGCGTGAACATATTTCACTTACTGAGCTATTGCATCAAGGCTGCATTAGGTTTAACTGCATTACGTTACCCAAACTCACACTGCATTTTTTCAAATAAGAAAAAAAGGCCTCTCAGACTAGATTCTACCCAGGTCCTTGTAAGTGAAATCCTATGCCAATGTGAACATCACTGCCAGTTTCTCCAAGTTGAAAGAGAAATCCAGTCACTGTGGAAACAGTTTGAGGCAAATGTCACAAACATATAAAGGCAAGTCACCACTGCAAATTCTTTGAGGCAACAACAGCACTCCTTCCATTAGAAATGAGAGGAGAAAAAATTACCATCCTCCTTCATCCCATCCTATTGCTCTGCCCTTTCTGTTGCATGATATAATGCTTTTCATTTGCCAGGCCCATGGGTGAAATTTTGCAGGCTTTAAAAACCTCGTTTTCCTGCTAAGACAAAGAAATACCCACTATGTCTAGATCACTCACCCCCTTCTGGGTTTTCGAACAATAAATCCTTGACTGTGTGGTGCTGGCTTAAGGGAATGTCTTATGAAAATGATGATAAAACCATTCAATCTAACAGTGGTGAGGAGAGGTAGCTTTTTTCCAAGCTAGTGAAGCTATAAAATTAATGTAACTTGGCAGAAAGTGTGGAAAAAACCCCAAGACATTTAAAGGCTTTATAGATGTGCACATCCTCCTTGCATAAGGGTGAATAAATGCATGTAAACAGTGCCCAAAAAAGTTCAGTGTATGAATGATTCTGTGAGCCAAAAGCATGTGTCACCACCAGCTACACTGTTGGCAGAGCACCCTGACACCCCACTCAGGCCTCTGAGAAGAGATCCTTGTTATAGCACTCTAGGACTAAATAAAAAGGCCTCAATATGTAATCAGGGCTTGTTTTTCTGGGTGCATATGCATTTTCCAGGAATTTGATGGGAGATCCTTTCTTGCTCCCAGACCAAAGTTATTCAGTGCACTTTCTGGAATGAAATTACTCTTGAAATGATCTGGTAATCATCACTCAACCATGCCTAATAGTCAGAAAAGAACGGGATATTACTGTGCCAAGAGAACCTAAATTTATTTTTCATTCATTCATACAGGCATAGTTAATTTACTGAAAATATTCAAAAGATCTGAAAAATTTTACATTCTTGTCTCTGGACAAGAATCTGATTCCCTATGTAGTTTCAAAACATCCAGTCTTCCTGAGCCTATTTTTCTTCTGTATTGAAATCTTTGGGTAACAAAGCAACTGTAGCCACTCCTGAAATACTGCCTACTCTAGAGATGCCAAAGGGATAAGGAAATGGCCAAATGGCCTTCCTTAATTTTTGCTTAATTTGTCCACATTAAGAATTATTATTATTATTATTATTATTACCATTTTGGCACAGACTAAATAGCACCATGGGGCAAAATAAATAAGCCAATTTACTTTGAACCCTGCACAGTGCTGCACTCTGCTTATGCAGATACATTACAAGAAACAGAACTGTGCTGTATATTGTGATGCTCAGTACTTTTCTCCACTCATTACTTTTATCCTTCCTATTGAACACACCTATTACATATATTTATTGAATGTACCTATTGAATACCCTCCATCATCTATATAGGAATATGTAATTTCTTTGCATCTGCAAAACTATATGAAATCAGATATAGCTGGAGTTAAGCAGTTTTTTCCTCCATTGGCATGAATTTTTCTGATTCAGAAATACATTCCATTTGCTTGCCTCATATCGCCATTAATGATGTTTATTTTACAAGTGATATTAGGACCAAGACTTTCCACTTTTCAGGCTGTAGAAGTACATCTGAGTAAATGTTTTGTTTCTTTATTCAAAATGAGTGTGACTTCTTGGCCACAGGGTGATCTGAACAAAATCCTTTGTGTAAAGGACAGAACAGCATTTATCTCCCTCTCTGCCCCTGCACTTCACTGAATATGATAGAAGGTCCTTTCAGGTCCTTTCACTTGATTTCAAAACAGTACAGCTACATTACCTAGTTGCATATTTCTCCTGCTGTGAGACACGAAGGATCACTAGGAAAAATGCAAGAGACTTAAACTAATGTGCACAGGTGCCACTTTTGGTTTTGTTTTATTTTGGTTGTTAGTCTCTGCAATACATATTGACTGACACAGAATCCATCAGTAGAGGTGAAATATAAAGACTAAGAATGGACAGCTGCTCTCAAAAGCAACATCCATAGGGATGGAGCATTGAAGTCCATGTACTAAGTGCACAAAAGAGTTCTTAGTTAAACCTGTTAAAAGCCTGAATTAAAATCCATTGCTTTCCAAAAGAAGTAACAAAGTGATAAATATAATGTAAAGTTTTGTAATTGTAAGCTGTGGATGTTAGAATATGTCAGTGAAGGAGATGTCTTATTTTTAATATGAATTATCCCTGGGTTTCTAGGGGTGTCCCATCACCCAGTTGCCTCAAACCAATTCCTCCTCCTTCAAAGCTGACAAGCAGTCATGGGACTTCTGCCTCACAGGAAGTTGGAACTGAACTCCTGCCCCTGCCACCCCACAGCAGGAAGGGTGTGGGCCACAGCAGTCAGGTTGTTACAAGAAAGAGCCATAAGCTTCCTGCTTCTATTTGGAGATAGCGGGTATTTTTGTGATAGAAATAGAGATAACATTGCAGGAATCTGATGAACATATTTTATGTATTTCCTGATATGTTCCTATTACTTGAAAGCTTTCTGTTTTGGTGGTTATGGAAAAAAACAAGTTCCAGAGACAATATCTGAATACATACTTTTAAGGCTTGAAAAATTAAAATAAATTGACTTTTTTGTCAATTTATTTATTTTGTCAAAGCCTGTTGCTTTCTGATTATGAAATATATGGATAAATTGCATGCAGTAATTAAGCATCTCAGAAATAGGTTTTATGAAAAGGAATTTGGAAGTACAAAACTGATTTTCTTCAGTAAAACCAGTGGAGCTGAATGTACTGTTATCTCATAAAATAACAGGAAACAGTAGAAAGGAGCTCCTCAGCTTCTGCTATGTAAAAAGACAGTGCTTGAGCATTCAGTCAAAATCTGGTGTCTATTTATCTAGCCATAGCTACCCATTCAGGTATTAATATTATATTATTAATATTTTTTAAATTATTGGCCGAGCTGATCTTTTTTTGCTAACACCTACCTTACTGTGCAGCAATTTTTCTGCCAAGTAATTAAATTCTACATCTTGGTAAGCTCTCAGAAAGTATAATTGGCCCTAGCTCATATTGACAATAGTTTGCAAAAACACTAGCACAGTAATTGGAAGAGTAGAGGCAGATAATGACGAAGAGCGAGAGTTTTCCTTGGCTTCAGTGTTTTAGAGGAACATTCCCTTTCACAGCTAATAAAAATGAGAGTAAGAGAAGACGTTCTGCCACCATTGCAATCCTGAGAACAGAAGGTGGATGGCTGTGTGTTGGTGGAAAAATCAATACATCGGTCAGGTCAAGTGTCCCACGAGAGCTCACATTTCTCCTTTCACCACATGGGTATCAGCCCAAAATGTGCTGTCAAAACTTGGCTCTCACTGAACTATCACAGTGGAACATTGTGCTCTTAGGAGATTTTCTCCTGCCAAGATGCTTACTCTTTTTTTTTTTTTTTTTTAAACTCTCCACAGAAAACTAATCAGGTGGCACCTTCCCGTGTGGAAATTTCCTTGCAAATACATTACTGTAATCTACAAATGATTTTTACCCTGTATGCCCCTGATAACAATTGCATTAATATAAGCAGATAAACTCATTTTTATAGTTGCTGCTCATAGAGTGGCTTGCTAGTTAAGATAAAAAGCAAATTATGGGATATAAAAGACATATCTGATTGTACAGTAATACACTGTGTGCCAAGCAGTTGGTGAGGTAAGGTTTACATAACTGCTAGATGTTGCTTGAACTTTTGAGATATATTTCCATGTTATTTTTTTTCTCTCAGGAGCCAAAACAGGGGCAGAACACAGAACAAGCAATTAAGAGAAATGTAATTGTTTTGATTGAAGTTATTTGAGATTAGAAGTTGCAGGAGGGTGAAGCAATCTAGCAAGTGTACTGAAATCTTCATCATGTAGATGCTTTCCTTTGGGGAAACTGTCCTTCCATTCAGTCTGGGAGGACTCCCTTAGGTGGGGATTTGTAGAAGGAAATTTCAGCTCCAGTCATATGCTATAATATTCTTTGACTGCCTAATGACCCAGTGTGTTGCTCAGTGAAATTGCTCTGTGCTCTCTTAGTGACGGTGAAAAGCAGCCTTTTCTGGGGGCTGATCCAAGCCCAGCTCCAGCTGATGGAAAGGCTCCCTCTGTGCTTCTGAAATGAACATTTTTCCCCAGAAAAGTAGGAGGCAGCCAGGCTCCTGCACTGTAATGTGGGGCTGGATTTTGTGGCCTCTTATCAGCATCAAAGACCTCCACTTGTGTGCCCCCCACCTTACACTCCCTGGGCATGAGCCTGCAAAGAAATTCTCTTGGAAAACATAGAGCAAACAGAGCAAGCCACTCCCAGCCATTTTCATACCTATATATATATATATATATATATATGTATGTATGTGTATATATATATATCCTTCCAGTTCCCTTCCTCCTTCCTTCTGCCCAATGACAGCATATTCACACAACAAAAACAGTGGCTTCTAAAATAATTTGCAGCTGAATTGTAGACTGCAGTGGTCTTTATTACCAATAACATTAGAGAAAAATGGAAATGAGGAATTGCACAGCTCTGCCCTGTTTATGACTCCTTTTTTTCCTTTCTCATTCAAATGATGTACACAGAACACTTATTTGTTTGGAGAAAAGATTGTGGATTAGTGGTGCAGCATTCTGATAGATATTTTAACATATTCAGAGAAGAGAAAATTCAGTCTCACAAAGAGACATCTTGGATTTCTTTTTTATTTCTTACCAAATTCATTGCAGGCAGTTTAAGACCCACCTCTGCACAAGTGTTTTCCTGTATTTTTGACAGTTGAGCAATTTTCTCACGTGCCAGTTTGCTCAAATTTCTTTCTTTATCTGTTTTCCCACTAATGGTTTCTGAATTAACAAGCCTTTGCCTTTTTTGCTGGTGCACAGAATCTGTTTGCACCAGGCTTAGTTTAAGTTATCAGGAGTGATCCAGCCACAGTATGAATATCCTCCACCTTACCTTATTTTGTGGCTTGAATTAGACCCTTGGCATTCTCAATTATCACATACTCAACAGCCAAGGAGATTTGGGCAATGCTTTTAAACTCCATAAATATTTAATAAAGTAATCATGTGCATATAATTGAGGTGTTAAAAATGCCAATCCATAATCCATACTCCATAATCCATCCCATTGCTTCAAAGTACCATATCAAATATGTTTTCTTGTTGTGGAAGCAAATGTCAGTGCATAGCCAGGACTAGCAATGTAGTCTATAAAGACATCTAATACAAAAGAGATATTCTTCAAATGCTTCATTAAATAATTTGACCTAATTCATCCTGGCTAAACAGACTTAGTTTAGCTCAATCCTGCTGTTAAACTCTCTTCAAAATTCTCATTAGCATCAATGGAAATTCTAGAAAGAGCAGATGAATCAGTCTCTCATTATAGGACCGATAAATAACACTTTGTGTTTATATTTCTAGCTAATAAATGTAATCAAATTATTAAAAAAATAAACACTCAAAGCCTGTTCTGTGCCCTCAGGGAACCCCTTCATCCCACTGCAGCAAAGCTGCATATAGCAGAATATATTCCACTAATACAGTCAAAAATATATGGGTGTATAAGAATAAACAGCTTAAAAAAATCATACTGTAAATGATGTGATTGAGTGAAACTGTATGTATATTTTTAAGTCTTCAGAATAGTTGAAATTTTAACTTATTTCAAATTTTTAAGTTGAAATCTATTCATATTTGGAAATTTTGTACAACCTTGTAAAGTTAAATACTATGTCACTGTAATTTATTTTTGTTGTCATATATTGACACATGCTCATTTATATATGAAGTGTACTGTTTATCAATTGCTTCTAAGGCAGCAATAAAAACATGAAAGTTGTTCTCATTTTCCTGTCATAGCTGTCATTTATATCCAGTACATTATTTTAATACTTTTAATTCTGTCCCTTACTAAAACAGATAGTGTACTGCGTTCTTAACTATATGTCTTCCAGTTCTCAGTGAATACGTGGGCTGGTCTTGCCTGTACAGCTGTGAGAACTTGGGGATACCCTTTGCAGAAGTCCTGGAAAGGGATTGCCACTTCAGTGCATCACACCAAGAGGACATCAGAAAGTGAAGGGGAACAAAAAGTCAGGACTCCTTCTCTTTTCCTACAAAGTTTGTTTTTACTTTGTAACTGAAGGTTTCCACATCAAGCAAGTGTCCTTTCAGGCTCTCTGAAGTGTGGGACATTCAGACCTCTAACAACAATGAATGTGGGTCAAAGTTGCAGAGCACCTTAAAATATCAGTCCCACTGTTGAGATTTGATTCAGTAAAATGGTACTTCCCCAATCCCTTTCATCTTGAAGAAAAGGCGTTAGAACTGTCCTCCACAAGCACAACCTGTAGAGGTCTTAAGTAGTTTCCTCACCTTGTACACTATTGCGTGTACCTGCAAATTCACAGCCATTTGGAATGGTTGCACAATTCCAGCTTTTTCCTTGGTCCAGCCCAGAGGCCAGGTGTGTAATGGGGTGCCAAATGTATATTCCATACATCAAGGACCACTAGTTACTATGAAATGCAATAATTTACAGACATTTAAGTTTTGTTTCTACAGCCACTATAAAAGGGAGGGCATGGGAGGAATGAACTTAACTGGAGGGGTTTCCTCCAGTGATTCAACTTCTTTTTCTCCTTGCTGATCTGAGGAATATAAATGTAAAGGGAACTAGAAACAATAAAATTCACTTTATATGATGTTCTCTGCAATAAAGTGCTCGAGGAAATAGATAAAATACAAAGACCCTGGACATCGACCACACATAATAGAAAAGGGAAATTAATATTGTGAAATGGGTGTGTTTGCTTTTTATAGTAACTGCAAAGATGGATTATTTTCTTGCTATATGTCATTTGGTGTCTGCTTGTGTCACAAGCCTTTCTTTTCCATCAATATCAAATTTCACCTGTCCATTTTCCTTCCTTTTGTTACAGGATGGAGTAGATATATTGTCACCCTTTCAGGAATGGTTGTGAACTGTGGATCACAGAACAACTCAAGCAACTGGAGCACAGCTGGATGCAGCAAGCAAGCAGATGAGGTTGCCACTGCTCCAGGCCCAGCCAGCTGATGTACAGCGAGCTGCTTGTGCCAGGCTCAGGAGGGAGATGAGCAGCAACACACGCTCCCATTTACAGCTGAAAGTGGTTACACTCCACCCAGATTAGGAGTGCCTTCACAGCTGATACAAACTGACTAATTTTTGCAGTAAGAGAGGAAATAAAGAGCAGAGAGAAGGGAGTTAGAATTTTTCTTGTAGTACCTTGTGTGACTGGAATGGGCTGGTAAGTTTGCTTGGCATAGGCTAAAAGGAGGCCAGGCTACTGGGATTCTAGGGTAAGACTTGTCTTGAAAAGTTGTTACTGCATTCAAAGGTCAATTGCTTCAAATAAGGCTAAAGCAGTTATAGATTTAAACCCTGGATTAAAGTTTCAAAGGTGCTTTAAAGCACTTCTGAAGAAACTCTGAGTTGAGACTAAAGTAAATTCCTGATGGATGTATCTTGAAGTTGTATAGTCCAACTCCTGGTCAGAAGCCCTGATAATAGCCCTTATGAAGCTATTAATTCCTAATTCTCTGATCATCCTCAATCTTCTCTTTAATGCAAAGGACTCTGTGCTACCCAAATTACAGGTATCATTCAGGGTTCTTTATCAAATGAAACAGTAAGCTATGTTCTGTAACCTCTTATAGCTGCCACTATGGCAGCTAAATGCATCTGGATGCTGAAATAAGAATATGTAAAATCCCAAACGCTTTCCTCTAGCTAGCAAGCTGTTTCCTGATGATGCTTTCAAAATGAAGATTTGCTTCTGCTTCATTGTACAAATATCCATATGCTGTGTTTTTTCAGTATTTTTGTCAGATGATGCAACTCTTCACAGCTTTTTGGCTGTGCTACTGAATGCAACTACATGTGAATTCTTGTGAGTTGTTTGGATCTTCTCCGAAGCTGTTTATTCTGCCATGAAGTAGTAAGTCAGCAGGGAAGCATGGGAAGTTGACTTTTTGAAAAGGTTTAAGAGCAATATTTTGGTACTTCCATTCAGTTGAGGTTAAAGAGAGAGTAATACAGTTCTTAATGCTGCTCGAACAGAACCTTGAGAGCATATTAGTCCCAAAGTTACCACACACTTTCTTACTGTTCCTTTAGCAAGGATTTGCATTATCATTAATTAAATAGACTTGTTGCTCTGAAATATGGTGGATAGGTATCTTTTTGTAGCTATGAAGTATGGCTACTTAGCAGGTTTTTACATGGCTTAAATTAAAATGTGCTTGTTTTGGAGAAAGAAAAGATGGGATATTTTTCCACCCAAAATGTCCTCTGGGGATACAAAGCAAGAGCAGCACAAAAATCTCCAGTTAATATGATGCAAATAAAAAAAACCCTCAATTTTATTTTCCGTGCTTTTTTGCAGTTTTAAAGATTTGTCATCTTGATTGTAGCCAGTCTGAAAGATAATTACCTTAATAGCAGTTCTACAAAAAACAGGCTAGGAGGGATCTTGCGCACTATTAATGTGCCTTGCTTTTGGATTACTTGAACAGAATATGAGAACAATTGCAAGAGTCCCTTGGATTTATTAATTATGTGATCAAAAGATTTTAGAAATTAAGAAATAATTGCCTCTTGCTTCTCCTGTCTGTAACAATAAAAGTCTACAGATGCTGTGGGAACGACACCTTTTTTTCCTTTACTGCATGTGCCAGGTTGCGAAGTTTGTGAAGATTTTGCCAAATATCTTTTCCTGTTGATATGCATGAGGACTGGAGGCAAGACAGGAGTCCCCAAACACTGATCCAATCCATACAGGCAAGAAGTCTGTACATTGCTTTGACCATAGCAGTGCTCCCTTTGGAAACTTGGTGGGAAAATGAAGAGTGAATGTAACTGCTAACAAGAGAGATCTACTGAGTGCAGAGAGAAGGATGATATGGAACAACCACAGCTGTATGCACACTAATGGTTTTGTTATGCTTTTTATTATTCAGAATTATTGTAGTGCCAAAATGAGTCTGAGCCCATTGCCGTGCTTTTGAAGCTGTGTACTCTTTGCCAGTATGTTTCCTTGTGAGAATAAAGACCAGTATTTTGTTGAACTGGAGGGAAGGGGGAAAAGAAGAAAGGATGGTGCATGGAAGAAAATAATCTGGGACTTTCACAGATTTCATTTTAAGTAAAAGTATCAGATTCAGCAGCTTTTTTTTTTACTTAAAGTGTAATGAAATTAATTTTTCCTAATTTTCAAGCCTAAGTCTGATCCCTCCTGAATAGGAATGTATTTTGCAGTAATAGAACATATAAAATTCCTAGCCTTTCTGATTTATGTTTAGCAAAAATAAGGAGAATGGCTAGATAGTAGATGGTTAGTTGAGATGGAATATCTCCAATGGTAAGAACTATTTAATTGAAATAAAAATTTACTGCAAAGTTATGGGAAAAGTACATGGAGATTAAGTCCATTACATTACAGACTGGTTCTGTTAAAAAAAAGCAAGAGAAAATAGCATATTGTCTTTAGTCTTCTGATCATTCTTGTAATTTTATGAGTGGTTTGAATTATCTATCTGTCAATATGGGGTGTTGTTAACCTTGTTTTGAATGTCTTTTTCAGAGGAGACCAAAAAGGAAAGGAGCTGCAAAAGCATCAGACAGATAGCCCTTCCCTGCTGTGAACAACAGGCCTTTATTTAAAGGTCAATCTCCCAGCTGCTGCAGAGTAGTGCATGGAACACCCATGAGGCTCAGTGCGTGGTCTAACAGCTGACTTCCAGTTGCTGGTAGTTTCTTGTCAGAAAACTTATTTAGAGCTACCTGACTGGCAGATCATCCAATCTACATGTGATCACTTTCCTCAAGAATTCCTTCATATTACACATATTCACCATTTTAATGACATAATATTAAATTTTAAAAAAAATTAAAACCTTGCTTCCAGCTATTGTTGTCTATTAACAGTCCAGTACTACACCATAGAATGGTTAAACCAATGGATTAGACAAGTGTTGGATAAGTTAAATTTGCTATCAGTTCATGCACTATTTTTGTGAAGTCACAGGAACAACGCAAAAGTCTTTTGTAAATGGGATATTTTGAGCTACCTGAGCTGAAGACTGGACAGCCAAGAATTAGGGGATGTGAGGGAAATTAAATTTAACTGGAATGGTTTAATCCTGGAAAGTTTTGACTTCTTTCCTGCTATGTGAGGGAGATTCTTGGTGGATTAGATTCTGAAGCTGCTTTCAAGCTAGGACAGTGACTCCAAAAGGGCAAGGTAAAATTAAAGCCCAAGAATCAGAAGCTGTGACGCTTTCCCATACAGGGGATGCCTGCCAGCTCAGGTGTCACACAAAGCACTAAGAGGTCTGGCTCTTCTGCTGGGCCCACTCTCTTGTAAGGAGGGGACTGAGCTACGTTGGCATTTTCTGTCATCAACCACAAGAGTATGAGATGGGAGGAGGATTGATTATATGCCATACATGGACATCATCTCCGATTACGTATGAAGACTATGTAGACCATTATTCTGTCATAAAGAGCAAAGCAGATAACATCCTGACTGATAAATGTGTGCAACACCTGGAAATAGAACACACTCTCTCAGCACCTCCTTGCTCAGAGCTCAGCAGTTGCAGCTCTTACACGCTTTAGAATGACTGTCGCTGCTAAATAGTTTGCTTCTTGTGGTTTAGTTTTTGTGGAACATGTAATACTGGAGTCAAGAATTATCCAAAGAGAGGAGATAAATTACATCATTCAAGGCAATCAAGGAGCAAAATGTTGTGAAGCTCCAGACAGTGTTGAAGAGAGCATCAGTAGGAATAGGTATTAAAGGCATTGATTTCTCCAGCACATCTATAAGCTCTGCTGCTATACTTGCTTTCAAATCAGACCCTGCTCACATCCTGCCACCTTGGCTTGGTGAAGTGAAGGTGGGTCATTTAGCAGTGGGCTGTGTGCTCCCCTGTTGTAGTGCTTCATGTAAGTTTCTCTGGAAACTCCTACGCCACTTTCAGCATCCCCGTGTTGGGTAAAACCTTTTACATTCGAGCCTAAATTACCATTTTAAAGTGTCTTGTATATGTTCAAGTAGAACCTACAGAGTTATGTGAGATTACAAACTCTGTTTTCAATTACACCTGTGAGATACAAATTTGATCACTCCCAATGTTTGGCCCATGTTAAGCTCTGAGGCTTTGGTGTGACACTAATTGTAAGAAGAGGATAAGGCTAATTACAGCAGAGTAAACTGACCTACTAAGAGAAACCAGATCCTTTAATCCTGTAAACATGAAGATCAGTTAATTGCTAACATGGTTGTTCTTGTGGAGGGAGTGGCAGATGGCTGTGTAGTCTCAAAGACTGTTACAGTTTCACAGAAAACATCTCACAGAAGTGAAGCAGCTTGCCCAGGATCCTAAACCAAGCTGGTGGCTGTATCCCTGCATGCCAGGTTAGGGAGAACCCAATGAGAAACATGCTGTGGCTTTTTGGGTTTTGTACAATAGGTATTTTGTGAAGAAGGAGATAAGAGACCCTAGCCCTAGCTGGACAAAATTTTGTTGGGATGGAGTAGTTTTTCCCAGTAAGAAACATTCTGTCCAAAACTGTGTTGGACTTCCTACTGTTAAAGTCACTGAGTGGGGCTGTAGCTGTCTGCACTGAGCAGCCTGTGGTGAATAGCTGTAGGAAAACCCCAGAAGGAAATAGGAAATCAGAGGATGTGGTTCTGGAGAAATGCAGAGCTGTTAGCCATGCAACTGAAGAAGGCACTACTTGGTATAATGGGCTTTTGGACTTGGGAGACTGTGTGGTCCCAACAGCAGCTTTAGCCTGCAGAAACAAAAGTGAAGAGTCAGTGGTATGACCTTCCAAGGATAAAGAAAGCAAAGGAAAATGTGTTTTGATTATAAGAGGGAAGGTGAAAGATTGCCTTTAAAAACATTCTTGATATTAGACTCTTGCTTGCTTATACCACAAGGCAAGAACTCGTAGTTTTCTCAGAATATACAAAAATCAGAAGTCAATCAGAATTGCTGTCTGCAGTATTGAGCAGGAAAAGGCCATTGGCCAGATAAGCATGGTCTTCCCCCTGAACATTGTGTTTAATTATTCCTTCCTCTCTGTAAATGTTTACTTTTAGCTTTACAGTGTTTAGTTAGGATGCATTCTTTGGACATAGGTATTGTGGACTTCTTGGTGTTAATACTATAACAGCAAGAGACTACAATTTCTGTTTTGTTTTCATATGATTAACAGCAGCAAAAAATTTAAACAAAAATATTCCATTTTTAATCATACTTGGAAACTTCTTTTTTGTGTGCAGATATATGTGTGAGGGGGTTTTTTTGCAAGATAACTCCAAAGCCTATGATATCATTTAGTGCATGTCACTATTTATTAAGGCTGGGCACTCCTACTCACAAAGCATTAACCACCTCATTAAACATGCATTAGGAGAACAGGTTTTGGTAAGAGACAGCATCACATGCCTTCCTTGATAAATGGCATGTGCCTTGGGAAAGGTCCTGTCAGATATGGGAAATGTATGGCAGATGTCTGGGAGCTGCTCTGTGAGCAGCCTAGTGCTGCTGATTAAAACTCCACTAAATTGTATTAGCAAGTAGGTTTGCTATTGCCAACAAGAAATGAAATCTTTCAGAATCAGACACCTATGACAATATCCAGAGCAGAATTGTTTATATGTGACAGGGCAGAGGAGATATTCCATTTCAAGAAATCTATGCAAGCAGTGTGGCAGCCAAGGTCTGATCTTACAGAAACACTCTGACAACCAGTAATGTAAGCAGGCTTCCTCTGAACAGTTTGGGAAAGAATGGTACCAAGTGAAGGCAAGCTGTGCAATCTGCACACCCTATTTGCAGGTATGCCTGTGAAGG
Organism: Zosterops lateralis; assembly: GCF_965231275.1. Classification (NCBI taxonomy): domain Eukaryota; kingdom Metazoa; phylum Chordata; class Aves; order Passeriformes; family Zosteropidae; genus Zosterops; species Zosterops lateralis. The sequence continues at coordinate 45,787,425 of NC_139764.1, forward strand.
CATTTGCTTATTAACAGCACAACTAAGGTAAGATTTGGCTATGGAACTCAAGTGGTGACCTCTGCAAGCAGCCACAGGGAAAGGATGCCGTGACAAGGAGAGTGTGCTGAGTTTCACAAAAGCCTCCCAACAGCCATGAGAGAAGCAGCAGGGACTGTCTGCCTTGCCTGATAAGGGACAATGCTTTTTGTAAACTTAGATCAAAATAATGCTCTTGTCAATCTATAGCAGCGCTAGCTTTACAAACCTCAATAGTGAGAGAATTAAATCTCTGTGACATTTCTTTTCGGTCCCTGAGGCTAGAAGATTTGGCTCAGAGTCATCTACTGGTTAGCAGAATTATTCTGAGGTTACATTTGGAAACACATCATTTTAATTGTACTCCTGAAGCTGAATCCCTCCATTTTTAATGGAGTTGCACCACAGACTCTGTCCCCACTTCCCATGTTACTTACATTGAAGAAATCTTTTGCCACTTGCATCTTGAAATATTTGATTTTCATGATTAAGGAATCTTGGCCCCTTCTGCATAAAAAAATTCTGGGGGAGATTTCTCTTCATGGGGTAATATGTTGATTCATGATCTATTTCAAGGTTCAGTGTTTCTTATTATTCCAGCAATGCCCAGCTGTGAGCTCAGTTGTTGACTAGATGCATTCAGTATATTCCAGCTTCCCATTTTGGGGCATAAAACTGAATTTGCAACGCAATTCTGATAATTTGAAATTGTAATCTTAAAATAAGTCTAGTGCAGAAAATTGCTTTTCATGTACTCAGAAAAAAAATTCTTTTTCTCTGCTCTGATCAAGGGGATTTTATTTTTTTATTATTTTTCAGAGTATGTATACTGTAGCCATGACAACTTTGGGTGCCTAGATGAAAAGTGTGGAGATGCAACAGACGTGCCAGAAATGCATTATCTGACATGATCAAAGACTCCTTCAAGACCTTTGAGTCACAAAACCAAAGTCCCTTAGAGGGTGTTTTAACTCATATTATTTTCAATGTGAGAGAGGCAGGGTAAGCTCCATAGCAAGTGAATGGAAAATAATCTTCAAACCTTTACTCAATCCCTGACTGCATTTCACTTTCTAGGATCTTGACTGGTACATTAGAGTTACAGCACTCAATTAAAAAAAAAAAAAAAAAAAAAAAAAAAAAAAAAAAAAACACCACTAAGATTTTTCTTTCCATCTTAATATAGCAAATAGTTTTAAAATTTCAGTTTCAATAAAATGTAACAGCACAAATATCTTTGCAAAAACCCCAATAGGAAGGAGGGAAGGAAGGTCTGTTCCCTCTGCCCCCAGCTGGAATTTAGGAACAAAGGGACCCCTTTAATTTCAGTGGTAATTTTTCTCTTGTGTTCAGTGCTTACTAGTTCTGGCCCTCCAGCTGTATTCCCCTATAGCTGGAATCATCATACAGGCATTCTAAAGTGTTCCAAGCTTCTGGCAGCCTTAGCAGGTTTCCTGATTTAGCTCCACATGTAGCCTAATGTGCATCTCAGGGCAGGACACCTGCAGGTAAGTGCCACACTGTTGGAACAATGAGGTAAGTTTTGGGGTACTTACAAACTTTTGATGCTATTGCCACATTACTTGGGGGCTCACCCAGGAGGGGAACCCTTAGCTGACTGGATTGCAAACCCGGCTGTAAAACCAAAGCACAGATACAACACACCTCATTTTTCTGGTACATCCATCACACAGAGATGAGCATTTTTCTCTCTTCCCTGTGAGCAAGCTCACAGTGTACAACACTGTGTCCATGACGCAGGTTCAAACTGAGGTTGACACTGAGGCTGTGATTTGGTTTGGATTCAAAGCCAAGATACAATTTCCAAGTGTGCTTATTTTCAATGGAATTAACTCCATTGTGAATGATGGAAGCCTCAGTCTCTCTACCCACAGCAAAGGATCCCAGCAGTTCCTCACCCCTTCACCTACCCATATGAACCACAGCAGAAAGATTTGCTGATTTCTCCCTCCCTACAGCATGCAACGCTTGAGCTGCAGCACAGAATAAATGCTGCCAAGCATCAAATGATCTCAGAGCCCTGTGCTCTGGGAAAGGCAATTGCTTTGTCACCAGGTTTGTGTTGCCTCTCGACACTGACCCCATGATGCTTTTCCAGCAACAACATTTTCTCTGTCTTGCCTTGTTTTGAAGTCTTCGAGGGCTCACAGGGAGCTTGTGATCAACAGAGATGAAGTGATCAGAGCCTGAATAAGTAAGTTCCTAAGGTACTCTATAGGTCAGAAAAAGTGGAGTTTTTTACAAGATTTTAATAAACCAAATTTTCATGCTCTGTGCTTATAGCCTAAAGAGGTAAAACCAGTCATTTTTCAGTGTTGCAAGACCTAGTATGTTCCTTGCAGTGATTGTAAGCGTTGATTTGTTCAGTTAAATACTTAGTCCAAACACTTTCTGTTTCAAGTGAGCCACAAAATGTCAGAATTTAGTAACTATTAATTTCAGAGGCTTTAGCATGAAAAAAACCTTTTTTTAAAAAAATGGATTTGCTCAAATACAGAAAAATCTAGTACTAGGCAAACATATCCACATATATAGAGCTAACCTTAAAATCTGTATATATATTATAATTCAGATTCTCTACATGCAAGCCAACAGTGCCATCCACTGATTTTTTGTATTTTTTCATACAGATATCCTTCAAGATGTTCTAAACCAACAGGTGATCCTAAAAGCATTTTTAAGGATGCTTGCTTAAAAGAATAAGATCCTCTTGAACAGATCAAGAAATAATAAAAAAAAGAGCCTATTTCATGGTCTGGTTAGATTTTTTAATGAATTAGTTTCTTATATCTGCATGGAGCTTCTCAGCTTTTACAAGAAGCTTTCCTGTATTAGTCATTTCCTTATACTCACCTTTCGAACATTCCAATATCAAGAAAAAGTCTAAAAGTCAGATGGAACAGACAATAGTGGTTAGGAAATATTAGCCCTTATTCCTTTATCAAAGGACCTGAATTTGAACTAACATCATGCTTTATTCTTTCAACCTTTTACATACTCTAGAGGGCACTCAGAAACCTGTACAAAATTACTCCTCTGCAAAAAATCTGTTAATTCACAGTCTCTCTGAGGGGAAAATGTTTTGATCCAGGATATACAATCAATTTCCACACTACAAATGGAAAAATCATGCATTAGTACTCCCAGAATTAGGGACTTCTAAGAATATTTATGTGTATTTAAAGGAAGCAAGGAGGTAGGAGAAATCATTTATTTAACACTTCAATTTTTGAGTCTTTGATGTCTGTGTTTTCAAATTGTGTTCTGTAGCTGTTTCATGCTGGAATCCTACTTATTTTTGTTTGGTTTTCCTTTTGTTTCCTTACATGAAGGTGCTGAATACCACATAAGTATTTGAGATGCAGATCCACAGAAAACCAAAAAAGTTTTCATACAACTGTGACAAGACACACCCTAATTCTAAGACCTGAAAAGCAACCATTCAAGCTCCTCTTATGATTATATTATACCTGCATATTTAAGTTGAGGCTGACCATATGGCTGCTGTTGTTTGGGCTGAGGGGTGTCCTTCTATTATCTGCAGGATCAGCCCCAAGGAGTAGCTGTTTTACTGCCACATGTTCATGCTAACACTCACATTTTCCTGTGGCTGCAATGTAAGCTACCTCTTGCTCCTACCTCCACATGTAACATGTAGAGGGAAATTATCTTTCTGTGTCATTCATATTTGTTGTAACCTCTCTTCTTAATAACTTCTTAATTGTCTTTTAGAAATTTGGTAACTTTGTATGTTGTTCAGATTAACATGTTTTGCATGCCATAGTAATTAACCTGAGCATTCTAAAATTGACAAAAAAATAAAAATTTTAAATATTTTTAAATATAAATAATTTTAAATATTCTATAATCAAATGACAGAATAATATTGAGGGAGGGTAGGAGGGAGCAACATAACCACTCTTCCTCCCAAGAGTTAAAGAAAATCACTTCTTTAATAACCCTTTAGAGAAGAAGTTGTTTTCAATTGAGCGTTTTCTCTGCAAACCTCTGCAGCGACGACTAGGTGGCACTGCATGATCATCTCAGAGAAAAAAATATATTGTAAGAGGAAAGAAAGCATGAAAACATATCAAGATAGTTAATACTTGAATTTTTTAAAAATTTAACTTGTTAAAAATTGATTAAATATATTCTATTAAATTAACTTAAAGTCTCTAACATTAAATATATAGCTATATGAGTATCTCTATCTATATATCTATACATACCTACACCATATACACTCTCCAAGTAGAAGAGTATGTGATGTTAAATGGTATTTATTCCTAAATTCTGCCTTCTGGACAAATAAAAACCAAGCAGATATCTCTCTGGTAAAAGAGTTCTTGACCATGGTTCTTGATGTGAAAGTTAATATTACATGCCACAAGGGAAAAGAAAACTTGTAACAGAACTACTTACTATTGTTCCTCTGGTGTTTTCTTCAAAGGCAGAACAACCAGGAGTTAATCATAAAGGGTCAATGTCATCTTACAGTTTTTCACTCTAAGCAAAATACATTAATCTTATTATAGCCTCCTACACCATATTGCCAGGTCTCCAGGTGCCCGTGAAAGAGTAGCTGAGCCTTGGACCTGAGGAGGGTGATCTGAACACCTGTTGCACAGCATGGCTCTCTCTCTAAAGGCCATGTAAACCAATGCACATACAGACCCATGGAAGAAAGGACTGAAAGGAGAGGTTCACCTTTAGCTGTGCTGGAGCAAGCCGGAGTCCCCTGTGCTGGATTTCCTTCCCTCCCAGCTCAGCCTGGCTGTGTCCCAGGCTCAGCAAGTGGGCAGGAGCTGTCTCCTCCCTCTCCCAGCTCCTGCCCTTCTCTAACTGGTGGCCAGTGAGTTCCCCTGGCCATATTGACTGGGAGCTTGACCTTTACCCTGTTTCCTACATGTTTAGCCAATTCCCACTCTGCAGAAGTGCTGTACCGCTGCTAACTCTTGTCTTACACAAGGGCATGCCCACTTTGGTTAGAAAGCTGTTCTTTGCCGGGGGGGACATAAAATTCTGAACCCCATGTATATGGATACACCTATCTCAGAAATTGAAAACTGTTGAGATATTATCTCAGGCTTTGGGTTTTCTGCTTGTTTGGTTTAGGCAGGTTTGGTTTTGGTTTTTTTTTTTGTTTTGTTTGTTTGTTTGTTTGTTTGGTTTTTTGTTTTTGTTTTTGTTTTGTTTTGTTTTGTTTTTTAAATATTATAGGACAATATCTTTCTTTCTGCCCTGACAGTAAACAATCATCATTTTTTCATCCTGCTTTCCATGTTAAACCCAAATGACAAATAAAAGCACTGTAACTTCTTAAGAGTCTCACCATCATACCTGAGGTTTCTCACATTCATTTCCAGGTATGGATTTTTTCATTTCATTTTAACAGAAAAAGACAATTTTTTTAGTGAGAGCTAAGAAGTAGAAGAACAAAGAACTAGGGCCTAGAGAAAGAGAGCAGCTTTAGGGTATACAGAAAGAAGGACCAGAAAAGGAGCCTAGGAAGGGAAAACTGGGGAACAAAAAGAGAAATACAGTAATTTCTAAAAGCTACAGAACTGGCAGCTTCTACCAATTTAGTGTTATACTGTGATGTTTTCATAATGCTCCACTGTCTGGAGTTGGATAGATACATGAAATTTCCTATTTGTGTGGTTTAGGGGAGAGGAAATTGATTCAACATAAGGTATATTTGAATAATAGCAATTATTCAAGTAGAATGCTAGCCTAGCCATGTTTATTTAGTTAGATGAAGAAGAAAAGAATATAACATTGAACAGTAAAGAGACCAATATAACCTTTCCTAAGTGCTGTCCTGCTGACATCACTGGCAATATTAACGGGGAGATTGATTCCCAATTTCAGCATTAGATTCTTAATTTGGTGGCTAAGCCTAGATCCACTTAATTAGTTTGCTGTATCAATAAATGTGAAAGACAACCCATGCCTGTGGATTGTTTATTTTTCCATTATGCTATTTTGCTAATCAAACTATGCAGAATAGCCTAACAAATGCATATGAAACCAAATGAAACAGGCATGGCTTAGTATCATCCAAAATGCACAAATATGCACAAAGTTTTTCACAGCTTAACTATAATGACTTCCTGATAAAGGTGTAGCTGGTAGAATGATAATCAGAGGTATGGACCTACAGCTTTTTTCTGTTAAACCATCCATGTGCTTGCTTTTATACACTTTAGAGACCTTATTTTAAAAGGTCTATAAATTGGTATAAAAATTGGATTAAAATTTAAGTATAAGAGCTGATATATATATTCTCATCCTGGGGCCATCATCCTTACTCTCATGGCTGAGTTAGTTTGTAATGTTCTTGGTTAAGTGATAGAAAAGTCAGTTCTGTGCAGGTGTAAAAGTCTGCTATGTGTGTGCTCATTTATGCCACATTTTTGAATAAAAATATTAAACTATTAAATCAGTACATTAAAACCTTTGCAGAAATTAATTTGGGAATAATTTGATAGTCTGTAGGACTGCTTTTAATTGAAATAAAGTATTTGTCAGAATCTAAATAAAAATATTTTCATGGAGATTAATCTTGATTTATATTCTAATTACTGTGCTGTACAACAGCTATCTCCTCTCTTCATTACTCTACCTGCATCCAGGTCCCTGTGTGGGCAGCACCTTCCCTGTTTCATAGCTGTGAGTTTACTGAGCCTCTCCAAGCATAACTCTGGTGCTTCAGAACTTGCACAAGATATTACTGTGCACAAAACAAATTTTTCTCAATTTTTTCAGACTAGCTCAAGGTAAATTTGCAGGGCTGATTTAAGAGTTTTTATGCAAGGGGAAAACTGGTGTTGCTCATTGATGTTAATGCCAAAAGACTGGGAATCATACAGCTACCACTCCAGTTGCCTTGCCAGCCTACAGTGGATGGCTCTGCACCATAAAGCCATGCTACATCTGTTCTGCCTAAAACAGCTCCAGAAGAACTCAGTGCCAGCCCTCACATTTTTGCATTTCACCATGCAGGCAGAGCAGAGAGGATCTGCCACCAGTGAGGAGGCAAAAAAACCCTCCTGCTCTGCCAGCAGGACTGACAATCCTCTGGGAAGGCATTCAACAGCTCCCTTCTTCTTGAAAGAGTGTAGTTGTTTCTGCAGCCCACAGCACTTCATTTAGCAGTATGCTGAGTCTCCTGCCACAGAGCCTTGTGTGCCTGGCTGAGCCCTGATCCCCCCGCCCCCCCCCCCCCCCCCCAGTCACAGTGGGCACACAGTTGATCCTGGGGCTGGGGAATCAGGGCTGGGGAGCCCCTCCTGCTGCCCTTGCCTAAAGCATCCTGCTGGAACCCTCCTCTCAAGTCAGCCAGGCTGATGGTCATGCTCTTAAGGAATGCCTCCCACTCCAGGCCTTTCCTGATATCTGATGTGATCCAAGAAGCAAAGGGAATAGAAAAAAGTTTGTTCCATATTATTCCTACCCAAACTCTTTTTTTGTGACCTATTCTAGTTTCTTTCCTTCCCACTTCATTTTTACCTTGTTTTATTTCTGCTATTTTCCTGCTCTGTTCTCTGACACAATATTCATCCATCCTCATCCAAATGTACGGCTGGTTTAAGTTGCTCACTTAAGAGCAACAATAATAATAATAAACAGTACTAATAAGAAACAGAAACTACTGTGAGGTTTGTGTACCATATACACGGTAATGCTAATGGCCTTTTAGCAGGAAAGAGTCTTTCAACTTATGGTCTTCAGGGAGCTCTTCTTTTCCCCTTTTGCCCATATTTTTCAGCTTTTATTGTTTTCTGGTTCCTCCCTGTGGGATCTTAATACAGCCCATAGAGAAAGCTATTTGAATATTCTTTGCTGACAGTAGTAATGCAGCCCTAACACAGGCACTGCAACACCTGTGGCAGCGTCAGGAGAGGTGGTAAAGAGGCACAGGTGCAATTTCACAGCCCTGAAGAAATGGTAATTTCTACTGATGATTTATCGAAAGAGAGAAAAGTAGGTGTGAGTTTCAGTGTTTAAACAAGACAAATAGGCAAAGCACCTTAAAACTGCAAGTTTATCAGCTAGGTTCTTCATCCTGAAATCTATAGAAAAATGTAAGTGCCTCGCTCCATATATGCTATTACATTTTTTTAAAGGAAAAACTTAATTATGTCACTTTTCTCTGATATTCACCAGTCATTCCTTAATTGTTATCTGCCTGACAGTGTACATGCATCTCTCTGGAAATGAAATGAAAAATCTTCCTTTCTCCTCTTGTAAAGAAGCATTATCTAAATGCTTCTTGGCAGCCGATGATAAGTACACAGCCTGTAATACATTTCTCCAATTAATTTCAGGCAGAAAGCCAGATGTTACTCCCATTCAGTTTGACAAACCTATAGGAGTGCTTAGATTCTGGCTATCTGTTCTTTGACCACTGGAGATGTGGAAGGAGTCAGCATCAAGTCTTGCCTTAAGCATTTGATTGAATATGAGGTAAGAGAAAAACTAGAACCTCTGTGCTGACTCTTCTTAAAGTAAGATTTGCTGTCATTTTAGTGAATTCCTTGGGTTTCTACTGGGTCTTAAGATACTGTCTCAAGAAATGTATCTTTATATATTCATTAAAATCAGATTTTTTGACTGTTTGCAGGAGGTATTTTTATAATTTTTAGACAATATTATCTCTGTAAAAGTTATATTTACACCATAAAGATGTCTTGTAAGAAGCTTTTTGCAAAAAGAAATAATTACGGTTTTTGTAAAACGTGTATATAGCTAATGTTTTACATCTTAAGGGTAGGAACCTTTTAAATGGTAGCAAAATGTAACTTGCTTTATTTTGAACTAAAACACAGGAAAGTCACCAAGTTTAAGAACAGGAATATTATGGAAAACTTCATTGATGCACATGTCTTAAAATATTCAGAGCTTGCTGTAGAGGGAGGAAAATGTTTATAAGCAAATTTGGTTGTTTTTTTTTAAACAAGGAGCTGAGCACTAAATGTAGAAAAAATAATTGAAAAGTGAGGAAGTGGCATATAGGGTATACAAACTATACATCAAAACAATGTGCTTTTGTTAGTGGAAAACTTCAGGCTGGTGGGTGAGTTTGGAAAGCAATGTGAGAAAATCCATCACAGCACTTGCAGCCTCAGTTTTAGGCAAGATATGTTTTTGTAACAAACATTAGGAAACAAAAATCTGTGTGGCTGCTTGCACATGACATCTCCATCCCTTCCCTGAGAAACACCTAAAATGAGATGTATCTACAGCCCAATCTTCCTCTGTCCTCAAAGTGTGCCTGTCTTGTTTGGTGTAACCGGCACTACAGTGCAGGTGCAGTTTTAGACCTTTCTGACAAGTGGAGTCTGAGGACCAGCTGGACCCCCAAAACAGGGATACAGTTTTAGTCAAGGCAATGGGCTTTTTTATGAAGATCGTGGTCTTCAGTGACTTGGACATGAGCTTTGGGCTCGAGGCAGGTCTGTTGCTTAATTGTCCGACAGGTTTTGGCAAGGTGCATTGTCTGTCTGTGCTTGTAAAAGGGACAAAACAACACCGAGGTGTCAGTGAGGTTGCTGTTGCTGGACTCCTCCTGATTTGTGTGTTTGCCAAGAATATAGAGTATTGAATACAAGTTCAACTGTGTGAATTACCCAGGATTGCCCAGAAAACAATGACAGACATCAGAATTAATTTTCAGTTTGAATTGTGGAACACTTTCCCAATCCTTTCAATTGTCAGAAAGAAACTCTACAGTTTTCTATAAACAAAGTCAACAGCTTTGTTTTCTTAATTTACAGTTTTTGTCTTCTCTTTATCTTCTTGTTATCTTTCTCTCCCATCACACAAATTCTTCCTCAGAAGCTGCATGAGACACCCAGTAGGCACAGTGTTAAAATTTGGAGTATATTTGCTGCCATGCACCTAGTTTCTGAGGTAATAGGGTATTATCCCATATACTGGGATTATGATTCTCCTCAGAATCCCCTGTCTGATGCTTTTCCCTGCAGCTGACAGCAGCTAGTAGAGCAATGAAGTTTCTTTTTCTGGCTGAAGGCAAGAATTGTATGTTTTTCAATAGTACAGTTATTGTAGACATATTCTGTAATATTTCTGGCCATTTGCGTTGTCTGATGAGACTTTACTGGGAATTCTGCCTCTGCCTTTGAAATTCAGAACATAATGTAAAGACCAACTTGATATTCTAATTGGTTTATGACTCTTTCTGTCTCCATAAAATGACTTATCTCTGTATGGGCTATCATAAAATTTAATAATATCCATCTGGTGTTCTGAGAATGTTTTATATCAGATAAAAAACTGCTTATTTGAAATAACTGCCTTAAGTTACTCTGCAGGAACTCTGACAAAGCAGTATGTTTGACAGTATTTCTGTAAGTGGGTTTGAAATAATGACCAGAAAGTAAAATAAAGACTGAAAATCAAAGACAAATTTATAGAGATTTGTCGCTTAATCTTTTATGAATTTCTGTGCTAGAGAAATTATTCACCTGGCAAAATAGCCACACTCCCACCCAGAAAAAAAAAAAGAAAAAAAAAAGGATATTAGGAGATTTTCTCTTTCTTTCCCTATATGTGTAAAGATATACTTCTGAGCACTTATAATGACAGTGAAGACCTTTATGTTTCTCCATAATCTGTTTCTTTCTTGTGTTCTTGGAGTGCCTTCACTGAGATGTGATCCTCTTCTATCTTGATCAACTCAATTTAAAATGCTTAATAATTCTGTATGCAAGAATTTCAGTGCCTAGACCATCACAAGTACTGGAGCATCACACATCTGACAGAACCAAGAAATCAAATCAGGTATGGTAGCACAGGATTTGAGAGCAGGGAAAGAGCTTGCCCAGTGATGAACTTTCAAACAAAGGAAAGTGTACTTACTGAAAACATTTTCTTATATTAAAACTAGTCTTTCTGCTGCTTTGCTCTTCTAAAGCATCGCAGTGATGTGTTCCAAGTTACAGTTCTCAAGTCACATGAGTGGCTTTCAGTCTTAAAGCCCCATCTTGGTAATGGTAGTAGGATTAGAACTTGTTACAGCTAAGCACTCTGTGATCCTTCAAAATCTAATGTAACGTTTCATTTCCAGCATATGGGATCTTCTCCTCTGGGAAGATGGAATTACATACAGAATTTGGAGTTCTGACTTCTTGATATTGAGAACCTCTGCAAGATTCTTCTTCAAAAAAGCTATGGTACCTGGTGACTCAGGTTCCAAGAAATAACTTTTGTAGCTTGTCTTCAGCAGTCTATGGGAGGAAAAGGCAACTACCCTCATTTCACATCACTCTAGATGCTGCTTTGGACATTCCTGTATTGGTACCCTAGGCATGGCTTTTGGCAGGACAATGATTTTAATGCATAATGTCTCCTTACTTATATTTCACCAAGATTAGGTTTCTACTGATGTCCTGCACAAAAACCAAAAGACAAAACACACACACACACACACAGAGAAAAAAACAAACCAAACCAAAACAAAACAAAAACCAACGCAAACAAAAAACCAACCAACCAAAAAAATAAAAGACAAAATCAAAAAACCAACAAAAAAATTAGCAAAAAGCTAAACAAAAAAAGAAACAAGAAAAAAACAAAATCAGACAACCAAAAATACAAACAAAATCCTATGTTCTCTGGCTCTTCAACTGCTGTGATTTTCTGGACAGTACTACTAAGCATGGCAACTTCACTGTATTACTACAGATAGGAAAAAACCAAAATCCGCTTTCCCATCTTGACTCTTTGTAACATTGGGAGACATTTTGAAACAAAACACCTCCATGCAGGTGTAGGAGCTTTTAGTGTAGGGCTTTAGTTCTCATCATATTTGTCTCTAAACATTAAGATAAAACAATTTAATAATTGGAGGAAAACGGGTTCAGGAGCAATTTTTTTGACTTGTACCTGCAGTTAAATTAGCACATGTAGTGCTAAAGATAGAAAATCCACCCACATGTGACTCAGTAAGTGACCAGTGCACAACCCATGTGGAGCATTGAAACCAGGATTGTAAGTTCAAGGTATCCCGCACAAAGTCTTGTATTTGAAGTGGAGGGAGCTTTTTAGGCCAGTGAGATGAAGCACATTCAGTATGTGCTTAATTTGCTGTGGTAACAGCTCTATAGACAAAATGAAATAAAAAGGAAATGTTCCCACTCCATTTCTAAAGCAATCTTGCCAAGATTTGTGGGTGTCTTTTTGTTGTTTTGGTTTGGAGTTTTTTGGGGGGTGGAGAGTGTTCAGGTTTTTTTTTAAAACAAAATATATATTATGGTTTTCTGACTGTCCTGTAGCCTCCTATATTGCTTGTGCTATCTTCCTTCTTCTCAATATTCTTGCTTCAATCAGCTTTCTTTAATAAACTGTCTTTGTGAAATAATCTCAAACAATGTCCCCATGATAATCTTGCTAACCTACTCTGCATAACCCACTAAGGCTGGACAATTCCCTGTTTTGAACTGTGAAGTTTTCAGATGGTCATGATGTCTTTGTCTGTCTCTTAATAATGATGATGCAGTCAATGTGAGGGCAGAGAAAATAGTGAGCCCATTAATATCCTTTAGAGCTAATCCTTTAAATATTAGATTGGGGAAGAAATCTCATGAAGCAGGAATACTGTGATGTTCACATGGCTGCTTTTGAGGGTTGCTGGAATTCTTTATTCTAGAGTATGGAACTTTGACACCTTTTGGTTAAAAGTATCTATTGTTTTAAAGAAACAGTTTAACTATAATCTAGACTGAAAATAAATAGTAACATCTCATGCTTTCAAACTAAATGAAACAACCATTCCACTCGCTGCCTCGTTTCATTTAACTTTTGGGAGGTACATGCAGGGTCTTTCCCAATAATTGTATATATTTCAGGAGAACTTTCAAAACAAATTACAAGATCACATGTACTCTCAATTACTTGCAGGCATCAAATGGATTTTCCAGTGTGAGTGCCACATCAAAAGGATATAGCTCTCACTGAAACACCACACCCAAGCCATGTCTTGTGGAATACCAGCACTGATTGTGTAGCTTATTCTTATTCAGTACAGCAGGCTGCCGGTGTCCCAAATTCTTATGGAAGAGGCAGTTTCCTGCCGGTACCTCATCTTTGAGGGATGTGGTCATTATTTTAGGTTACCATTGCCTTCTGAACAACAACACTAACAACAAGTCGTTTACAAAGGGATACTCCTTGTTTCTGTCTTTTGCTCATCCAAACACAAAAAATCTGGCAAAAAGTCCCCTTTCCAACAAATGTTGGATGTACGTAATGTGGAAGTATGATTCAGATGATCTGTGCCTAGTTAGGAATTTTGATGGCTACAAAATATGCTTCTCCTGCATAACTTGCACTGGACAGCAGGAGTTTACCAGATGCATTAGAACAACTTGTCACTGCACACTCACTAATTTATTTTACTTCCTCTACAGCACAGAATCTTGGTTTGCCAATCATTTGATTACCTCTTTAGTGAAGGTGCAAGAGATGTGGGAATCATATTAATGGGGAAAGAGGAAATATATTGCTTCTTTTCCTCTGTTTCCTCTTAGAAAAATACCAATATTCTGCTCCCAGAACCATCAGAAGTTGTAAAGGAACAACACACATGTATTGCTTTCATCTACATTTTGTCGGCTTGGAGTTATTTCTTCCTCTCTCACTGATCTTAAAAGGGAAAAGGTTTCAAAACTTCTGAATGCTCCATGTAGACTTCATGAGGTTCTTAGATATTTTTTTTGTTCACACTAAAAAGCCAGAGAGTGCAGAAAGAAAGTATCTCAAGTGGGAGGAAGGCTTAAAATAATCCATGTAACTTCCTTTTACACTGAGAGGAATGAGAGTCTGTCAGTGAAGAATTATCCTGTAATACAATGACTCAGGGACAGAGTAGTGCCCCTTGAAGGTCACCTTCTGAGCATGAGACTTCCTCAGAGTATGAAATGAATTGGAACAGAGAGCTGTATCCTGAGTGTCTCCATTACCACAGTCCCATGAAATGTAAACCACAAATCTGTCATCTGCCCCCCTCCCCCTGAACTCCTTTGAATTAAGACAATAAAAATAATCACTTTACAGAATTAAAAACTGTGTTTAAAATAAATGAAGGGAGGGAAGGGAGCTTGCTGGAAGCTTAGGTGCCAATCACAGATTTATTCAAATCCAGTACTCTTGTCAGTTTGCAGAATTCATCCCATTTAATTTCTCAAACTTCAACACCCGTTTAAAATTAAAATGTCAGATTCTTCCCTGATTTGCACACAAGTTCTACTTTAGTGAGACTGTAAAGACATAAAAGTTGTGAAAAAACTTTATTCATTGTGATTTGCTCCATAACATAATAGATAGTTATGTGACATATTACTATGAACACCTATGTTCCTCCAAAAAAAACACATATCACATTTTTAATAACTTTTGTGCTTAGTCTCTAAAGCAGTGAAAGTTCTTAAGGAATTTATGATTTATTTTTTTTTAACATTCCTGTGAATGTCAGTGGCTGTTAACATCTGAATCAAACTGTTCCCAGTTCATGTGACTGGAAATGGTGCCCAGAGCAAAAAAGCCAGACATTCTGACTCTCCTATAAGTATAGTCTGTGTGGAAATGTTTCTCTGAGCAGAAGTAGAAGTTGCTGAGTTAACATCAGAATACATTTTGGCAGGAAAAAAGGTAAGGCTGCATTATAACCACTTTATTATCATTTTACCTTTAATTAAGGAATGTTAATAGGGAAATAAATGGTCTGAGAGTTGAAGAAAAATACGATGATCTAAATAAGGATTCTAGCTGGATACAAGGCTAAGTGGTTCACATGTTGCTGGCAGTATCTGAAACTCTTCTGGGATTATATTGGAATTATCTCACAGGATAGAAGGCTGAATTTGGGGTTTAGCTTATAGCCACTCCAGGCAGTAGTTCTGAACTGAGAGCCTTAAGAGCCTTGGGCTCTTAAGAAGTTTTCCACCTCTGAAGTAGAAGGAATGCCACACAGCTACCAGCTGTTCATAAGGGTAAATGGCATTTTTAGCAATGAAGACTGAAAGAGATAAACTGAATTCTGTGCACATGTGAATGAGATTTATTTGGAGGGTTGCATGGGTGGTATCAAAGACAGAAAACTGTGCTAGTCAGAGATGGCTGGACTAGGAGCAGCTTCAGATTTGAAATTGCATTTGCCTCCAAAGGTGTTAGTGTAGCTAAATATATTTAAGACATAAGTCTTGACATATGCACATACTTTCCAGGAAATTGGAAGGTCTAAAAGCATAGCAGGAGATCTGTAACTGAATTCCCAACTCCCTATAAAGCTCACAGCCCAAAAGAGAAAAGGTTTTTTTGTTGTTGTAAAATGGTTGATCATAAATACAGGCTCAGATGAGTTCTCTAAACTTTATCTGTCATTTAGAAATAAGCCTTTTCAAAGACTGAACACTGGATGGCCAACACAGATAGGGTGTATAAAAGGAACTACTTTACTGAAAGGAGAAACAGGAAAGAGCAATTAACTCTTTCTCCTCAGTCTATAGCTACCTTCTCTTGCTGTTACCCAATACTTGTATGTACCTGGCTGCATGGAAGTAAGCAGGAGCTTCAGACCATGAGAGCTGTAGTCCTTTGTGCTTTCTTTCTCTTCTCTTTGCTCGGCACCCTGCTTACAGCATATAAGTAGGAGAGGAACAGGATAGAGAAGTAGCTTCACTGTACAGGAGGTTTTCTGCTTCGGCAGGACAGCAATATTTCCTTGTGTAACTACATGGCAGGGTCTTCAGACTATCTACATAACACTGGACTAACTTATATTTATGTGACCCAGGCTACCTGACTGAATGGATGGATTGTTTGGGGATTTTTTATCATTTCCTTTCATCAGAAAGTTCCTTCCTATATGCCTCCAAGAGAAGGTATAGTAGGGGTAAACTAGGAAAAAAAGGTGTCAATTAATTGGACAAAGGAGACTAATATTTCCAAAATAGCCTTGGTGTAGTGTCAGACTCTTTGTGCTCATCCTATCTGTGCTGGATGTGGATTTTGATTTAAAGACAAATCCTCAAAGAAAAACATGATGAATGTGTTAAACAAATAAATAGCAGATAATGATGATTTAGTACAGATCATGTTCAATCTTCCAAGATCTGCGAGTGTTTTCTCTAAGCTGGATTGTCATCGTTATCTTACCATTTTTAACTGATAAAAAGTTATGAGTTGTCTCAAGATGTTGAGGGAGAAGCAAGGGGAAATCTTACCACAAACTAAAAGCTATAGCCCCAGTGTCTAAAAATAACCAACCAAGTAGGTGGTGTAGTACATCACACATGTTTTATCTGGTTTGAGATGATAAATGAAGTGCCAATATAAACCCAGTTTCTTTAGATATTTTGTTAGCAGAAGAAACAGCGTAATATATGTGCAAAAAGCCACGCTGTAACTAATACCACATAATCAAGGTCACATCTGTGTGCCTGTAGAAACAAGTTGCAATAAAGCATACAGAAGAATTCAAAAACATCTTGTTTAGAGGTTTTTTTAAGAATGTTTTTTAACACAGAAAAGTGAGATTGAATGTTCTTTTATGAAGTCTTTATACAAATGGTTCTAGAACAGAAAAATCTACATGTGCCAGGTAAAAGGACACTTAAGTAGTGAAAACTTATTTTAGATAGATCTGAAATAACCTTGTAATCAATTCCAGTTACTGAAATTCTTGGTGTTTACAAAATATCTGTAAGATTTCTTAGTCTGAGTCATCAGATGACAACAACTCAAAATCCCCCAAACCCCAGCAGTTTTCAAAGTCTATCATCATACTGAACATACACAATGATTTTTGTGATTTATGTCTACACATATCCCTGATCTGGATCAAACTTCCTTTTTTCTTTTTATTATTATTATTAAATTCATTTTGAAGCATAAGACAAGAATTCTTTGTTCCATGTGAAGATCTGAAGTAAAAAAATATTTACATGTTCAAAATTTTAATCCTTACCTATACTAAGTTCCATATGGTGTCTTCACAATCGTACAGAAAAAAACTCAGCTTCTTTCCAATGCTTCTATCATTACATTCTGGTCTGGAGGTTTTTCTGCTTAATACAATAGCCTGGGCCTTTAGTATCTTTTCTGTCAGAGCTTTATGACTTTCTTGAATGTTATACCCTGTAACACAGCAGTTTATATACAGGCTATATTTCAGTGAAGAGTTTAAATTTGCATCTCTAAAGCTGCCCTTACATACTCATTATTAATATTTCAAGGCTCTCTTCTCTGCACTTACTTTCAGGATAGAATCAGAAGAGAATGTGGAATGAAACATAATCAAAATAGAATAACTCACAGCAGACACTATTATTAAAGGAATTTTTAAGTGACATGAAATTCTATCTCTTTGAAATATAAGCTATACTGCATGCTAACATTTGAGTAAGAAATGGTTTTCTGGGTCATGAACAAGTATTTCTGTCTTTTATCTGCATGCCTTCCCCAGAAAACAGTAGGCAGGATCTAATCATTCCAAGCTACAACAGGAATATCAAGGGTTCTAGGACACAGCTGGAGTAGATCCTAATTGAGGGATCAAGGCAGCTGTGTCAAGATACATGTATATTTATAAATAAAAATGGCTTTGGTGTGGGTTTTGCCTTAAGGTCTCCCTGAAATCTTCCATGCAGTTAGGGCTTTAATTGGCAACATAAGCAGCCTTATTAATACATGATTTGGGCTAATGCCAGTTTAAGGAACTGTAACTGTGCCGAGGAGTATAGGAGTTGAATTTTAAAATTGTATCTTTTATGCTTTTTATATCTTTAAAAGGAATTGATATATATATGAAAAATTTTCAACTTCTAAAATCATATATCCAGCATACTGCTAAACAGACGTTTTTTCACAGCTACTTCCAATTGACTTATTCCTGCCTGTGTAGACAATCTTGAGAGCTGTGGTTTAATGGAAAGCCATCTGATTTTCTCTCTGGGACACAGCTGGATTTCCACATCAGAGGGAGATAAGTCAGACTGTTAATACAAAATTTCACACAGAAATTTTGGATTGCTTAGAAGCCTGTTATGGCACTTGATATATTTTTTATTATCATTGAATTAGAAGGAACAGAAGAAGCTTATTTGTGTCTAATATGTTGACATGATGGTAGAAGAAAAACAATTGTGTCATGAACAGTCCCTGATGGGAGTGAATAACAGTAAGGCCAGTGGAGTGGAACAGAAAGAAAGCAGGATCAGTAAATATCCTATAAAATTCTTTTCTCCTTGTTCTTCAGACCGGTATAAGATATTTATCTGACAGGATTAAAATAAGGTGTATTTTCTAATATTGCGTATTTCTACTTTATCAGTAATCATCTTGTGCCCCAAGTTTTAAATATATATTTAAATAAATGAAATCAAACCCACCACCAATGAAAATCACCAAGCAGACTCCCCAAAACCCCAAACCTTGTCTTCTGCTCTGCTTACAGGATGCTTAGTGCACAGTGAGTCCTTGGTCTGTATTAGAGCCTAATGTCATTATTAGTCATGTCACGAGTTTCCTTTTCTTTTGTATATTCATATTGAACTACAGTGTCTTGCCACAAAAGTAGCACTGGTAACAGTAATGGTTGAAAATAGCTCTTAGTATGTCCATGTGAGTAATTATGTGTTCCTGCAATTGTGCAGAAGTCCAGCACTTTGGTGTCTGTGAGACAGCAAAGATCGTCTTTGCTTTTTCAGAGCTTGAGCATTCATGTATTTGGATGGAATTGAAACATGAGGTTAATGTCTACACCCACAGTTACACGACTCAGAAATAAGAGTTCAATGCAGCTCAAGGCAATACCTCCTTATGATATATCACTGAAAAGATAGATCTTCCATCTGTCTTCACTTTTCCTTTTCAATTTCTTCCTTTACTTTCCTTCGTTTCCTTATAACACTATACTGGGATTGAGCATTTCATGTCATATTCATCCCATGTCAGTGACACCCATAATCTGTACTGTCTTGAGTCCTTCTCTAGCTTATTGTCCTTTGATTTGAAAGTACTGACAGATTTAGCACTCTCCTTTCCCACTTTACACGTATTTGCTATAAACATGAAACAACCATTTAATTTTACTAGGCCAGGATGTCTATCCATTCCTCAGACCATATACATTAAGAATCTATTTCTGGAAGGCTACTGGTATTTGTCCATCAAATACTTCTTCACTGCACTGTGATGCAAAAGCGAAAGTGGTGAAAGGCAGGGGGAAGAGAATAAATGTAATTGAGTTAATGAGGTTATCCATGTGAGTCTGCTTAGATTATCAGCTCTCTGCAGTAGGAACAGTGAGCTTGTAGCACTTTGCTTAGTGTTTGGTGCAGCTGATCCCACCTTTGACTGACCTGTCTGTGAGCACAAAACACAGCTAACATGATAGCACACCCTGAACAAGGTGTCCAGCACAAGCCTGTTCAGAGTTGTGAGACTCAATTAAAACAAACAAACCAACCCCCTTATCTAAGGACATCCATTAACCTGAATGACAGACTTGGGGAATTAAATTTCCCATTGCTTACACTTAGAGTGTTTCCTACATCATTGTCTGCAGTCTGTCAGACTAACAATTGCTAGAAGCTTGATGTTGAACAAGAAGTATCTCCAGTCCAAATCCTGGGTGGTTTTTTTTACTTTTTCAGGTAATATATCCTAAAATATTTCAGTATCTGTGGATATTGGGAACATTTCTGGCACAGAAGCAACTAAAGTGCCAGATGATAATAGGAATACCCTATTTAAAAGTCTTGAGTCTACTTACGACTTTTTTTTTTTTACACTTTGTGAAGTTAGCCTGATACTTTTTTAATAAAGCAAACACCTCCTGTAATAACACCCCAGGTGAGCTGGCTCAGAGAAGCCCATCAGAATTTTGTTAATTGAACATTTAATCTTTTTTTCCCCAGGTGGTATACATTATTTAAAAATTAAAAAGTCAGACCTCATAGGGCATAATTTATCCTTCTTATTGCAAACACATACAAAAAAGATGAGCTGCTCTATGGACAGTTCACACAAAGTCTCTTTAAGTTTAACTTAAGACTGTTGATGAGTGTTTAAATTTTGTTACTTGGACATCTTTCCTGAACATAAATGAAATGGAAATATCATGTAATTTAATGTGTGAAACTGACCAGCTTGGATGTTGGGAAGAACTCTACTTTCTAAATAATTTTATGTAAGCTCTTAATATGAGGATATTGGCAAGGCTGGGGACAGATCATAATAAAACATTTGCCTGATTTTTTTTTTTTTTTTTTTTTTGCCAATTGTTGCATAAATTAATGCTTGGCTGGTACTTCAGGTTCTGTAAACAATTTCCCAAAGCACTCTAGCCTGCAACATTTTCATAAAATCGTAGAATTTGCTTAGTTGGAGGGGATCTATCAGGATCATTGAGTCCAGCTCCTGGTCCTTAGAAGAACACCCCAAGAATCACATTGTGTGCCTGAGAGCATTGCTCAAACATTTCTTGAACTCTGATAGGCTTTGTGTTGTGACCACTTCCCTGGAGACTGTGTTACAGTTTTAGGAGAAATTAAGACCTTGAGCGGGCAAGCATTCTCTGAATTATAACTCCCCACACTCTTTAAAATTGTCTCTCAGGACTAAAGTTTTTAGTAATTAAATATAATTTTCCTTAATCTCTTTTCCACATGATTTCACAGCATAAGATCTCTTTAAAAAGATAGGGAGGCAACTATTTAATCCTTTCCTTTCTGTTTCTGACCAGTTCTGTTTGGACTGTGACACTGTAGAAGACTGGAATTCACTCAGGGTTTTCACAAAGGGAAAATGAATCTGCTGCATAATGCTAAAGTAAATTGTATAAAAATTATAAATAGAATAGATGATGAATACAGAACATCCTTTATGTTGTCAGTCACGTCTTGACAACATTTGAAAGACATGGGCATTAACATTTATTAATGTTATCCAAGAACCAAGATATGGAAGGGAAAATTAAAAACAATTAGAATGTCTGAACTGTAAACCAGTGAGATTATTTCACTGTATTCCTTATCCACAGTAATAGGTGAAAGAAAGTGATGTTTGGTCCTACATGTCTCCACTTATTACTGACTATCTATCAAGAGTTGGAAGTGACTCCTTCCATCATAGCCACAGAAGTGCCTCTAGGTACAGCTAACAAGATTTTGGATTAAAAGATAAAAAACGTGTGATGATACACCAATTAAGGACAGGAGAGTTATCATGTATAGATGAGAATGGGGTTAGTTAGCAGAAGAGAGAAATGGCACTGCAAGGGGAGATGCAGTAGAAACTGGCAGATGAATGTAAGTGCTTGAAATTATCAACTTCAGAAAAAGGAATTAATGAAGATAAAGCAATATGTAAAAAACCTGCCATTTTGTATCTAGAGGCAGGTCACCCATCATGTTGAGGATATTCTTGGTCTGTGGATGGCCTTGGATAAATCATGAAATGAGAAGAGATATCAAACAAAAAATTCTTGTATACAGATGTGGTGGAGACTAAGTCAAAGGAGAATTGCTCAGGACAAAAAATTCAGTAGGACAGTTGATATTAGATACTTGGTCAGACGAAGATGTCAAAGTTGAAAAAGAAGGCATAAGACTATAAAAGATTGGGAATGGATATAGTAAGCAGGACATAAGCATATCATAATACTTTTTGATATAAAAACATCATCATCCTAATTGAATTTCATGACCTTTATCTAGGCATCTGGCTTATTTATCTGGACCATATTTTTTTCTTTCTTACTGTAGTTAAATAGGTTGCCACCTGTTCAATCATTACTGACAATCAGGACTTTACCTCAACGTATGATAACCATTCAGCTGATGAAAAGAAAGCCATTTTAACTACAAAACCAGTAGGAATACACTGTGCCAACTAGGCTTTAGGTCCCTCATGCCAAGGTCTAGCTGAGGGCATAAAATAATTATGGATTGACCCCACTTTGCATAGTTGCAGGTGTGTCAGTGCAGGTAATTCCTATCACAGCCAGCTCAGCCTAGTGAGGCAGGCAAGACTGCTTGGGTGTTAGCAAGTAGTGTGTAGGTAGACTTGTAGGCCAGATGATGTTCTTTGTCCTGCTTTCTAATTGCCAAAAGTGTTTGAAACAATGCAACAAATTAGTACAAAATAAAAAGCATCACACTTTGTAAACTTGTCCAAGTGTTTTACAGAGTTTTCCCCAGGGTTGTTCCCTCTATGGAGAACATACAGCAATTGACAGGAGAATGGTTGGTGTTTCAACAAGAAATGAAAGCTGATCAAATGCTCTCTCTTTTTTTACTCACACAAATTTTACACATCCACATGCAAAAGAACTGATATCTAAAACAAGAAGGTAAAAAATTAATATTATTTCTTCTCTTCATGTATCTTTGAAAACAATCAATGTAATCAGTTGAGATTTTTAAAAACTTTAAAAGGAATCTCAGGAAAAACTGATCTTTGTCAATTTTTCCTTCAGACTAGTAGATAATTTCTCCAGTAGAAAAGATAAAATTAGGGCACCAAGTACTTTAGTTAATCCCTTGTCTCCTGCAGAAAAGGAGCAGGCTCAAAAATACACCATTGTTTCATGGCGTTTTGGGCTCTCTGCAGGCAAAAGGTTCACTGATACGATCAAAGTCTACATTTTTCAAACCTGTCATTAAGTACTCTGGGAGTTGTCCAAGAAAACCAACAAGACAATATGTAATTTTCTGCTTGATTTAACGGAATATGTTCTTTTCTAAGGAACGAAATTGAGGAGGCCCAGTTTCCTACAGTTTTGTGTTCTTTGTTCCTTTCTCTATCCTCTAGTACAATAAATCTTGTCCACTCTCATTTTTTCCTATGAAATGCGTGCTTGTGGTGGTAGTTCTAAACTACGTTAATCCTGTTTGATCGACTGACACAGTCAGTTCTGCTTATCTTTCCCCCCTCTACGCAAATAGTGATTCTATTGCACATGTGAATTTTGCAGGGGTTTAATGATTTCCATCTTAAAAGTTTGGTTAGTATTTCCTACTGTGTTCAAATGCTACTATGACGTCTGAAGAAATAACCTTATTGTTTAAATTTCATTGCTTAGAAAATAAAATTATAACTTAGACTGTTGCTCCAATTTTTTATTGTACTTTACAGTGGCTTAAATGGCAGAAACAGTTTTTTTTTCCCTTAAAAGTCTGGTCATCTGATATTTCGCTAATTATTTTTTTCTTGATGCAGTCCAACTGTGTTGCATTGAATTAGTTCAGCATATACTAACAAACAAGTGCTGGCCATCTGCATTCAACATGCAATTTGTCTGAAATGAACTTGGTGCAACAGGGGAATAGGGGAAGCTATGTCACAAGATACCTCACTTTTCAGTCTGTAATAGGGAATAAAACAGATTTTCAGACTTCCTCCTTGCTTGGGTTTGGATACAGTAGCAGTATAGTACACTGTGCTCCCAATACAGGAGTCTCCGGCAGTACTATTTGCGGAGGCCTGGACTTTTGGAGCCTGTTTCTGTGACCTAACCCTGCAATGCAATGCACAAATCTCTGGAATGCTGGCAGGGGTTTGAGCGTAGCTGTTCAGCCAACTCTTCCCATACAAGTAACTGTGATAGGTTCTGTGTAGCTTCTATGATGGAAAGAATATTTTATAATTTAGAAGCAGTAAGAATATGGAAATATAAAGGGAAAACAATAAAGGGACTCATTGAAATGAGCATGACATCTGCTATGTCGAGCTGATCATATTTTTAAACAAAAAACACTCTATTTCATGATTCAAATAATGCATAAATGTATTATTGCATTTAGGTGAAAAATTCAGGAGGTTAAATGCTTCATAGAGATTTTGGCTGCTAGCCAGTGCCCTTCTGCAGCATGTAGCTGGCAAATATTGCATTACTGGAGATGCTGCTTCTTTAGATACATTAATTTTAAATTATAATTCTCACAGATGAAAATCAGGAGAAAGTTCAGCACTATGTAGCAGGCATTTGAAAATCCTAGTCAATATTTTTTCATGCACTAAATTGAAGTTCTTAAGCAAGTCAAATCTCACCTAGGATCATTGCTTGCTATGTTCAAGCTCCTTGCACCTTCCTAAAGGAAGCCTAGTAGGTAAACTAAGTTTCACAGTAGCTGGATCACCTGTATGTAATATAAATGCAACACGTAAGGCATGGTTTCATACTGCTTAAACAAGTAATAAAAGAAAGAGCAGACTCTCATATCCACTAGAAACTAAATGAAGCAAGGGCAAGACTGGCTTTTATCCTGGCCACTATGATCTCTTAATTCACCTTATATTTTCTGATTTTCTGACTTGTCCCCTGCCAGACACACCTAGATCTTGTGAAGTCCTAAAAGGCAACTGTCCCTATACCTGAAAGAGATGTGAGTGTAGGGGCAGGAAAAAATTTTCAACTGCTTGGAGCATGACTTTGGTAATGTAAGGGAATATTTAATGGTAGCTGATGTCTCTTGGGAAGATAAATTTTATGTCATGCTCAGGATGGCAGCTGGGGAAGGCTTCTTGCTGCCACAGGACAGCAGGAACTGGGACCAGGTTCCAGCATTGAGCTGAATGAGAATGAGCATGAAAATTCAAGCTTTAGTAACATAGATGTGTGGAATCTTTTGGTCTGCTTAAACAAGTATTTCTTCACACCCTCTGCATTACCATATCTCAGTCATTAACGTGACACCAGAGTACTTTAAAACCCTCCTGTTACTCTGTGTGCCTTAATCTCCAAACCAAACCCACACACATTGAGCCACTCATTAAAATTAATCTCTGCAGGGTGTGTATGGCAGACCTGAGGATCCCCTTCAGCCATATCTTCTCTGGCAGTGGTGTGAGAGGAGGCTGGAGAGCTCACAGTGCTTGGGGAGCAGTGTCCAGCTCCCAGAGCCCGCAGTTCAGTGCTGAGGCTCTCACACCTCAGCCCACCAGCCTCAGCCCACCCCTGTGTGGAGCCTGAGTCCTTGGAGATTGAGGTTCAGCCCCCTCTAGTTGGCCTGCCATGTTGGGTCTTACATCCAGGAGTGCCATGTGCCCTGGACTGCAGCAGCCTGATCTCTCCTGAGTCTCCCAGCAGGGAAGTGACAGGGCACAGAGCCCATGCAAACACATGTATGTAGCTTGACCAGCCACTCTGGGCTCCTGGAAGAGCTGGCTGTGAGCACAGAGCCTGTCCCCCATCACTGTGCAAGGTGCTATAGGGGCACATGGCACAGTGTATTCTTTGCCCTCCACAGCTTTGCTGCAAAGTGGTGATGGTGCAGTATCACTGCTGGGATGCACAGCAGTGCATCCTTTCTGTTTTGCCAGCACTCCTGCGAATTAAACCCTTTCCTGGGTTCCTGTGGGTGAAGCCTAATGCTGCCCAAAGGCTTGGACTCCAGCAGGCACAGCCTGAGGCAGTAACAGGGTGTTGTCTTCACTCGACTGGCACTTGTACAACAACTACTGCTGAGAGCAGAATGAAATATCAGTCAATAAAGCATGGTGAAAACCCATCCACCCCAAGAGAGCTGTGTCTCCCCTGAGCAGGCTCCTCTAGGCACCCTTCTTTCCCTGCAGGCAGCCCATATTTGCCATAGGTCACAGATCATAGGTGGATACAAACTGCTCACCCAGCTTTTTTGTGAGAAATTGGAAGGGGAGCTCCTGACTCGGCTGGGGGGCAGCACCCTGCCTTGGCTGTGCTCCAGGAGGCTGAGTCCTGGACCCAGGTGTGGGCAATCAGTGCTGCCCTTCCCCTCCCAGCTGATCAAGGGTAGAGGCAAGCAGTGCTGGGGGAGCTGCTCACCTTTCCAGAGAGGCTGCAGGAAATGGTAACTATCTTGAAAATAATCACAGTCCTGTAACAGGATTTTGTGTTTTCAACAGGAACGTGTTAACATGGAGGTCTCTAGGAGCACAAGGACAATATGTCTTGAGTTGTAAGTTTTGACTCTCTTCTGTGTGTTGCTATTTGCACCTCTGGAGCTTAGGAGGAGAGTGAGAAATGAGGAGGATCTCAGGTCTATGCTTGTACTTTCACCTCTCAGTGATTTTGGTTGAGCACTGGAAAATACTGAATGAGCCAGGCAGGCAGGCTCTGATTAGCTTCAGTAGGTTGTTGACAATTTATAGCAAGCTAAGAATAAGTTAGAGTAACTCAGAATGAGTTATTATCACTCTTTAGAATGAAATATCCTTCTTGAATACCTAAATCTGTTTCTTTTCTCCATTAAGTGTCTGTTGAAAGTCTCTCTTTTTTGGTGTAGAATATTAAATACCATGTTAGCTTTTAGAAAGTAGCTTACAGTGATGCCAAAATGTTCTGGTTTCTTGCTGACTTTTGATAACATGCTTTTCTATAGAAGCTAAAAGACTGACTAGAGTAAACATACCTTAAAATATTACCTTTTTATTATTATTATTGGAATACATTTAAATTTTGAAAATATCTATGGCTATACATTATGTGGGGGATTTTTAAAGAACTGACTCATCAGGATATGCCATATGAAAACTTCTAGAAAATAATGCACCTACATGATTAAAACCATTATAAGCTTCTAGTATCTAATTTAAAAAATGAAGACTGGTGTTTAATTTGACTCTTATAAGCCTACCTGTGTTGATGACTTGGTTTTGCAACACAATTTGCAGAGTAATCATTGCTGGTGAGTTATCATTAGTTGTGATAGAAGTGTGTAGGATCTGCCAGGCAAGTTCACAGAGGAGAAAGGAAAGGGAGTGTTTCAGAATATTATACTAATTCTACAGTTCCTTCACACATTCCATCAATTGTATCTTTATATTACTTCTGCATTATGTTAATTTCTGGCAGATTTTAGTGGGAAAAGAGTTTCTAAGTGAGGTTGGAAGACACGAGTACTCTAGTTCTAATCGAGGCTTAGATCCTTGTCAGTTCTAGTCAGTTAAAATACCCATCAAGGTATTATTCTACTACAATGTTTCTCTCAAACTGTGGGTTAATTCTTACTGTGAATCTCCAGTTAGACTGAAGTTATATGTGCTTTCAAAAGCCTTTTTCAAATACATAATAATGATATAAGAGGTAAAATGCTGCAACTAAGTAGAAACTAAGTAGGATAATAGAAAGCAAAAGCAGGAATGGAGTAAAAAAGCAAAATCATATAACATGCGCTTGCAGGTTTTGCTATGCTAGTTCTTGTTAGTATATGTATAGTTGTTAAGTGGTAAAAGTGGAAAAAGTTGATGTTTGACTTGGTTATATAAGGAAAAATAATTAAATAAATAAAGAAAAAGAAACCAATTATCTCACTGAGTATACAAAGTCATCTGATCCACATAAAACACTCAAGTTATTGTAGAACAGAGGTTTCTCATGCCTGAACCACAGGCCCTTCAAGACAGGGCTTACATAGGAGCAGTAAGCCACCAAGAAGCACAAGGAAGAAATCATGATAGTTCAAAATAGTTAATTTTCATGTGTTATGAACAGTAATATTGTTCCCAAACCAAATAAGCAGCACTTATTTGCTGTTTACATAACGAGAGCCTAGATTTGTGAAGGTATTTAGAAATCTTTGGGAAAATATATAGTGTGTGTCTTGGAGGATGGGGGGGAAGGGAGACTATATCTGTGTAGTTTTTAAAATGTAAATGATACTTATTCATCTTCTTTAATGTCTATTAAGGCAGAGGAAAGAAGTGAAATCTATGGTAGGAAACACATCAAAAGTGAGAGTTAGATAAACCAGTATAATGTGTTTACCTGGAATGATGTATTGGTTTAAGCAATCCCTGATGAAAGGGAAACTGCAAGTGAGGAAATTCATAGCCATGAGGAATACATAAAGTGTTTCACAGAAACTGAACCTAATAGACTGGGCAGTTTAGAAATGGTAAACTATAAACAGAAAATCTGTCTAATTACTACTTGTTTGGTGTTGAACCAAGGTATTGGGCTGCTGAATTGATCCAGCTTGGCAATTTGGCATTCTCAAGTCCTTTGGTTTCTAGTCCAGTTATTTTAATTCTAAATTTTAAAAATGGAAGTAAGTATCTATGTAGAAGTTCAGGAAATATATTTACGAAATATTGAAACTTATACATCTAAAGCAAAAACTAAGGAGAAACAGCAACTGATTAAAACTTTTGCACAAGCTTCCAAAGTAGTAAGCAGGTGTCAGCATCTAAACCAATAATTAAATATGTAAGGTGAAATAGAGGAATAATTTACTGTATCTTTTTCCTTAGTTGCATTTGAATACTTCTATTTTTCTTGTTTGTTTTATCTTGTTTTGTGCCAGATGTTCTTATCAGGGAAAACAATGGTGATGTGTTTTAATATTGATGAGTTGATTCTCCTGGGAATAATAGTATATCTACCTTCTCAGAATATCAATTGTGGGAGGCTTTTTATAGCACAATTACCACAATGCATTGAATTTTAAGTGCAACTTTT
Source organism: Zosterops lateralis (assembly GCF_965231275.1). NCBI lineage: Eukaryota > Metazoa > Chordata > Aves > Passeriformes > Zosteropidae > Zosterops > Zosterops lateralis. The sequence continues at coordinate 45,815,929 of NC_139764.1, forward strand.
TAAAACTGTGGAAAGAACTTTTTGTTTATTATCTTTATTTTATCTACTTTAAAAGGAGAATGATTCTTCTTTTAAAATTATGTGTTGTTTTGGTGGCCTTTAAAAAGCAAGTATATAAATCACCAGAGGTATTGTGTGATCTGTCAAAGCAGCATATGCTTAAGCACCTTATAAACTATTAAGTAATCATAATTATTTCTTTTTCCAAGTTTGTTAGTTTATTTAAGTACTTGCAGGGCAGTTGCAGAATAATTAAAATACCTTGCTTTAACTTATTTTTTCCTTCTTTTTCCCTTCAGGAGCTTGAAGTGCTGAATTATAAATGATTTGCTGACAAGCTGAGCTGGAAATGCAGGCAATAAAAACCATTGAAAAAGAGGTGACTTTTATAAAAGAAACACTTTTCACAGAATCCTTCCTGAAGCAGCAAGAGTGCAGCAGAAACCCTGTGAGCAGGCAGCTCCAGGAGCAGCAGCCATTGGAAGGAGCTGTCTGCAGCCCTCAGTGCTGCACTGAGCATGTCCCAGCGGAGCCCAGCGCAAGCAGCACATTATGCAAAAAGGCAGCTCTAGCAGATGGGAGAGAGGCACAGCAAGCGTTTGCCTCGCTTGCATCACCACCGCTTGAAAACAAACCTGGATCGCTAGAGGGGATCTCGCCAGCGGGCCAAAGGGATGGAATCCGGGAGGATGGCTTGATTGCCAAAGGTGCTGCGCCGCGGAAAATCATGGGGAATCAAGATGGGAAGCTAAAGAAAAATGCAGGTGATGTGCAAGAAGGAGGAGAAGATGCCTCTGGGCCCAAGGATACGGACGGCACAAAGAAGGTATCGGGAGGCAGAAGGGGACTGGGGAAGCATGCAAAGGGAAGCGAATCGGGCAAGAAGAAGGGTAAGTCAGACTCCAGGCCCTCTGTGTTTTCAAATCTGAGGATCAGAAAAAATCTGTCCAAGGCTAAAGATGGGAATAGCAGTTCACGGGAGGATGTTTTGGAGAGCCAGGCCTTGCAGCCTGGGGAGCTGGACAGTACTCATTCAATTGTAACCAAAACTCCCGATATAAGCATCTCTGCCGATGAGGGGGGTCTCTCCGACACAGATGTTGAACATTTTGAAATCAGAAATGAAACTGTTCCAGCTGCTGCAGAGACACAGGATGGACAAAGGACCAGCTCTGGCTCTGATACAGATATATACAGTTTCCATTCAGCTGCAGAACAAGAGGATTTGCTTTCTGATATCCAGCAAGCTATTAGACTGCAGCAGCAGCAGCAGGGGGCAATTAACATTGGAACTGAGGACCTTGTCACCAAAACAATGGGCCGACACATGGCTAATTCTCAAGCAACCCCCTTAGATTTTGAACGGTTTTTTTCAGTAACTACCACTGACAAAGAGAGGAGCCCAGACACTGAGGGGGCTTTTCCAGCATCGGAAATTGTGGAAAACATTCCCATCTCCCGTGAGACTGAACGCGAACTGAAAGAAGTGGTAAATGGCACAGGCTCTCCTGGTGACAGCGTATTGGAAACACAGGAACACCAGCTATTGATTAAGGAACAGGTCGTGGCCGGAGTGGATGCTGGAGCCGGTGAACTACAAGATGGTTTGAATGGAGCTGCAGTAGAAAATGGGTTTCAGACACACAGCTCCACACAACCTTTTGCAACTCCAGTGGCAGATGCTGAGGCTAAAATTACTGAAGTGCAGGCTGTTGATTTTCAGGGTTCAGTGACAGAGGGTGATGTTTCAGATGCAGGCCGTGACCGTGCTGCTGAGACTCAGGAAGGGAAACGCACTCTGTCTGCCAGTCAAGAGGAGCTGCGTAATGGTTTATCCACGGAAACGAAAAATGGCAGTGTGTCCTCTGAAGGAACAGCAGACAGTCCGATGCTTGGTTCCCGATGTTTTAAGCCCTATCTAATTAATCCCTGTTACATCAAAACCACTACTAGGCAACTGAGTTCTCCCAACCATTCACCTTCTCCCTCCCCATCCCAGAGCCCGCTTGTCACAAGGAGGCAGGAGTCCTTCCACAAAAAGGAGAAAGTCTCAATCAGGAAGAAGAGGTCTGCTAGTTTGGGAGGTTTGTTCAGTCGTTCTGCAGACTGGACAGAAGAGGTGTCTAATCACAAAAGCGAGATAACAGGGAAGGTGAGCTCTGCAGACTATTTGGAGCACAAGGGGTTTAGAGAGAAATTTCAAACTGAAAGAGTGCCTTTGACTCATTCAAGAAAGTCCTCAGGGGTCCAGGCTTCTACAGAGACATTTCCTAATGTCTTTTCAGGTGAGTGATAAGTATTAAGGGTTGTTTTGGGGTTTTTTTCTCACAACAACTTTGAAAATATTTTTTTAATACTTTAATTTATCACATGCAAAACTTTGTATGCATTATCATCTTTATGTGTGATGACAGCTTTAAAATCCAAGGCCTGATCTTACAAACACAGTCACATTTCATCAGTCTGGCAGTACTGCCAGTAAAGGAAGTGCATAACTCTTTGAAGTTTTTCTTTCTACTTGTCTCCTTTGTCTACATCCTGTAGGAAAAGGCTGAATGCCTTAAATTATTCTTGTTGAAAAATGCTTAAAGCTGCACTGTTGTAGGCAGACCAGAGCTCTGCATAAATAGATCCTTCAAATGTGAAGCTTTCTGTAACCAGGATCCTGTTTGGAGTTTTCTTGTGCTAGGTGCTGTTCTAGTGTAATGTAAACTTACCAGAGCTGCACCTGATGTTAGACTGAGGCGATGATGAGGATTTGCCTAGTACAAAAAGGAAAAAGCCATGCAAGCACAGATGGACAGCACTTCAGAAAGGAACCAATTTCCTCTTCAGAAGGGGGAAGGAGGAGAAGAAAGAAATGTTAATGCATTGAAAAGCAGTAAAAACAGGGGAGGAGAAAGGAAACTGGGGGTTGTACAATTTGGTAGCTGTGACAGGCTGCTGCTTAGGCTACATAAGGTGACACATTCAGTAAAGTATCCTTTACCTTGCCTTGCATCCTGTGACAAAGACATGGGAGTAGAAACTTCACAAATGAAGTAGTGTGAGCAGATGGTTATATTTTCGTTCACTCTGAGGTATTTTTTGCCTTTCTCTTTCCCCAACCTGAAGTTTCTTTCTAAAGGTAATATATTCATAAATAGGAACACTTCTGCCACATAGGAGGTGTGTGTACAGAGAAAACTCAGCAACATATTCCATGTATTTTTCACTTAAGGAACCTGTAGAACTAAGAGAGCATACCTTAAGAACACTTGCTATTAGATAAAATCAATTTTGTTTTGAATGAAGGCAGTTCTAGATGCATGAGCACAACAACCATATATGTACACTATCTATTTTCAAAAAATGGAGTGAAGTTTTTTGTGGTTTTATAAAAAGAAAACAAAAACAAAAAAACTATGATTTAGAAAGCAAATAACTGAAATTATTTTCTAGATTTAAATCACAATGCTTTCATTCTTCAGTAGCCTTGAACAAAAATCTTCAATTTCAGTCTAGAAAATCAGAATTCAAAATTTTTAACACAGAAAAAGCCAGTCCCCTCTGAAACTAGCTGTGTGTGAAGTGAGCTGAATTTTTTGTTTGTTAGTTTTAAATCCCTTTCATCTGTTTCTTACACTTAATTTCAGACATGCTACCTAAACTTTTCCAGTTTGAGGTGTTCAATACTTTCAGATTTATAGCATATAAAAAGCACAGTGGTTTGGGTTGTTTGGTTTTTTTAGCTATCAACATTTGACATCTTACAAACAACTCAGAAAAATTTTAATTGCCACAACAGTAATTAGATTTTATGGTGGTGCTATGATGGAAATAAATTTTATTTGACAAACTTCAAGAACATGGTAATTCTTTTTAGATACCTATTTTCTGGGAAATAGGCTTTTCCACACTTCCTTACAAGGTTTTGATTTACTTACTAATAATTTTTGTTTTGGTTTGGGTTTTTTCCCACCAATGCTTTAGACTGTTATTGTGAAGGGACCAGTGTCCAATGCAACAGTAGTTCTATCTCTTATGGAAATTACAGTGACCCTCATTTGCATGTACATACCAGCTGTCTTTACGGGCAGAGGACAATTATATCTTTCAGTTCATGCAAAAAAGCTTAGTGAGGGAACTGGAAATGACTCATCTCTGTTTGGCCATTCATAGATTTAAAAAATGTATTTACAAGCTAAAATTTATCAAGAATTTAAAAATAACAACTAGTGTACATAAAAAAGGGAAATTAAACTTCACATTACTGTCTCCATAAACTGCTATTCCTGTAAGTGCAGAGAAGTCTCTTTAAATAAACCATTCTGCACAGCAATGATTATAAAAATAATTTCCTTGTAATTTGATGCTACTTGTGAAAAATATTGTATTTTTAAATTTCAAACTTGCATGCATGAGATACATTGATTTTGGCATTAGCATCAGGCTTTTAGAAATAACATTCTTTATCATGGGATAATTCTAGCTTAAAAGACCCCCAAAACAAAGCAAAAACAATTCCAAACAACTTCTTGCCTACAGCATTGAATTCCATTTTGCTTTGCAGTGACTGCAGTGTTGCTCTGCATTTCTAACTGGAATCAAGTAAAATATTCCACAACACTTTATCATTGATTTCAATGACAGCAGGTTCTATGCAGATGATTGGCCTACTTTTGCACCATGTTGTGGTTTGGCTCTGTCCCATTTGGTTTTCACAGTGAGCCATATGAGCTCTTTAAGATTGCTTTAATGTAAAATGTAGATAGAAGCCAAGGACTGGAATGGTAGAGACTTTGCATATTTTAATTTTGCTTTAGATAAGAAGGAAAGTACAGTATTCTGAATTTGATGTATTTCTTAGGAAAGTGGTATGGACAAGTTTATGGGCATTTTGTAATTCAGGCATTGGATCTATTTCATTTTTTATGTGGACAGCTGTATTTGAATTTGTAGTGACAGTAATTACAAGTTCTAGATTACCCAATGCACAGTGGAGCCATGGTTTTTATATCATAGTCCCAGGAGAACAAGAGCTCCACAAGAGTTGGTTCTTTCACTGTGATGTGTGGCAGTGAATGATTTGCACTAATGTGAAGAGACTGTCTTGGTGGAAAATGAAATTGATGTTTCCAAACATTAACATAACTGAAATGAAAGATCCAATAGACAGATTTAGTAAAAAGAATTTCATTCTTGCATTAATTTGAGGTGCAGTGATTGCAGAGGAGCTAATAAGGGTGTCTTTTACATAAATTAAATGAGTCCTATCAGCTGCCCCAGGTGGTAATTAAATTTGACCCAGACAAACCCATGCCCTTCCTAATCTCTGTTGGCTGGTTGTAACACACTTGCTGCATGAAGCTCTTTCAAACAGATAATTTACCTTTAAATTTTTCTTCAGGGATCTATATTTATTTCTGCTCTATCTGTAAAGCGGAGGCAAACAAAAAGTCCTGGCTACCATGAAACAATATCTGAAGCCAGTGCTGTGCTTGTGTACTCATGTCTGCCTTCTGTTTTCTGCCACTTTATTTCACTTTTATACTGTGCTAATGCCATCTTCCTACTTGCAATTGCGGTGCAGTGTCTACAGGCATACACAAAGATAAGTACGTAAAAGCTTGAAAACACTGGATCAAAGTTTTTCTGAGCCACAAAATAGGTCTTCTTAAATGCCTTAAAGGCCTTTTCAAGGCCTTTTTTCTTTCTGATTCATGTGATGCTGCACACAATATGGATTTGTGTCTGTTGACATTCTGAGTAGGCTGTTTATCCTGCAGCTGTTATTTAAGATTACTTATGGTTAGCTGTTTCACTGCTGATGTTTGTTAGCAGTAATACAACTGATTCCTTTATCAGATGGGGTGTAACCTCCTCTAACTAAGGGAGCTGCCCAACAGCAGCCCTACATGTGGTCTGTGATCACACACTGCACTGAGTGCTGCTAGCAAGCATCTGAAGGGAAAGATCCTCCTCTTTTTGCCTAGTACACACAAAACTTTTTGCCTAGTAAACACAAAAGCGGGGAACCACTCCAACACTGCACTTCAACTGCACTAAAGAGTGTTTGAAAGTGGGCTGCAATATGTTATTGAAAGGCTGCTGAGTGCTGATAAGTTACTTTAATGTTACTGTGCCAGCATTGCAATATGGGATTTGGAGCCACATGAGTAATTTCACTGGAATTCAGTGCTGCCACAAGCTTGTTTTGATGGGATCCCATGATTAATACTTTGATCTTTATCTAGAACTTCATTGGGAGTAGCAGTTTTTGGTCATGGGATTGAGTGGCTCTATCTATTGGGCAACCACATTCTGAGGTATGGCTGCCAGCCTGACATGTCCAGAGTAGGAATGTGTGGTCTTGGTTGTGCAATGGTCTTTTTTGGGGTTCAAAGAGGGAAAGGAAAAGGAGCAATTTATAGCTGAGGTCTGTGCATCTCTACTTGGTTCTGAGAATGTACACTAGTGTATCTGTCACACAAGGCATCTGCCTAGAAATGACCATTAAACGATGTTGTGTGTTTCAGTGACTTCATTTCTGTGAAATGAGCAGTGAATTATTACAGTGGGAATAATTATGTGGAGTTTAAGTTTGATTATATTTCTTGGATCTAATTGTGCTTTATTATATTTTTTAATGTGCATGTATTTTTTAATATCTTGGGTCCTGGTTGGTCTATTAAAAAAAAAAAAACAAACAAAACACAACTGTGTGTAGGACACATTTGCAGAAAAAAAACCCCTATTTCTTGAAACAGTCCTTTTTTTTTCCTGTGCTGTTCTATCTAAGGAAAAATAAACTTGGATTTGTAAAGCAACTCTAGGGATATTTTAGGCTGACTGTATACGAACAATTAAGTTTTAATGTGAATCATGGTGATAAAAAAGTACAGAACTACTAATTTCCCAAGATATTTTGTTTGTTTAGTATTTCAGTCAAGCTCAGGATATGGCCAAGTGTATTTCTTACGAACTACTTCTGCCAAAATTTCAGCTTACATAAGGAGTAGCGGTGATGAACCATATATGTGTAGGTGTGGGTGACTGCAGCTCTGGTTATTTTTAGGTACATTTAAAAACATCATTCTGTAGCAGATAGCTGGACTGCAAGTTTCCAGAAACTTACTATTATGCAGGCAGTTGATCTTTTTTGGGAATAGGGTGAGTTGGTACAAAGGGAACAGGGCAGAAGGAGAAAGAAGCTGTGAGAGGAAGGTGATGGACAGATGTTAAGACTTTACATTGTGTCACTTCATTCCTGTCTCTTCATATGATAATAGAAGGCCAGTTGCCTTTCATTAAATGCTTTAGAAATGGCAGCAAAGCGGGTTCAGGAGCTGTATCATGCTATTATTTTCTTTAGGCAGCAGCAGCTTCCTGCATTCCTACACTGCAGTTCATGTAAAGAAAATTAGGGACAATGAGGTGGGCTGTTATGTTGAGTGAAAAAATGACTGTTCCTCATTTTATTTCCATGTTGCTGCTGTCTGGAATTTTTTCTTCACTCTGATGAAAATAGCTAGGCTTTCTGACCAGGAAGTGGATTGTGTTTTCTGATGTTAAATCCTGTTTTAGTCTCAGATATATAGTGACCATGACTTCTTTAATTTGTAGTTGCACAGCAGGAGAACCATTAAGTTAGGAGTTTTGCAACAGTAAGAAGCAGTGGTGTGTGTAAATATCACAAATTGTAAAAGCAAACCCTAATATGTATAAAGCTAAATGTAAATACAGAAATATGGGAGAAGTACATAAATATTGAGAATTCCATTTTTTTTGACATCTTGACACATACAGCTAAGTAGTGGCAGGAAAGCCTAGTCACAAATGAGATTTATCGAGACATATTTATTTGTCGGTATGAATATTTTTTTTTTTTTTTTTTTTTTTTTTTTTTTTTTTTTTTTTTTTTTTTTTTTGGTATTGAGATCTATATAAAAGTTATCAGGAATGCCAGCATTCTGAATCTGGTGTGAATTTGAATCAGGAGAAAACACAGATAACTTTACTGTGGAACTAATTACAGAAGGCATCTTTCATTCTAGAGTTCTTTTGATGCTGAGATCTGTCTCAGATGTCTCTTGAAGATGCAGAAATAGTATGTACCAGGGAAAAAGTCACACCTAACCTTTCCACTTCCTTGAAGTGATAAGGAAAAAAATCACTGTAAAAAAGAAATCTATGCTGTAGTATCACAATAACAACATTAAAATCTCTCAGAAGTCATGGAAGAAAAGGGACTTAAGGGAGTTTTCAGGAGGAAGAAAAAAAAAAAAAAAAACAAAACAAAAACACCCAAAACATTGCCTTCATAAAAGAGGTTATGTATCCAAATGCTATTTTGTCATGCAGAGTCAAGAAATAATTTATCCTGAGAAATTGTTGAGGGAGATATTTGATTACATCAGTGAAAGAATATAAAGGCCTGGTTATAGCAAGGGAGTAATGTTTCTAGGTTTTCTTCAAATTAAGTCTAGAAGAACATATCTGCACAAATACATATATGTGCATGTTTCTCTTTTGCTTTTGTGGAATGTAGTTCTAACTTTCTGCTTTTCCCCTTTCTTCATCTAACTGTTCTTTGTTTACGGATAAAAGAAAAGCTTTTGTGTATATTGATAAACATTAAAAAAGCAGTTATTAAAGTTGGAGATTAGCAGGCCTTGGGAACACAGGTCCTGGAGGAGAAAGAAAGCTAAGGCATGCCTAGGAGGTAATGAGTAGGTTGAAGGAAATGTGTTATGTGTGTCCCACTTTAAAGACCGCCTAATTTGGTTGAGTTCAGTTGTGCTTAATGACTTTTGGCAGCTTGAGTACACACGTGAATTTACTTCTAAGGCAGAGGTAGGCCAGACTGTATCAAATGTGGAATAAAATGTCAAACCATTTAGAATAAAGTTTTACAAATTTGGGTTGTAAGGAACAGTGTGTATCAGGTTGGACTGTCAAAAGATGCTGTTAGTAATAGATGCCCAAAAAGAAATCAGAGGAGCTTCTTACTTTAAAAGAGCTAGACAGAAAGAACTGTGCCTTTCCAGCAGTCTGTGAGAACTTGGCACAGACTGCTGCCTTCACATCACAAATCACCACAGAAACTAAAAGGGTAAAGAGGACAGAATTAAATACTTGCTGAGAGGAAGCTAAGTACCTGGAAAACACAATATGAATTTTGCCAAAGGTGCAATGGTGCCTAAAAGATTTGGTAGACAGACACATATAGGTTCTCCTTCATAATAAATTGGTATAATTATAAATGTATCTCTGTTAGCTGCAATGATACTGCATTAGAACCTGAAGAGAAATCAAGGTGGAAGGACAAATACCGTTTAATGTTGGGGTGGGGAGGCATCTTGTTGATATTTTTAGAAAGACATTTTGTACTCTGTGCCACTGTTATTTCATAATTGAGGAATTGTCTGGTATTTAAAAACAATTCTAAAATCTTCAGGTTCTGAAAGTTAATATATGAAAGCTTCTGAAAGAGGTATTCTTACCTTTTCCTATATATGTCAAATATATATGTCACTAAATGACATATAGCAAAAGGTAGGGATAAAAGAATAGTTTAATTTTGCCTCAGCTTATCCTGTTATACATATGTCATATGTAAGATAGTTCACTGTGGGGGAAAGGTGTAAAATCTTAGTCACCATGAAAGCAAAATTTCAAGGAGCTTATGTTCAAGTTAGGGAGACAGTGCTTCACAGACTTGCTAATCTGGAAGAATGCCAAAAGCACTATCACAGCCTGTCACAAATATTTTAATATATTTTGAAGCTCTGGTGATGGCAAAGCTATAATATCTGCTTTTTATAAAAAGTAAAATGTCGTTATTGCAAATAATCAAGCCAATTTTCATTATGTTTTTGACTGTAGCAGCAGGCAAGTCTTTGGAACAAATCTTGAAGGAAGAAATGATAACATATAATTAACTATTGAGTTTATGACAAAAGAGTGAAGAAAAACAACAAAATGCAGCATAGTTTTAGCAAAGATCAATAAGACTACATTGATAACATTTTATTTACAGCTACTTTCTAGACAACATAAGAGTGGTAGGAAGGCATTCATCTGCATTTCCATACATAATGGTGGCACTGCAAAGCACTTATCCAAAGAAGAAAACTCCTGGTGGTTTTAGATAAGAGACTGTCGTGTTACTTCACTGCCACCAGAGAAACAGTGTCATTTTGGCCTGCTTCCCCCTAGTGTTGTGATTGATGGGCTCAGCCAGACTGTGGAAAGTTTATTACATAATTAATACAACAGTAGACCTATGTCCTGACATTTGTCCTGACCATAGCACTTGTAGGACTTGATATTTTCACTACCAAGTAAAATTCTCATTCTACTCCTGTCTTTCTATATTATGACACAAATTTCAAAATTAGGAACTGAGCTGGCCTTAGGATTTCATTTATCAGGATGAAAGTCTGCATTAATTGGATTTTCACACGCTTTCCGGCATGATTTGTGGAAATATGGTGTATGTTTTAGTAATCTTATAACAGATCACTGGGTTATATGCTGAAATTGGTGGTGTTGTCATGTCTCATAGCACAAATGAAGAGGTTGTTTTAAAATACAGCTGCTGGGTTCAGTCAAGAGGAAACCATAGATCAAGTAGGAGATGCAGATTTTTTGAAAACTGTAACATCCTTTCTGGGGTGAATTTTTACTTCCTTAATTCAGTGATCTCTCCTTTTCACCTTTAATTTTGGAGAGTTCTTTTTTCAAATTTTGTCAGACCTCCGCTTTTTCCATCAGGGCATTTCTGGAAGACTTTCAGGGCCATTTGAATGAGGTGCTACCTTTGCCCTGTGTGCACTGTGGTGGACCTGGAGGTAGTAGCAAGATTCTCTTCCCGTGGCAGCTAATGACCTTGCTTCCAGATGGGAGCATGCACACATGTTCCCTAGCTCTCTTTGGGATGTCTCAAGCACTTGAGGCTGCTAGCATTATGTGTTGATCTTTCTTTTTCTGTTGCTCATTCTTAGCTGAGTGGAAATCTCAGTAAGTTATACGCTTATTAAAGCTGTCTTGCACTACCCAGAATCTGTTTAAATTTTTAGTGATAATTGTAGGGCTAAAATAAAGGAAAAAAATACTTGCTTGAGTTGCACAGAAATTGATGTATTCTGGTCCTATCCTTAGAGCTAGTGAAGAGTTACATGGAAAAATTTTAACACTAAACAAGGGTACTATAAGAGATGGAACATTTTAGATGAAGCAAGATTGAGGTGCCAAGAAATTCAGACAACTTGGCAAAAGTAAAGCATAGAGTTTACTGTGACAATCAAGTACAGGATTGAAAAGTGTACAATTAATAATTCATAGTTTTATTCTAGTTGTTTGAATAGTCTATGAATGTATTCAATTGATACATTATTCACTGTAATTTAATAAATAGATATTTCTGACTTTGAAATTACATTGAACTGTGTGTAGGCAGACATAGAAAACTGTGGGAGTGAGGGAGATAGTGTTGGTATGTCTTTTTCTTAATTCTCAGGCTTAGACAGGCTTTCTGCTTTGACTTCTGAATTTTAGATGATGTGTGGGTTTAGTTTGTACCATCCATGTGAACATAGCCAGGAAATCTGGAGGCAGAACATCAGAGAAGGAAAGAAAATCTTCTTTGGTATTTACAGACATCTTTGACTTTATTAATGTTCTAAATACTGAAATATAAGATATAAGTATGAAAAATAATATATTGTGTATAATATGACAATATACTTTATAAAGACATCAATATATAACATCTGTGGGACTTTTTCCCCCCTTTGAAACATAGGCTTTTATACAACTGGTGAAGGCAGAGATCAGCTATTATACTGATAATAAGAACAAAAGGAAATATATTGGACATTATTATAGCAATGTGTGCCCTAACTCTAGACCTTGACCAATTTTGTTATATTTAAGGTTTATGTTGCCTGGAAATTACAGACTTAAAACATATATTATTTTGTGTTTATTCAAAGCAGAAGGCTTTTTTTTCCTTTTGTTATGAAACTATATTGTGTGGAGGCCTGTTGCTTACTAGGTTTTCCATGTTTTATGTAACCAGGCTGTGAGAAATCTGTCACATGATTTTAGGAAAGTATCTGTCAATAAAAAATTCAATCCCTCAAAAAAAAAAAATTGAAAAAAGAAAACAAAACAGCTAAAACAACCTCACAGGATGAGAAATCTAGAACAGTTTACCGACCTAAATCAGAAGAGGATTAGAAATTCTGCAGTAAAAAAGAACAATAAATAAAGTTTCTAATCCTGGAATATTTGGCATAATCTCCCAGGTCAACCTTCAGGCAAACAACAGACAAAATGAAATTGCTTTTTTATACTGCAAATGCATATTTAATATGCACTTATGCAGTACTTGGGCTTATTATTCGAAGAAAAGTTGGACAGAATACCAGTTTCTGTTTCATGTCCCAGGTTACATGTGCATCTTGGAAAACCTCTTCTTTCTCAGCAGTCACGTGTTGCACATTATATTAAGGCTGAGTGGTACAGGCTAGCTGAAAAACTGGAAATCTGAAAAGATTTTGAAACGACAGGAAAACATTCAAGTACTTTATCAGTGAGGTAATAATTTTATATGTAAAATATTAGTGTGCCTGATATGTTTGGGACATAGTAAAGTACATTGAACAGCAAAAAGGGAAAATGGAGCGTAACTGATCTGCCCTGAAAAATTGTTCATTAAGCTTTTGCTGTATAGTTTGGGCGGATACGATGAGTGTGTGAATATCTACTGAAAATTATTTAAGAAATTACATGTAGTTGCAACTATTATCTCAGCTAAAAATATTAATATTTTTGGAATATTTTTGTCTCTCTGGCATGTTTGTCCTCCTCTGGCCTTCTGAGGCATGTTTGGTGCTGCACTGTTCAGGTGCTTTGCCAGATGACTGAGGCCTGAGTTAGCCACCACCTTGCTGGCAGAGAAGAGGAGATTAGAGACAGAATGGGAATGAAGGAATGATTTGGACTAATATGGAACAGCAAATAGCTGAAGTACAGCATTTTCTAACTTTTGAATGCAACACTTTTTTTTTCCCTCCTATTTGCTCTCTGTTTTTTAGTTTAGGGTTTTTTTTGTTGTTATTTTTTTGTTTGTTTATAAAGCTATGTTCATAATTGAAATCCTTTCTAAATGAGAAACCATAAGAAGCCTACAACTGTCTTTAGACATTTTGCAAGACTAAGAGAAAATATTGTAAATGGAAATTGACCGTTTTGTCTATTTCTTCTTCCTTTTCCTTTATTTCCTGTACTGTCTTCCAAAAACAGTGCAAGGCCTATGGTACATCTGGCTTCAAAGCTCATAAAATCGCTCTGCTGTGTGAGCATTTCTAATCTTACTAAAATGGATGAAAAAGAAGGAGAAAACTGGGGGAAAGGAAGCAGGCAGATTTCAGCTTTTGAAGATGTGAGCAATGTGTGCATAAGTCAAATTAACTCTCAAGGTGACTGAATATAGAGTGTTGAGAGCTGGTATTATAGTGAAGCCATTCTCTCTGCATTAGGAAGAATAAAAATAGGAGGTCTGTCTCCGGTGGGTGTAGGTTAAGGTGTGCTGATGCAACTGCTGTTTAAAGGTGAAAATGTGGTGTAGTGCTCTGGTTTCTTGGAGAGACAATCACTGAAAGTGGCAGAAGTGGGGGAGCTTTTGGAGTATAACTGGTTTTGGTCATTAGTCTCAACTGGTGCTCACTGACAGCTGTTCTCCCGGGCTTTTGCAAATCCGGTGTAAGGAGGATAGAAGACACATCTTTAAAGATAAATGTGAGGTTATAACAGCAAGATCCTCAGGGAAGCATTGTTGCAAGCTCTGCTGTAGTGCAGTGCCTCAGTGTGTGCGTGTGTTTTCAATATGACTGTGACTGCTCTAGTTTTCTTCCAACTCTCACTTCCATTCATGTCTCTTCCCCCCCTCAATAATTAAGCAAATTTAAACCTAACAACATTTTTCATCATATTGCTGCTTCTTAAGGATTTTGTTGCTCACCTTGTGGCTCTTGAAAGGCTTTTCTCCTGAGCATATCAAAGATGTGTAAGGTGAATTAATTGAGTGAGGATCTGCTTGTATTTCTCTGTGGACAATACTGAACACCCTTTTATCCACATTCTTCATAGAGGGAGACAATACGAATGGAAACCATACTGAAATAGGTGAATTTTAATTCAGTAGTGAATAGATTACAGATTCTACAGAGATGGCTTTCATGAACAGTGTTGTTCAGTTCTTGATCATAGGGATTGGGTGATGACCTGTTGTTTCAGTGGAGGAGACAAGATCAGTAGTGCTCCATCTTCATGGGAATTGGGAGAAAGAGGCAGATCATATAGAGGTGGAGAAAAAGGAACTTGGAAGCTAAGCTAGAAGATTCTGGCTGAGTCACAGTAGCAAAATTAAAACAAAATATCCACAGAAGGCCAGAATACCTGATGCTTCCAAATTAATCTCATGTTCTCATTCTTTTAGTTGATTAACTGTGTAATCCTTTGCAACAGAAGAAAAAAATAAGTGTCTTTTTATCCCTTACTGAGGTTTAATACATCATTCTAAGCTCCTAAAAAATATTTCCTGAGTTTATAGTTGCCTTACTTGCTGAAGATTTTTGGCAGGATCCTCAGAATACTGATTGATCTAAAGCTGAATTTCCTGTCTTCATTAAAAATTTAGTATGCTTCCCATCCCTTGCCAAAATAATTAGGGGAAAGGTAAGACTAAGGTTCAGGAACATCATGACCTGGGATTTCTAGGAAGAAATGTTTTAAACATGAATAGTGATAATTTAACCTCTTAGGGGGAAAAAGAGATCCCAGAGACCTTGGTTTTAGTTTTTACTCTTTTCATGGCAGGTAAAGGCAGTCAAGAGAAATTCTTTGCCATTCCATTTAAACCTGATTTAAATCAGCCGATCATCTAATAATTATTAAATTATTAATCATTTAATTATTCCAGATTATTTGCAAATGTCTTCACCTGAAGGTAGGTTATTTATATGAGGTGACTAAGGTGTCTGAGGCCAAAAGCTGTTGCTGCTGCCTTTTATTTATAAACTAAAAATTTAAAATTGTAGCTCAAAATCTTGTATTTCTCTGAAATTTAGACTGAAATCAGTCTAAATCAACCTGTTGATTCTTCTAGGTTAAAAAGTACTTGCTAATATAATTAAATAATTTTTACTATCATATTTACTCCAAGACTGCTTCATGCTCAGATGGACAAAATTATATAATTCCTCTTACCATAATCTGCATTAATTCAATTATAATATTACTTTTTTATACGTATTCTTATTTTATGTTGTTTGAGTGCTAAAGTATTTTTAGAAAATGGTTAAAAACTACTGTAAAAATTAAACTCCAACTGAATAGCAATTAAGATTCTAAACAATGTATTTGAACTTGAGCAGGACTGTTAAATGCTATAAAAATTAGCAAATGAATGGATGGATTAAGAGGGGGAAAAAGCCTCATTTCCTGTTTTGTAATTTACAGATATTGTTCCTGCTAATTAGATCCAAACAAAAGGAAGGGGTTATTCCGGTTCTGAATATGCAGGACAAGACTCTCTAAACATGACAAGTTTATTTAAATGTTGAATTGTCCAGAGGAAAAAAGAAAATCTATCAAGTCTGACAGTCAATAGTCATGGATAATATAGCATGCAGAAACGTGCCATCTTCTTGCATAATTCTTTCTTTTCGGATGTGAGCAGAGTGATGATCCTCTGTGGTCAGCAAGAAAGATTGCCTTGAACTAATAAATTATTTTCAAGAATTTAGAGCTGAAGTGTGATAGAGGGATATGTTGAATAAGCTTTTTTGTTGGCATTGCATTTTAGGTGGTGTAACCAAGGAACAGAGGCAAACTAACTGGCAAATGTAATGAAATTGATGTCTCACAAGTTTATCTCATCCCTTAGCTCCAGTTTTATTCCCTTGAATGTATTGTATTTTGTCTAATAAAGGGCTGGTAGACTTGGACAAATAATCAGACAACTATCAGATCTTTAGATGTGGAGAAAAAAAATCTTAGAAACAACTTCAACAATTTCAATGCATTGTTTGTTTTAGGGTGCACTGCCACATGAAGTTAAAATAATACAGAAACTTCTAGCCAAATGTCACTTACAATATCCTTCTAAAATTGCTTCCAGATGTTTAAAAGAAAAATCTTTTTAGTATGTTCAGAAAGCCTGAGAAATCTTATATTTTGAATAAAGTCAATGTTCAATCAGAAATCTTGCATGTAAAAAACAGTAGAATTATTATTGTAAATATTATTGTATTAAGCCAAATTACACTAAAATGCTTTCCCAATATAGTTTTGGGTTTTGTTTGTTTTTTTAAAATACCTTTGGCTTAGAATGAGTGGGTGGAAAAAACAGACTATAGAAACTTATTTAGGTAGGAATTATATTCTCATCTAGTTTATACTCAAATATGAAATTAACTTTATTGCTCCATTTCTTTTTTCTCTTTCAGTAGATCTATTTCATCTCTTCATCAATATCATGTGAATCTAAACTTTGGCATCTTTTTACATCTGACATTTTAGAGCTTAAGCAACTTAATATTCTTAGAATGTAGGTTTTACTGCAACCTGAGTATGTAACTAATTTTTATAGTCTATTTTAGGCTAAACTCACAAAGAATTGTCATATTTCAAACCACTAACATTTTCTCCTCTAATATATTTTATAACATATGCTTTCTTTCATGTTCTGGTTGGATAACAAAAGAAAAGACTTTGATCATGAAATCTGGCCCTATAAGAGGAATAAATATCTCCTTGCTCTTTAAAAGCTTTCCTTTTCTGAATTGCTGCTTGTGACACTGCATTTTAGTTTGGAGCACTCCACCACTCTGTATACAGAGCTGTATACAATACAATTTTATACAGAATAGTTATGAAGGCTTTTTGTTACTATTCTTTTATTGAGAGTTTCTCCAAAGAAACAGAGCAAAATTTCTCAAAGACTGTAATAATTTCATGACTTAAAAGACAAAGACTCATTCCAGGAGCTGAGACTAAACTCTATACTAACTTTGTGGGACATCTTTGGAAGAAGTTTCTTCTCTCGCTAGTATCTTGATTTTCCCTTCAGAACAATTGTATAGGAAATTAATGCTACGATAACAGCTCATGGGTTTTGATCCTACTTCATAGTGCAGCCAGCACATATAATAAACACATATATTTTCTTGAATATCCTAATTAATCAATATCCAGAAAACCTACAATCATTCTGCAGAAATATTTTATATTTAAGACTTACTATCAGATACATTTCGTAAGATTATTTTTATTTAATACTTTTTTGCTTCTAATAATTCAGATTTTCAATACACATTGTAATGCCTAAATACTTGTGTCCAGCTACAAATTCTTATTGATCTCTCATCACCTTGGCAGGACGAACTCTGCTGGAAAAGCTCTTCAGCCAGCAGGAAAATGCACCACAAGAAGAAGCAGAAAAACTGTGTTCTCGCATTATTGCAATGGGTCTTTTGCTTCCCTTCACTGACTGCTTCAGAGAGCCATGTAACCAGAGTGCCAAGCAAAGCACACCCACGTTTGATGTAAGTACTGAAAAGTTGTCTTTTGTCTCCTTTGTGAAGTAGGACATGATTTTCTAATAATTTTCCCTCCTGAAAGAATTTTATTTGTCATTTTAATGAAGATTGCCTTTAGGAGAGTGCCCAGCTATTTTTCTGTGCTCGGGTATGTACACTTTTGTATCCACATAAGCATGTTCTCCTATAACTTGATTTCTTAACTTTTTAAGCCATATCTTAGTCTTAGTCTGTTCTTCATTTGCACTTTTCATTGTTGTCTTGTTTGAATCAAAGCACTTTGAATGACTACCAAGATTTCCATCAATAACTGCTTCACCAAAAAATATAAATTAAAGGAAAAACAGAAAACAACATGTCACAAAATTTTACAGAACACAAACTGGATGTCTATGCTAGGTGTTTTGTTTTTTTTTTCCCTGAAAATACTTTTGATACAAAATTGTGCAGGGGTCAATGCAAATGTGTTGGCATTCCAGATAAAGTGTTATCTGTGTTATCTGTACCTCTGGGCTACCTGGCCAGGTACTTGCCTACCGGTACAAACCTGGATGTAGACATAACCCTACATACTTCTCCATCCTCTTGGATAATTAATTCAACATTAGGAAGTCGTCTTGTAACCTATGGTACTTTGTACTCTTTTATGTGACTAAAGATAATTAGGGATTTTCTCTTCACTAATTAGCTTTGAATAGTATACAAATAGTAATATAATATTTAATCTATTTATGTTTTTGCTCTTATAGTTAAGATCATCCCTATTCTATGCATTAAGCTGAAGTTTGGTCACAAACACTCAAAAAAGGATTGGCATAGATATGAGAGAACATGATTACTTCTTAACTCTTTAAATCTTTCTCATCCCTCCTAAGGAATAGTATAACATAACTGGTGAAGGGAAAACTGAGAGAATAATTTTTTTCAAATGAATTCTTATACAAGATTTCCTAAATAACCCAGTTTATGCAGAAAGTCATCCCCTGGTCCCCCAAACAATATTCTGTGTTTATGTTTTGGCTTTGGTGTTACTGATTTATTTTTTTTAAGATGCAACATTTGAAACATTTTTTTAACTGGTTTTTGAAATTAGTTTAAAAATGCAATTTAACTATAAAACTGAGGTTACTTAGGCAACACAGTATTTGAAAGTGCTTGTGGTTAAATATACCCATAAAAGTTACTGGAAAAGACAAGTTTCTTAATTTTGAAGTTGTTGAAAAGAGTCTGGTAATGTTTTCCACTCTCCTGCTCTTACGATATATTCAGCAATCTCCTGTAGATTATTGAATACCATATTTTTTAAAAAGATTTTTTAATCAAATTCAAAGTTTCCAAAGAAACAGAAAAGGCCCCTTTTTTAATTGATATACCATGCTTTGCCTGAGTAACAGATATTTTAGTTATCTTTTGTTTAACATATCCGAAAGGAGGGACATGGTAGTAGCGTAGTGCCACATCAACCATCTGTCAAGGTCAGGAATTTAAGATGCTGCTGGATTAGCAGTGGTCTTAATTTGACTTGGTCTATCAGTAAGCCACAAATGTCACAGCTTCTGTGACTACTTTTCTGCATAAATCCCCCAAATTGATCACACTCCTGGTAAAATGATGTCAGCAGTGGTGTATGGCCCTGCTATATTACCAGTAATTCATTGTACTCCAAAGGAGCATACAGGTCTCTTCAGCACCAGGTCTCCATAATTGAATTCCACACAGTGCAGAGCTGAGAGCTGCTGATGCTGAGTTTTGCAATATGTTTTTACTCCAGTCTTGGTGACCACAGTACAGGAACACCTATCAGTTTATTCATTACACATTCTCTGAAACAAAAATATTGAGAACTTGCACTATAAATTCTAATGGCTGTAAACTTGAAAATTGTGCATTCCTTGCTTCTTAAGGTAAATTTAAAGTATTTTACAGGAAATAAAAGCTAATTGTTATGTAAGGGAATGAAACAGTTAAAAATTAGCTTGAAAAGAATTATGGTGATGCTGAAAATTACTTTAACAAGGAAATGTAAGGTTGGTGAGTCATGGCCTCTCTTGCATCACTCTCAATGTGTGTACTTTGGGGTTTTTTTCGCATTCACATTTTTCTTCTTCGCATGTTTGCATTTTTAAAAATTCATTAGAGCAAAACTTTTATGTTGATCTAATAGTTTATTTTAAAGACATAGGAATCAGGATTTAATTAAGGACTAGCCTTAATACCAAAATCTCACCCATCTGGAATTAGGAGGTACATCTTTTTTGACCTTACTCCAAAATTGGGAGCAGAGCCAGATCCCTATTCTTTGTTTATCTCTGAGTTCATCAGAACCCCAGTTCAATTTCAGATTTCCTCCAGTTTGCTGATATCCTTTTCCCTTAGCTGAAACTACCATCAGCAGAGGTCCTATGTCCTGTCCTGGTCCCTGCCAGCTCATTGGTCTTCCTCCCTTCTTCATGAAGCCATAGTCCTTGCCTGTTCTTTAATGTTACTTCTTTGGTTATTTTGATTTTCATCTTAATCTGGTGCTTGTAAAGTTTCTTAGGTCACTCTTTCAAAATTTTTTTTTCAGAACTTCCAACACTTTTTCCACTGAAACCAGTCTTTGAATCCTTTTCTCCTTTTGTGACTTTTCTCTTGTATTTCTAAACTTTAAAGTACTATTTTTTTAAAAATTGAATAAAATCCATTATTCCCTTCTTGCTATAGTGTGGTCCCACAGACTTTATTTTTGGAAGATGTTAGGTTACAGTTTATGAAAACAATTCAGTAAGTTTTGTTCACTCTATGATCTATTGTTCATGGCTTGAGATGAATATAAACAGATTATTTAAAAGTCTTATTCTCTTGCTCTGATCCCTTTTTCTGGATGTCCTGTAGTGAATTTAATTTAACATGGCTAATGCTGAAATATCTTTAAATGTTTGCAATTGTACATTCTGATTATGTTCTCATTTTCTTTATTATTCATGCCCGCTGGTCACCTCCATTTCTCCCTGTCTTAGAAATGTTTATCCAAATCTTATGTCTGTTTCCTCAGTAATGCAAGGGATCTGGTTTGATTTTTTTTTTTCTCCCAAGATATTCCCAGCTTCAGTGTAGGCCATTAAAGAATAGTACAGCCCTCTTTTTGATTTCTTTTTGGATTCTTATTCTTTCTCTTCCCCACTGTCTGACTGCAATTAAGCAGTGCATTAGAAGTAAAGACAACTTTCATAGCTCTTTGTTTCTTGGGCTAGTTTTATAATGGCTCCTATAATTCAGTTTAATTTAAATTCTTGGCACTTTTTTCTCTGGTGTATGCTATGCTTTGTGGATGTGATGCTTACTCCTTTTTTCATATATGGAAAACATGAAGGATCAACAAATGACAAATGAGAGCACAAATCTTCAGAGAGCTAGCAGCTGTCACCACATTTATGCTGAGGATCATTTCCAAAGGCTTATATATTACTCAGATTTTAATGATGATTTGAGATGACATGTTCATGAAGTATCTCCGAACTTTTTGTCAATTTAGCCCAAAGTACAGAAATTTTAGAACTGTTTCAAGAACTTATGAGAGAACTTGCATTTTCAATCTTGGCCTGTTTTATTATTTTTTCCTTTTGAAACAGTTGATGACAGTTGCCCAAAATAAAAGATTAGTCTGAAAAAATACAGCTAAAAAGCTTTAAAAGTAACATAAATGGGCAAGGGTTGGTGTTTTTAAGATTTTTCTTTTGTGAAGCAGAGGAAGCCTTTGTTATAGCACTTCCTACCTACTCTTACAATGTAAAGAGTATCTTAGAGTAAGTAAATGTTCAGTGGCAGGCTCTCTGTCTAGACACACGTTCCTCTTACTGCTAGTTTCCTATTTGCTAGGGAGGCTGCTAATTATTGCTTCATGTGTGTCATGGCGGCTTACTCATCAGGCTATCTTTAGTCTTTCATGCTTCTGCTAGTATTTTATAACAGAAAAACAGAGTGTTTAACTAAAAAATAGATAAAGTCAAGAAAGAAAATGGGCAACTTATAGAAAGATAGATTAGCAAAAGCCTACAGAAAGCATGTTCTATGAAAAAAATGCTTGCCTTTTGAATAGCTATTGCCTTTTAATTTTTTTCCCTTTTTAGAAATGAGTTATTCAAGAGTGTTTCAAAAGATTCAAATTAAAACAAAATATCTTCTGAGTGAATGATATGCACGACATTAAGGCCTTGTGAAAAAGTCTTCCATTCATAAACCATGGAATCATAGAATTAGTTTGGCAAAGACCTCTAATAGTTTTATTTTAAATACATAAATAATCCTTGATTAAGGACTAGCCTTAATACCTAAATTTCACCCATCTAGAATTAAGAGGTACATCTTTTTTGACCTTACTCCAAAACTGGAAATAGAGCTAGACCCATATTCTTTGTTTATCTCTGAGATCATCAGAACCCCAGTTCAGTTTTGGATTGTCTCCAGTTTGGCTGGTGTCCTTTTCCACATCCACATTTGCCACATCCACGTTCCTTCTGAACGCTTCCGGGTACAGTGATTCCACCACTTTCCTGGGCAGATTGTTCAATGCCTGACTGCCCTTTAAATGAAGAAGTCTTGCCTAAGACCCAATCTAAACCTCCCTGGTGCAGCTTAATGCCTTTGCCTCTTGTCTTGTCACTTGTTAGCTGTGAGAACTACCTACCTTCCTACATGTAGGCAGCTCTAGTCTTGAGCTTTTTAGCATGTTACCTCATTATGTTATCCTATTAGAGTAAAATAATCATGAAAGTGACTTTCTAAGGGATGCATCTTTGGAAAGAACGTAGCAACAGGCAAGTTTTTCTTTCACCTGTTGGAGGATCACAGTTTTTAATAAGTACAGATCTCATCTGCTTAGCTCTTCTCTTAATAATCACTGAAGGTATTAGATAGTTATTGTCTGAGAGCCATCAGTAATGCGGATAAATTATAAATATTTGCATTAGATTTTAAACTGTTCATAACAAGGAAGAAGCTGGAATTTTCCTATCAATGTGAGGAAACTTTCTTTAACATCTCAGTGCTAAGAAATACTGACAGTATTTGGTGTTTGCATTTTATCCAGTAGTTGCAAAAAACCTGTTTTTTCTGCACTCTGGATGTGTAGTCCCTAATTAATCTTGTATCAGATTTTCCAGTTCACACTGTATGGTCTTAAGCCACAGGCAGTTTTTTCTTTCCCAGCAAGTTCCTACTTTTTTTCTGACAAGCTTTAAAAGTAACTTTTCCAAGTAACTGAGCATTAGGATTAAAACACTTAAATTCTGAATTATTTTCTTTTTTGTGATAAGGGCTTTCTTTTATAATTTTGTAAGTTTTTTTGAGAAGAAAATCAAGCATACTTTAGTATCCATGCTGTATTCCTTTTTTAAGGAACTTAACCTTTATTTTACTGAAGGGTCCAGTAATGACTACTTTTCAGGTGGCAATAACAAAAAATATCATCTTCTTTCATCTGTGTCTGTGGTTTGATTTTGACTTGGCTATATTTCTGCATCTCTTTGCAGTGCTTCTATTTAATTTTCTTTCTGTGTTGTGCACAGCTGTTAATGCCTTCTTGATTTATCAACAGTTTCAGCACATTCTATAATAAAAGGGCTAAATAAAATCTGGATGGTATCTTTTTTGTTGTGTTATGATATGATTTTACACAGTCATGTTTGACAGTTTAGGATAGGCACTAACCCTTGTGCCATTTGTAGTTATGATGCCTGACTAGGCTGTCATCTGTTTCTGAAATAATGCCTCCCCAAGGAAGTATAGTGACAGACAGCATGAATGGAAAATGCTGCAAATAAAAAAAGGCTGTTATCCTATTATCTCCTAGCCACCTGTGGTGATGCAAATGCTTTCTAAGGAAATAAAGAAGCTGCTTTCCTTCTGCTGAGTAGTAGCAGATGGTGGGACTTTGCAAATCGGAAGGAAGAGAAATCAGTGACATGAAGGCTTGACTTAATTTAAACTTATTTGCACTGCTGATATCAGTCTGAAAATTAGTGGGTAAACAGATTGCAGATAGAGTCCTTTCTCAGAAGACAGCCAAAATACCAGTGATCAGTTTCCAAAGAACTTTCCAAGTATTGGCATCAGCTAGGAGAACTTCAATTCTAAACTGCAGCACATAGCTGGCAGCAATGCATGCAGCATTTTTTCAAGCATACTTTTGATGCTTGGGCATATAATATGTAAGACTGAATGTAGGCCCATCTCAGAGCAGTATCTATCAGAGCAGTACATTGGAGTACTCAATTTTATCAGAGTAGTACATTGGAGTAAATAGCGGATAAGTCTTTAAAAGTAAACAAGTGAAAATTGTGGACTAGGGAAGAGAAAAAAGGTTGTTAATCTGCTGTCTTAATCTTTGTTTGTAGTATAGGTTACCATAGCAGTTCATTTTGACTAAATCTAAGTCCCCATGTCTCCTCTTCCATTGCCCAGTCACACTTGGTGACACTTTTTTTTTTCTGGTGAGCAATTCTGAATGTTCCTGAGTGTAGTAAAATGCAAACAGTTGATCATTAGGCTGAAGTATTGTTCTTATGCTACTTCCATGCTTCCATTTCTTAAAAAAAAAAATTGATTTGTTTTACAGGTGTTAGCTCAGGCTGTACAGTCTTCTCCTTTTATTCTTTTTCTTTTTCCTTTCTCTTTCTTCTTTCTGCTTCCTTGTGGTAATGCTACTGTACACACTTTCAACTTAGATGTTTTATGTGTAGTATGTTGCTAGAATTTCAGGTTTCTTTTTGCAACGAACCTTGCTTACTTGCTTGTTGTTCTGAATAATTGCTTCAAGAGCTGTATACTGAATGTTAAGTTTACCACTTGTTTAAATTTTTTAGTATCATTGTGCATATGGTGAAGGTGGTGGTCAGCCTGTCACTTCAAGAGATATTGATGTTTTATGGCTTTCTGTAGGTTAATTCTCTTTCTTCAGAATATCAGTCATAAAAAGATGTCTTTTCTCACTTGGAATTGCAATTAAATTGAGGGTTGAATTTGCATATATTGCATCTCTCTTTCAAAGAGTTTTTAAGGTAGCAAAAATTACATTGTCAAATCGCATTGAGGTGAAAGGAATTTTCTAAGGAATTTTTTTTGGGTGATTCAATTTTTTTCAGAATCCAAACTTATGGAAGAATCGTGTCAGTGCAAATTAAAAAAAATCCTGATGAGGAAGCTTCTTATCTCAGCTTACATTTTCTGATGAGTCCGTGAGAGGACAAACCCTCAGGTCATGTCAATTGTAGCTGATAACCTGGTGGTCTTGGCACGTGGCCTTCCGAGTGTTGCCTTTTATGTGTTCTAGTTGGATGTGTAGAGAGGCTGGGTCTTGACCTGTTTTCTTGAATGCTAGCCACTGTTCCCTCTTCCAAGGAAATTTTACTGTAAGCTCACCAGTTGAACCTACTAAGCTCTATTAAATGTAGAAGCTACTGGGGAAGACCAAGACAACCATACTGGAACAGAATGAGAATAGATGTGGAAATCTGAAATTTAGTTTCCTGATTTCCTTTTCCTGTGAGAGCTCTAACTGCAGGGCTATTGGCTCTCTTTGCCTCTCCTGGGATAGAGTGTTGAATCCTGAGCAAAATTTGATGGGATCAAACATGTTTTTTCTCTTTGGTTGAGGAGACTGAAGTCATTTCATGGGAAATAAATGTTACATGATTTTTGACACTTGAAGTGGTTTTAAATTCATTGTTGAGGCACATTGGTTCCCTGGAAAGAAAAAATCCCTTTGAGTCAAGTAAAATGCTTATGTAACAAATTTAGTTTATGAGAATAAAGTGCTGCTTCAGCTATACATTACAGTATTATGAAGAACTTGCTGTTTTTCAACCTTGGAAAGCATCTGTGCTCACTAGTGCAGCCAGAGGTAGCACAAGTCAAGGGCTGTGTTTAATCACTGCTCTGGTTCTGGCAGTGGCAAGACAGAGCTTTGTTACTGAACCTGCCCTCAAAAAGTAAACCACTTTCCCCATTCTTAAAAGTATTGATTTCTTTATTTTAAAAGCTGCTTAAAATAAAGCAGTCTCCTGCTGATAAGAGCATTTTGAGGTAGTCTGGCTCTAGTTTCTCAAACTAAAACCTTGCTTCTACAATTAACTCTTTGTATTCAGGAGAATATGCAGTTGACTTTCTTTCATTTTAAAGGCTGTATACTTAGAATACTAGAATGAATTAAACCTGAATGGGAAAAAATTCATTCCTTCCACACACTTGAAACAGACTAAATGCCAAGAAGTTATACACAAATGCAGGCAAGCTCTTTTGTAGCTCTTAGCATGGAAAACACGTCTGAGACATGGAGTCTGGTCACTTCTTATCCCAAGTAACATAAAATGGAATTCTTCTATGAGTTTCTCTCATTCCATTTTAAATGCAGTTATGCTTTTTCCTCTCCCCATTCTTCAACTGCTTCCCAATGAAAGCATGTCATCTAGAATAGTTTGATGATTAGGGACCTGCTTGTAACTACTGTTCTGTGTTTACTCCTGGCCCATTTATACTTGCCTGAGAATGTTTATGGTTCTAGTGAAAAATTTTCAGGTTTGCTATTAAAAAAAAAAGGTTCTGAAAAATAGAGCCCTATTGCATCACAGCTCAACACAGGAACTATCAGGCAAGTTGGTACCAAGGCACCCAAGTGTACGAAAGTTTAGAGGTACTGCTAAAGTATTTCCTCCCTCTGCTGCTACCTAATACTAGAACATTGTGCTGCTGTACTGCCTCACCTTTCCCACCTGACTGCTTTGATTTTTTTCCTTGGGAATTGTCTAAATACTTATGGTCAAATTTTTTTTCCCCCTTGATCCTCACATTGCTAATTCATGCTTTCACAGCCATTTGGGCCAAATGTGTATACACCTATTGCTATTACGACTCCATCTCCTATACCTCTTTTAAGCCTTTCTCACAATAGCTATTTTTGTTCTTTGAAATGGAAGCGAATAAACAACTGATTAAAAACTAAAATGGCATGGAGCAGAAAGTTGTACTACCTTGTATATCTCCAGCAGTAATGTAGCATACATTCGAGGTTGCATATTCTGTTCCTACAGTGAGGGATATACTAATCTGTAATTCACACTGTGGCCCAGGGAACAAAACCAGTTTCTCTGTGTGAAAAACCTGTGACCCCTTTTCTGAAAGGCCCAGGGCCGCCAGAATGACTTATGATGTTTGCTGCAGGTCTAACTCAGGGCCCTAGTTTTGGGTTCATCAGTGGCAGGGCATTTGCTAGAGGCCTTTCTTCAACTAGCTTCCAACACTCATTTTCATCTTAAAAAGATGAGCTGGAAAGAATCTCCAGCTCAAGCAGTGAAGTGAATATTTAATATTTAATTTATTACCTAGGTTGAAGTGTGATGCTGTAGTACCAGAGAATGAAAAGTTGTAAGAAAAAGCTATTGTCTGTGCATAGTGAGAACTGTCTGGGAAGAGAGTGAGTTAAACTAAAGACCTGACTCTGTGGCTCTAAATGCTAGCATCTATAAGTGGTAAAATGTATATTGATTAGGTACCATCAGATCCTGCAGGCAGGTTGCCTCGCCCATGTGCAGATGCTCTGCACTTTTAAGAACCAGTGGAAAGTGCTGTGTAAGGATGTGTGGAAATGAGAACTCTTCTTGACATCGTGTTTAGTGCACTGGACTCAGACTTGAAGCTTCCAGTGTCTGCTCAGATATGAGTCTGAATAAATAAGACTGAGATCATTCATTGCAAGGATATATATGTAATTTTTTTCCTCTCAAAAGAGATGCTTTAAAGACTAAATAGTGGAGTTTGAGCAAGATGAAGGGGAAATTCCAGATGCATCCAAAACTTGATCACGGTAAGAGTATTCACTGATTGTGTGTTTATTTAGTGAAAATTGCCTCTGAAAGATTAAAGGAGAAAAAGTCAAATGTCAAAATCTAGGTTCATGGATGATTGCTTTGTAATTATTAATACTAAAAACAAATCTGGCTTTTTTTTTTTAATTTGGATTATTTTGTTTCTTTTGCTTGAACAGGACTTCAGCATCACAGAATTGGCTGCATATTTTTTTCTTCAAACTGTTCTAATAATTGTATGCATTTATGACATTATCAGATTTGAGAAAGGAGAAATGAGATGGGTTAGTATAGTCACTGACGAAGAGCTAAAGACAAAACATAAAGAGGATTAGGTTTTGGACCATAGCTTCAGTGTGTAAGAATTAGGACATTCAAATGATTTGTATCTTTTGAAGGGCATGAAAGTAGAGACAGGGTTAATCTTTTCCCTTTTAAAGTGTAATTTATGGACTATCAACTTGCCATCCAGAGCTTCAGAGTACCTTTCTGTCACGAGGGTTTTTCATATTTTAAATTACATTTATAAGCTTGCAAGTAATCTGAAATTGGCTGTTAATTGCTTATATGTTGAAAATGGATATGTTTTCATTGTACTGCAAGTCCCTTGGAGGCATTTCTGAAAATCTACATTTACATCTGTAAATTTCCATTACATGAGGACTCTATTCTATCATCCTTCTCTGTATTGAATAGAAAATAAAGGAATCCCCTCCAAATGCAATACAAACAAGAAGTACTGTCTTTCATACTCACAAACAAAGCTCCCATGCTGGGTTAAGAGCTTTTTATCAAGCTGTGTGATGTTTTAATTTATAACTGCTCATATTTTATATGCCATAAATTATATCAGCAAGAACATAGGTACTTCATATTTTCTTACCTTCATAATGTATACCATCTGTACAATAATTCTGAGAGGTTTGGGGGTTTTTTTTAATACATCTTAGTTCATGTAGACAAATGTTATTTCAAGAATCTGTTGGTAAATTATTGTATTTGATCTTTCGAGAACTGGCATGGTAAAATGCCATGTCCAGGAACAGTTTAACTGTTTGTCTTTCTCATTTATGCTATGTCAACATTACCTTCAGTCAGTTGTCTTTTGTTTTACTGCCCTATAACCCTACGTGTAACCCTACTGAAAGTCATCTGTGCTTAGCCAGTTAACTTTGTGCAGAGCATGTTCTTCCCTGTGTTCCCTGGACTGTAAAAGGTGGTAGAGTGGGCAAGAAAAAAATTGTTCTGGTTTGTTTCAGTGACTTTTTCAAGTTTTATTTTCCTCTGTGTTTTTGAGATTTAAATGGTGCAGAAACATGACAAATAGCAAAATCCAGCACTTTTTCTTCACACGTGTACAGGTGGGACTCCCTCTCCTTTTTACTCAAACAGTATTGGAAATTGGGCAGAAACTCAGAAATACATATCCTCTAAAAAGCTGGAAATAGACTAAAGGAAAGAATTAAGTGACTCAAAGGACTGAATTAATCAAGCCTTTTCAGATGTTCAAATAGAGTAGCATGGTAATGCTACTCTAATGGACAGGCTTTTCAAAGAACATAGAGTTCAGGGCTATGTACAGAACCTGATGTTATTTTTTCTTAAGCTTTTTATCCACTTATTTTTACCTTTATCTAAAGTCAATGTACGTGTCTGGATTTTTGCCATGTTTTTTGTGCTGGGAAGGTCTAATGAGCTTCCTTTGACCCTGACTGAGGCACCCTCTGTAAAACAAAACTTTTTACTTTATTACCAGCATTTGTCAGTTCCAAGTAAGTTGCTCCCAATAGAACATTTGCAGTCTTATAACAATTTATTTTTAGGCAAGTAGCAACTTAGTCACATAGAATAGTGATTATCCTAAAAACAAGCAGCATTTTCTTCTTCCTCCTGCATATCTCTTCAAAGTTTATCTGTCAAATTAAAAAAAAAAAAAAAAAAAGGTTTATTCTAAAAATGAAATATGTACCAGTTTTTAACTCAGGCAATAGAATAAATTACATCTAATGAACATCATCTTTGTAGGAAGGTATTGCTGTGATATGACTGCATTTTCATCCTGTGACTTGATTTTTTTTTCTAGTTTTGTGCTACAATATTTGTATCTTTCCAGATCATTTGCTAGATTACTTGTGCAATTGCTGTGAATTATTTCTTTAGAATTTACAGTATTCTAAATGTTTAATCACAAGGTGTTCATGTTGATGCAAACTACTTGATGTTGATGACTACTTGAATTGTGGTCATCTAAAATCTTGCTGTTAGCTTAAAGCATAAGTTTGCCCTAGTTTTCATCAGAAACTCTCTGTGTGTCCTACTTTTAATCATAGACTCAAACTCAGAGCTAGTGAGCAATAAGGGAGGCCTGAGAATACCTTTAGCTGTTGATTGGTGGTTTTTTCATTTTACTCCAAAAGAAAATCCACCTTTTTACCTTCTTTTCTAAAACTATTAAAATGGAAATGATAAAAATAGGGCTGCAAAGAGTGCATGTATCAGTTTAATTTCTACTGAAATAATTCTGTTCGTTTTCCTTGTTTGTGTGTTTGGTGTAAAACAATTATGTATGGTGTGGAGAGAAATATTTACCTCCAAGCCATAAAACTGGCCATATGTGACAAAGTGCAGTCATGATGGACAGAATGTGTTCTTCTAAGCAAAGAAGTGGTAAAGGGTTCCTTACTGGAAAAAGTGCTGAACTGTATCCTAACGTGTTGTTTGGTTGTAGAAAACTAAAAGCTTAATTTTCTGTTGTTAATGAATGTAACCATTTTAACATAGACTTATCTTAAGTCTTTATCAGACTGAAGAGCATAAAACCAAATTTGTCTTGATACAGGGAACATTGAGTTATTCATACTGGAAACAAAAGCTTAGACATTTTGACCTTGTTTTTCTATATGAATTTTTCCAAATTTTTTTTTTTTTAATCACAGCAAGACCAGCTTTATACTTGGGCTGCAGTTAGCCAACCCACACATTCAACAGATTACATTGAAGGAAGCTTTCCAAGGAGAATTCCATCTGCGTGGCCTCCACCCAAACCTCCAGATGAAGAACAAAGGCTCAAAATTTCAGAAGAAGGTACAGTTCTTGGATACAGAGATGATAAATGTATAGCATAGGGGAAGCTGCTGTGTTTTAGAATCTGAAATATAAATTAGAATCTTAGCTACTAACAAACACTTGGTTTTGAGAATCTTGGATTGACATCAGAAATATGTCAGCTATTATGAATCTAATAAAAAATATTCACCACAAACGCATTCTTTTTGTTAGCAACCAAGATGTGTACCTGGCATCTGTTGAGTAATGGATTTTGCCAGGTGCTGTGATCTCTACTCTTTTCCAGTTACATACCTTCAGAGCTATGAGATACGAGTTCTTTTTTCTTCTTAAAATATGGAAAATTTCAGAAGCCAACTGGTGCTACACTTAAAGTTATTAGAGTGGTGTAAGTTCCTTTGTAGATTCAGCAGTCCTGTGCTGACAGAGGGGTAGGAGAAGTGTATCTAAAAAAATAAATTGAGGTCTTGCTTACAAAGTCAGTTTACCTTACAGTTTTTGAGGTTATGCTACCAACCAAATTTCATGCAATCTTCTTCATGCTCTTTAAGAGTTCTGTTTACACTGAAAATTAAAACCAAGCAAGAAATAAACCCCCCTTGCAGTTGACAAAGAAATTTAGAAGAGGATTTCAAACCTGTTTCCTGTTAGTAGTGTTTATCCTTAAATACCACAGGTTCTTAGAGGCTTTGCTTGCCATTAGTTAGTATTCAGCAGCTCTCAACTCTCAAAACTGTAGACTGCATTCATCCCCATGTCCTCCATGGAGAGCCACTGGGTATTTTTAAATTTTTAATTACTTTCCACTCCTCCTTTTCATTGCTCAGATTTGAAGGGTTAAGTCATTATTTTAACAGACCTCTTTTAATCACTTGTAGGCTTTGGGTGGAGTTAATTTCAGATTTGGTTCTCTTTGGGACTTCTCTGTCACTTCCTCTGGAACATGAGCAAAGTATTTCTTGCATGGACACCTTTTACCATGACAACATTTTACTTTTACCGGTATCACTTACTTCAGTGCTTACAAGCAAAGCGAGTGATGCCAACAAAAATGCAATACTGCTGTATTATTCTGTTTATGCTGTGCCTTTTACCAAAGGAATTCTATTGGAGATCAAGGAAATGTTTCTGCATCCATTGCACTGATGCAATTAAGAGTCTGGAACTCTGCAGTACTGGATTTTTGAGCTAGTCCAGTTTCTAACCAATGATCTCCTGTTTTATGTTGTATTCAATGAAAGTGCTGCCATATGTGGTGGTAGAATTCACAGCCATCTACTCTGAGAGTTGTGTTTCTCCGCTGGGAGTCTTAGCCAATGGATGTGTAATCACAGTATTTATAAACACACTGTGCACTGGAAAAACAAAATGCTGAATTTCAGATTAAAATATTTTAATGTTTTAGCCCAGCAGAGGTTGGTATAAGTTCAGAGTTTAGTTTCTCTAAAATCTAGAGGAATGGTGATAACATAGAATATTTTGCAATGTAAAGATATACCTAGGAGTATATTTCTATGAAAAGGACAATACTAATAATTTAAAAATGTATTCATTTTGTATGTGATTTGTTTCCATCCTATGTTTTTCTGTTTATGATACATATAGGACTTGTCTGTCCCTTATCTCAGCTACTGCACTCTCAAAAGAAAAGTAAAAATATTAAGAAGTAGATTTAGAATAAAAGTGAAAAACTGTGTATTGGGAGTTTTTCTAAGTTTAATATAAGTAGTTTTAAGATGTATTTATTGAACTTTTGGTGTGATTTTTCAATGTAGGGCATGGAGAAAAAGGAAAAGTTATAATTATTTTGAATATAGCTGAGGCAGATGAATAATTTAACTTTCTTGCATTGTTTACATGCTTGCCATTTGGAAGAAACTGGAGGTAAGTGATGTGAAACCTGAGGATAAACACCGCCCTCAAAATTTGTAACTTAATTATTTCGTGTATTTACACCATAGCTGTGTGTAGGGGACAAGCTCTTTTTTTTTAAGGTTTAAGTTATTATGTGTATGGTAGCTTTATTTTTTTAATATATATAATTATTGTTGTCTGGATTAAAGAGATATATTAATATTAGAAACAACGGCTCATAAACAAAAACACACATTTCAGGCAAAAGTGTTGATTGAGAGAGGAATGCAGCAGGAAGTTTTTATAGAATCTTTGGTTTTATTATATACATTAGCATTAGAACAATACTAGGCGTTCAAGCTTTAAGTAAGGCAAGACAAAATTCTGCAAGATTTTAGGAAATCCATCCTAAATTAGCAAAGTAGTAAATTCATCTGTTTAGTACCATTTGCATTTAATAGTCTTGGTGTATGCTCTGTATCATGTAAAGCATTACTGGATATGTGAAAAGGGCTATTAGAGTGTTTGGGGGTTTGGGGACAATGGGTTTGGTCAGGTTGATTATTGTTGTTTGGGGACTTTTTAGGTGGATTATTTATTTAAAAACAGACATTTGGAAATATCTAATGTGAATTTGTGTTCGTCAGCAAATATTTATTCTAAAAAATATTTTTCAGTTCTGGATTCAGTTAAGGTTTTGGAAAAAAATGAGCCAGCATCACCAGTAAGATCAATGTGTATGACTAATGTGTATGAAACTAATTTTCTATTTGAATACCCAAATCTGTTCCTATCCCTTCTTGTGGCAGTTCACTCTACCATTACCACATCTCCACACATTATCTGAATCTAAACTCAACAGGGTACTTGAAATTCAATTATTTTAATTCTTTGCTGATGACACTATTCTACTTTACATATAGGAAGAGACAAGTAAGCAGGCACTAGAGCTCAGTCATCCTGTCTCCCATGTGGCTGTTTAACCACATGTGAAGGTACTCAAAGATAATGCAACTTCTGCAAAATGAAACAGTCTCAGCCCACTAAATATCAGTGTGGGTTTACAATCTGAAATCTAAGTTAATCTCTTAAAAACAAAAAAACAAACAAACATAAAATTGTTTGATTCGGTTTAAAGAAAAGGTTTCATTTCTTATACATAACTTTTTTCCTTTCCCAAGCCTTTTTTTTTTTTTTTTCTAGCTGTGGTAGTAGTGTTTGGTTTTTTTGTTGGGTTTTTTTGTTTGTTGGTTTTTGGGGTTTTGGGTTTTTTTATTATTATTTTTTCTTAACAAAAATGCTTAGATTTAGAATCCTTTTTTGAAGGATAACATTTCTGAGGTAAAAATAAGCTAAACAATTCTGTCAAATTGCTAAATATTGACCAATACATAGGAGTGTCCTGTTCCTACTTTCTTAAGCACTTTTGTGTAAGAGAGTTGTGCTAATTTGCATAGCAGAAAACATTGTGGGTGCATGTCTAATACTAGAAAATCAGCATAGAATAAATCTGTTGTGAGCAAAGATCAAATAGATACTAACATTCCTCTCAAACACAGAGAAATCTAAAATCTAAATGATGAATTATTTCATGTTAGGTGCAGCTTGTCCACATCTAGGTAAAAAAGTTGAGGATTGTTAATTTTCAAGCAATAACATAACTCATACTTGCAATGAAACGTCTTCCTTGTATGTCTCACTTCCCAACAGCTGGTATTGTCAGAAAGCTGTGAGGAGGCCAAATGTCTAGGAATTGTAAATCCAGAGGCTCTGATTCACAGCTGCCTCACTCTTTCTGCAAATGGTCAAGAGATTTCCCTCTTGAATAGTGGTACCTTTAAACATATAGGAAAGATGCCACACATATAGTCTTTGGGCAAGTGTAAGAAAATAACTGGGTTATGATCAGTAAAGAGACATCATTAGCAGTAGCTCCTAAACTGATTAAAGATCTTTGCGCTGTGTAGCTACTGTGGAGTTGTTTGCTTGTTTTCCTTCGTCTGATTATTTCCTATCAGACAAGGAAAATGAGACACTATTTGATTCTTTAAGGTCAGAAAAGTGATCTGGTTTTAAAATAAGAAATAGGATCTAGTTGTGGAGGGTCTTGTGTTTTGCTCTATTTTTAAGATATGTATTACTACCTATGTCAATGTGGAGTTTTCAAATTTCTGTGGTAGCGGAAGAAAGAAAAACATATTTGGCAACACTTATCCATTTTAAGGACAGGTAATTATTGGTATAACATGGAAAGTGGGACAGTTAACATTCTTTTTAACATTGTACTCCTTTTATGAATTTCTTAATTGTGTACTTCAAAAGATCAGTATTTTTTTATTTATTTATTGAATTTTAAAATCTGTATCTTCTTTTCAAATTCAGAGTTGAAATCTACAGTCCTAGAAACAGAGAAGCAAAGCATAAGTGCTGTTCAGCAGGCACAGGTAAGATTCTAACAGAAATGGTTTATAATTTTTTTTAAAGAGGGCAAAATGCAGTACTTCTTTTCAGACATTTTTGGAAAGGTTTTGTGTACTAAATGTTCTATATGAAAAAATTCCGCAGTGAGAGTGATCCTTATCTAGGTATAAGGATTGAAGGTTCCTGCCTGCCTGAGGAGATTCTTACAAAATGTTATTGTCTACTCAAAAGTAAGTTAACTCTGATGGCATTAGTAAGGAATAGTTATAAAAGATGTTATTATAATAGCTCATGTACAGAAGTGCATGTAAGTAATAGCAGCAGGGATGTTTTTCTAACTCTCTCCTCAAGCTTACAGCAGTGGTAGTATGTGAACAGGTTCAGAGGGCCATGCTGGACTTAAACAGGAGATAATGGAATACTGGGACAATGGAGACTGTCTGGGTTGGACTTATGCCACAGAAACATTGTCTATCTTATTTATTTTTTTTAGCATATCACCATACATGGTCTATTTGTAAAAGTGGTGTTTAATGGGCTGAAGAACTTCAAATTCTGTTTCCTCAACACAAAACAGACTTCTCTTACTTGTGGATATTGCTATTCAGTTGTTCTGGAAGTCATTAGAAGGAAAGCTAAGTTCTGAAATCTTGGTTTGAAACAAGCAGTGACCAAAAGCTCTTGGATTCCCTTTTCTTCTTCCTCTGTTTCCCAGCTCTTTTCCCTTGTTTCCCCCTTTGAGTTTGTTTTGGAGTTTTTTATGGGGTATTTTTTGTTTCTTTTGGTTTGCTGAGTGTTTTGTTGTGGGGTTTAAGGTTTTTTTGGGTTTTGGTATTTGTAGCGCTTATTATATTAGTGACAAGACAATTCAAGTGCCACTTTATCAAGCAGAATTTGTGAAAATGGTCAGTGATTTGCTTTTCAGGGAAAAATCAGGAATGCATAATTAAATACATACTACTGATCATTAGACTTGCAAATTTAGTTGAGTTTGATCATGTGTTTTGTGAGCCATGGGTGGGAAGAGGATGTGTATTAATTTTATGGCTAGTCTCGCCAGACAACTTTAAAGAGTTCTTCTAGTTGGTTACCTAAATTTTTCTACCTTCATAATATGGAACATTTTAAAACTGCAACTCATTAATCAAAATATTATTAAAAAATAATTCTTCATTGTAGTATTTTAAGTTCAACCTAAAATACATTTTTCTCATGCTATTTTTATATTCCAATCACCCAGGTTTCACTAGCAATGGTTTCTAGTGTTTATTCTGGAAAAGCACTTTTTCCTTATACTTACAGAAAGTTATTGCATGTAAGGAGCATATTTAATAAGACTCTAGTATTAAAATTCATTGCAAGAAATTACCTATATAAATTGTTTTCTTATTGGAAATGTAATTAATTAAAGCAGGTTTATGAATACATAGTTATTTTACCTATTAAAAAAAAAGTATTAAAAGTATTATGAGAATGAAGTTTAACCAGGAGCTCTGGAGTACTGCATGGTCACTTGAATGGCATTTATTTGTGGTCGGGAGCGTTTCTTTATTTTTAAAACTTGCCCAGTGTGTTGTCCAATTGCTGCATTCCCTTTCTTGGTGTTTAGGAGATCCCCATCCCTCTTAATCCATGGTGATCTCTTATGACACTTACATGAACTTCTTCCATTCTATACTAATATTCATCAATGACCTGCAGAACTAACCATCACCTCACTTGCAGAAATTAATCTCAAGTTTTTGCTGTATTATGTCATTCTCATTCTGGTTTATTTTAAAAATCAGAGTGGAGTTTTTTTTTTCTTTTGAGGTTTATGGATAAAATATACGTATTTAAATTATTTCTGTAGTGTCCCAAGCAGTTGAGCATATTTCACTTATCCATCATTGTTTAACTGTATCAGTCTATAAAAACATCTAGCAAGTAGAATAGCCATCATGTTTGTAGGTAAATCCTTTACTGCAATCAGATCATTCTTGGTGTTATTTGTACATTTTTAAAGTGATGATGATCTCTAATCTTCTATTAGAGATCTACCCTCTTTTGTTGTGTGCAGTTTTAATTTCTGAAAAAAGGAAGCACTGCTTGAAGTTAGCCTAGTTAGGTGACTTTTCTCTTTTTCTTTCATAAGAGAGCTCTAGTTTAAAATCTGAATTGACCAGCTAATTCTCCTCACAGACTTTTTCTCTCTCCTTTCTCTGGGAAAAGACCTTTCCCACATACCACTAATATAATTGAAGATAAATGGCCATAACACAGTTGTAACATGATGTACTGATGTCCTAATTATCTCAGTTGTGATAAACATTTAACTAAAAGAATCAGAATAATTTTAAATTAAAGGCCCAAGTAGTACAGCTTGGATTCTATATTTTCATGTCACTTGAAGGGGCTTCTTCATTCATATCCTCTCCATTTCCTTACCTTTACAATATTAGATATAATCTGCATGTTTAGAAAATAATTTCTGAAAGTTTAAGAGCGTTTTTCTGAGTCCCAAATATCTAAATTCAAAATTACAGCTTAAAAAAAAAATATATATATATAAAGAGGATGTGGGGGTGTGCTTGCTTTTAGTACAGGAATTGTTAAGTGGTGGAAAAAATAAGAAAAATTGGCAGCCATTTCAAGTCCTGGTTTTGAAGTGCCAAATAGCAACGATGTCTGCTTAGTCTTCCCAGTATGAACAGAGAAAGTTTTGTTAGGCTTAACTCCTTTAGTGAAAGAGGAAGAGAAAAATTGAGTGCCCTAATTTAGAAACTCTAGCTTCAAACCTGATCTTTAAATTGGACAGCTGTACTATGTGCAAGAGCCAATTTTTGGCCTGTTTGTACCCCTGATCTTTCGTACTGTCCTCACAATTTTCCTTACATTTTAATTTGCTTTTCAGAGTAGCTTGATTTTGTTTATATGGTAGGTAGAAATTGATTCTTAGCAAGAAGATGAAGAAAAATAAGAATCCTTTAATTGTAAAATGAGTACATGTAAACTAGGTTTTGGTTCGTAGTGGGACATCACAGAGCCAGAAACCTAAAATTGTTTGAAAGGCACTTAAAAGCATTGTCTTATACACCGTATTATAAAATGATTTTAAATTTCTATTTTTTATCATTTGTGATGAGAGTCTATTCTGTGGACCACACAATTTTAAAAACAAAGCCCTTACTATATTTATTTAATTGTCAGCATCCAGATATAACGAATACTTCATGCCCCTTCATGCCTGGTCTCTGTAATCCCACCTCAGGATAGGAGGTTTTGCCAGACTATTGCAGTCTCTAACAGTTTGGTTATAAGATAGTTTACATTGACTATTTAAGCTATATTTATGTCAGAAAAGCTTGTCATCAAAAAATTCTTACTCGCATACTGTTTCTGTCTTAGTTTGGTTTGGTTCACCACATTTTACTCAACAAATAAATCCTCAACCAAAATTATATGCCTTTTTGGAATTCCAAGTACTTCCACTGGTACTAAAAGCTAGACAAAATTTTGGCAATTTTGAGATGCTGAAGACAGGTTTCTACTACATAATCTATTGGTGCACTTTCCAGCAATATCATAGGGAAACAATGCTAGTCTTAAAAAACGAAATTACAACCCAGGTTTTGCCGTCTTGAAGATAGTTTCTGCTTTATAAAAACAGACTCATGGAACGTATCTTTAGAGTATTCCTAATCACCTCACTTTACTGATAATTCCTCTCTCAGTAGGGACCTTTATTCTCATGCTAGTTTTTGACAATGACTTACAATAATTCCTTAGGGTAATAGCTTAGTGATATTGGAAATGTTCCAATTTTGACACTTAGTAATACAAGAAAAAGGTTCTGAAATCCTTTAAGATAGATACATAATCAGTCTGTTTAGAAAGTATAAAACATTGGTGGGACTGGAATTTACTTTTCATTATTATAAAATGTCACCACTAGAATTTGTCTTAGAAACCTGCATGCTGCCCCAAACTCTCTCTTAAAAGAAAATTCAAAGATTATTCTTTATAGGTGAAGGTAAGGTAAAGAAGGTAGATGAAAGATTAGTCTGAAATGGTGAGATAAAAAAAAAATAAAAGGAGAGATTTTTATAAACCTGCTTTAGACTGTTAAGACACTTGTAGTCTGGTATAAAACCTGTTTTATTTTGGTAATACATGGTTTTTATCAGCATATATACCCACTATAGACAAGACTAGTGAATCACTGGCTTCAACAGGAACCTGAGGAAAACTGTGAACTTTTCCTCTGTTGGCTCACAAACAGTTCTGTGGCTGAGGCAATTTTAACCCTGCCTAATTTTGCATGTTCTTTCTTGAGACATGTATTGAGAAAAAAACTGTGAAGAAGTGCCATTCCCCTTCCATCCTTTTGCTATTTGACAGGTTACTTTTTGTAAGGAGGAAGAGAAGAAGGCTTGAGGAAGCAATGAACAGTTACTCTAAAACATTTCTTTTCCTGCAAAGATATGGATGCCAGAATATTAGATTTCAGCTGGGAAAATAAGTTACATACTTGGGTAAAAAAAAAAGAAAAAAAAGCCAACCAAAAAAAAAGTATTACATATTCAAAAGGATCTACTATATACAGTTGTTTTATTGAGGAAATAAACGATTGTGATAGGAGCAAATATTTTTGGATGTTTCCATATGAATCAAATGATAGCAAATAGAATTGTGTATCTTCTTTTAAGAACTGTACTAATGTAAACTTTCTACAAAATCATGCCAGCATACCCGAATTTCAGAAAACAAAAAGTGCAAAAAAAAATCAGAGGTATGTATCGGGGGTTTTTTACCTTCCAAGATATAAACCCGGATTTGTTCTATGTGGTGTGGAGGAATTTAGATTCTAATTGTAGGTCCAACGTTAGGATTGGGATATCTTAACTTTAAGCCAATGAATTTCAGGAATCATACGTACATAGATAGTGTTTACGTGTTAGCATTCAGAGTAAATGTCATTTTGTCAGAAACGTACAGAAATAAGGTCATAGGAACTGCTGAAATGCAGAGCGTTTTGCTTGGGCAGGAAAGGGGAATTTAACTTCGTGGAACTCCAGGACAAATTGAATGCAAATCAAGTCTATTATGTTCGTGTTAATTAAACATAATTTTATGCAGGAGTTTCAAGTTTTATTGATGGAATTTTAGATTCTTAATATTAGAAGTAACTTTTCAGTTCAAACATGCTGCCATTTTCAGCTTTATTCTTTTCTGTTTGTTTTCAGAAAGCCTTAAAATCACAAATAGATGTTTTGTTTCCTAAAACTGTAGCAGGTAAATTAACTAAACTTTTAGAAATATGAAGTGAGGTTCTCTGAGTTGAGACGTTATAGCTTAAGTAGAGGCTGTCCGCTCCAGTCTATGCTGCCTCCTACACGGCTAGTAGCCACTTTGTGATTAAATACTGTCATCTGATACTGGTGGGGTTTCTTAGGCCATGAAAGAAGATGAGAAGTAGAAATATTAGAAACGAGGGAAGAAGCACTGATTTAGAGTCTGAAGGACAGCCTAAAGAGGTCTGCTTACTCGGCCACTAGATGGCAGTTAAGTATTTTTGAATGGACTGCAAGGCACTTGCAAGTCATTCCCGGGCGGTCCTGCGGACACCCTACACTGGGATTTTTTTTTTTTTTTTTTTTTTTTTTTTTAATTTTTTTTTTTTTTTTTTTTTTTTATTTTTTTTTTTTATTTTTTTTTTTCCTAGCCAAAGCAGTGGCTTTGTGCTGATTAGCAAGTTAGCTGTTAGAATGTACATACACTTCTACTCTGTTTAATCTAACCAAGATTTAACAATCTGAGCATCTCTCAAAAAATCTCCTCTACCCTCCCAACCCCTCCAAACACAAAATATTTAGAAAGCACTCTTCTGTCACTGTTAAGTTGCTTTGCTTTTTTTTTTTTTGTTTTTTC
Organism: Zosterops lateralis; assembly: GCF_965231275.1. Lineage (NCBI taxonomy): Eukaryota > Metazoa > Chordata > Aves > Passeriformes > Zosteropidae > Zosterops > Zosterops lateralis. Next base: position 45,856,610 of record NC_139764.1, read on the forward strand.
TAAACCTGTGAAAGGAAAATATTTGGTTTGGTCTAGCAGCCTTTTGGATGACAGTGTTTGAAGTAATAATTTAAAAATTATCAATGAATTACTATCATTTAAATAAAGTGGTCAATATTCTGTTGAAGATGAATTTTTTTTTCTTCAACCACAATTGTGAATCCATTTTCTATTTAGTTCTGATGAGGCAGAAGTTTTAAAAACTGAAAGGGAAAAATTGTGTCTGATATAATTAATTGTCATATATATAGAATACAAATCACAGGCTACATATTTAAATGAAAATAGAGGAGTATAGAATGTCATGCCTGTGTGGTAGAAAAATGTAAGCAGTTAATTCTCAGAACAAACATTAGTGTTTTTTATTATATCCAGACTTCACAATACTTGGATTGACTTCTGTTAATTTGCTTGAAGGCAGTGTTTGCCTCTTTAAAAGAAACAATACATTTTATTATTTTCAGTGGAGTTAGAATAACACATTTTTGCACTCTTTCTCCTAGTCCTGGTGCGACTAAAATTTGTTTTTTCTAATTTGTGCTCTTAATGTCAAGATGAAGTTTTACTTCTGTGCTCATTTTAGTTTCAAAGCTTCTTTATACTGTTTTTCCACTTTCGTTGAGACAGCCATATATCATACATCTGAAACATATAAAAATCATAGCATGGTTCAGGGTTGAGTGGACACTAGGAGGTTATGATGTAGAAACCCTTTTCCCTCCTAACTAATACTGTCCTCCAAGCAAGGTTAGCTTAAACATTTGATGGTTTTTCTCAGGACTTTGCTCATCTCTGAGTATGGGTATGAGGTAATGGTAATATATATTTCCTGCTTTGCTTAGTCAGTGGTAAGCCTTGCTCTGTTTCTGATGCATTGTTTTGATAACAGCTAAAAGAGACAAAAATGTGGGCTCAAAAACCCTGTATTTCCTGTGAGTTACTCCTAGTTCGAGTCCCTTAAGGCATTGATTAAAATTCTCAAGAAACTGTGGGTCAAGTTCTTGTGATTAATCTCATTTCACAACTTCTTCACCACAGACTTTTATGTGAATGTATAGTAATAATAATAACAACAACAATAGCAATAATACAGAGTTTGCACCCTTTAATCATAATGGGCATTCTCTTTTTTCCACTCTGACTTTGCTTTATACTTTGACAAAGACAGGAGTTTTTGTCATTTTAAGTACAAATTCTTGGAAATGCAGCCCCAGCCTTAGAGCTTGGGCGATAATTGATGGGTGGAAAAGGAGAATGACAGTAAAACTGAGAAAATAATTTATTTTAACAAGAATTGTTTGGCAATACTTTAAATCCTTGGCTATAATGTGAGAGACTTTCACTTCTTGAAAAAGGAGAACTATGGGATAGGGACTGTATAGAAAGAATTATCACTTTTCTGTCTCTGTTTTATTCTAAGCATTAATATATTTCTTTTGCCTTTTACAGTGAGTTTATTGTAGCACAACAGCAGAGTACTATAACTTTCCTTAGGAGCAATGAATGGAAATGCACGATGGTATATACTTTTTGAAAATTCTGTTTAATTTGTTCACTCCTCCTCTGACTGCTCACTGGTTTTGCTCATGAAAATAGATAAATTGAGGTATTCTCATGCCATCTGTGCATTCCTGGCTAGAGCAAAATTTATGAGCGGTATTCATTAATTGTTAAAATACAATTTTTTCTTAAATTCTCTACATCAGAAATCCTATTTTAGATGAAAATCTGTAAACTCCTTTTTTATCAAAATATGATTTGTACTGCAAGTTCCATTATTTACATATGAAATTTCTCTCATTTTTTGGAGAGCAGTGAAAACGGAGCTTTTATTTGTTCAATGGTAACATCCTGTACTTGGATGATGTAGGATATTTTTGGTACTATAGTATGTACTTTTCAAGCTTTTTTAAAAAGAATTCCACAGAAATTGAAGAGAGCAGATGAATACATTACATGAGCTACAGGAAAGCAGTTTGAAAAAGTGTGTGTGTAAGTCCGTGTGTGTACATATCAGTATGTGAAAAGAAAACTTCTTGTGACATTCCCAGCAGGACATTTCATTTGACAAAGGGATTTAAATTATTTGAGAGACCTCCTCCACTCAAAACTGAGAACTGTTTCAAGCTTTTCTTATATTTTTCTTAGCATTAAATATCAGGTGCTACCTTTTAGTGGTGTAGATCCTGAGATTTTCCACAGGATCCTCCATGTAGAAGGGAGATAAGAAATGCTTTTCTTAATAAAAATAAATATTCATTTAACTTTGAAATACCCCAAATAATTAAAAAAAAAACCAAACCCAAAACAATTATATACTGCCAAACCTGAATGAGAACTTAAAAGTAAGGCTGAAATAATTTCTACTCTATATAGACAAGACAGAGTAACCAGTGTATCTTTTACTTACATTTAGATCAAAATTTATCATTATGTGTTCCGTCTTAAGTTAGTGTAAATAAAAGCAGTAAAATCACTTTTTTCCTTTTCTGTACTTTGAATACCTTTTTAAATTTGTATTTATTCTTTAGAGAACAAGCCCAAAACTCTTCATAAAAACTAACTCTTCTATTCCAGAATGTATAATTGTTCTTTGATTATTCAACTTTTTCTAAATACACAAGTTGGTTTTTTTCCTAATGTCCATGATAGCAGAAAGATTTTAGTTTACTTCTCAATACCTAAAGCTCATTTTTGATTACTTGATTTTGATTGACATTTTTCAAGGTTCTTTCACTCAAAGTGATACAGCTTTGTTTTTAATATAGCTTTCACACTTTTAAAGAGTTGAAGAAGATGAGAAACTTTCAGGCCCCTGCCTTCAGCATGTTTATGGATAAATTTGTGAAGGCTCTCTTTCCATTTCTCCAGGCAATTTCTGTTGTGAGTAGTAGGTTCATGTTTCAACTTATCTATAAAGATTTATTCTTACTGTGGATATTTTTTGCTGCCTATTCCCTGTTGGAAGCCTAAGACAAAAGCAACATATGAACCTCCCATTTTGTGGTCTGGCTGAACCCTTGGATGAAAAGGGCAAGTACTGTGCAGAAGTATCATACTCTGGACAGTTGCTTATTGGGATGTTGCAAAGTTCATCTGGAAAATCATTACCTTTTTTGTTCTGCCTTACTAGAGACTAAAGGTGTTTGAAGCCCTTCAAATTTAAACCATTATTGTTCACATTTTGGCTCATAGAATCTATATTGTTATTTCTAGCATAAAAGCTTACAATTGTTGCATATAAAGAACGCAAAAATAATAATAGAATTAGCTTGTACAATAACTGCTTTCCAGGTTGCTGGTCAGTTTCAAGTGGAACTGAAAATCAGGGAAAGGTTTGGTGTGAAAAAGTTTAACAACATTCTCTACTATGTCAGTGCACTAATGTTGAAGGTATGCCAGATTTTATGTTTTAACAGAATTAGATGAATTGTTGCCTTGGCCCAGATACACAGGAAAACTAACCAAACACTTTAGTATCATGGTTGAAATACTTTAGAACAAACACAGGTGACAGAAGAAAGGAAAAAATTCATCATGTGTTAGGCATTTCAGTAAGCAATCTGATATTGAGGAGAAAATAAATCCAGACAGTTTTTATCTCAACTTTTAAGGAAATCTGTGACTTTTAAGGTACCTGTTGCTTAAGGACTGCTGACATAAGTGACTATGTTCTAGTTATCTTTTCATCTGCACTAGCAGTCTCTTTGCAATCCACAGCACAATAAATAGAAGAACCAAGTACAGCAAGGTTATATTAAAATTAATGAAGTTTAACTTTTCTTTCAATACCCAACGTCACTTACATACTTGTTTTACACTGGATGAGTGATAGAACAGTTAAATGAATTTCTGAGCTAAATTAATCTATGTGGCTAGTTAAATCCTTTTTGAAGTCTTATTTATTGCTGTATTTTTTCATGCCTCTCTAATAATGAAATTTCATCTAGGCCAGGACAGAAACCTTCAAGATTTGAGATGGACTTTTCAGTTGACTTTTCAGCCTGGATAGTCAGGACATTGCTCATTGCGCATGGAACATGCACAGCCTGTTTGAGAAATGCTAGGGACTGTCTATGGCCTGTATAGCCTTTTACACACTTTTCAGTGTGTTTTTTTCCTGCTCATTCTTTCATACTCCAGCCACGAGGATAAAGCAAGAGTTAAGCTTCCACAAGTGTTATTTGTGAAGGTTTAAAGTAATATTATGTAATACTACAGTAATTTAACTTGACTCCTGTGTATCTCCTAGGGTGGTCAGTGGTTCTGTGAGATTTTATTTTACCTTATCTTGTCTGTAGTCTATGAAAACTCTTTTGAGGTTTCTATTGTAGTAAAACTTGGGGATAATCTGAGGTTATTTTACAGCTAAGTTAAGAGTTACACCTTAAAGAGAGAAAACTCTTTCAATCTTTGATGTATCTCAAGTTGATTATTTATTAAAATAGATACTGTAAAGAATTGAGATCTTATCCTCTGAAATATGCTTAGCTCAGGGATAAGGAATTCAAGCTGTTCAGGAACAGAAACTTCAAGAAGCTAAGCTCTTTTTTTTTCTCTGACTTCCAGCTTTCCTAGTCAGCATTTGCAATGGATACATCTTTCTTCAAAGGTGTATGTTCCCTGCTGATTCTGTGTTTATTTGAACTATTTGAATTTCAATAATTATTGATCTCTGCATGTAATGTTTGGGAGATTTTTGTCACACATGATAGGTTATTACAAAATCACTAGGTTGATTAGACATGTCCCAGCTCTTTAGGACAGGAAGAGCTACCTAGTCCATTGCCAGCACAGTGCAGACTGGTATAATCCATCTGTTGCAATGAGTCACAGAGTGGGAGAATAGTTCACACTTACCAAATAAGTTTTGTGACTTTGGGCAGTGCACTACACTGTTTTTGTTTTGGGGCTTGCTTGTTCATTGCTATACTGGGGAGCTCTGCATAATTTCCTTGCAGCTGTAGGAAGAAAAATGGACTATTGTGAAAATGTGTACCCCTTGTTCCCATATGTACAATTTCAGAACAGTAAAAGCTTCTCTCAAAAATATTTAATCAGGTAGTCTTAGGAAGAAACTAGTATCTAATACTAATTCTACTCATTCAGCAATTCTCCCTGATGCTATTGGCAAGTTTGCAACTTTTGACTCAACTTCTACTGCTGTAAAAATAAAATGCTGCAATGGGCCTTGAGATTAAGTGAAATGTGAAAAATAATTAGATGGATGCTATTTTGTTTGAATGCAAATCAAGTCTCCACCAGTACTTCTCATTTGCCAATTACTGTAGCATTAAAAATGCCTGTTAAATGTTGTGTCTCTTTTTCTCAAGGTTGATCTGCAGTTGCAAGAAGTAGCTTTGAAAATGAGACAGCTTTAAAGAGAGAAACCTGAATAGAGATCACATTTCTCTGACTGAATTAAATTCTTACTGTGGCTCTACTTTGTGCCATTCGGTGAGCGTGCGCGTTCAAAAATGTTTCGCTTCGCGTAGAAAAGAGGCATTTAATAACAGAGCAGTGGGAAAGAGCATCCTTACAAGTTCCTGTGCACTGCTAGTACCATCAAGTGCTCCCAGGCACACTTACTAGAAGACCTGAGGGGCCTCATTTTGCAATCTTAATCCCGTATGACTGTATGCTTCTATTTCCTGTGTGTTCTTGCAACTAGGTAGCAGCACAGACACTGATTAATGAATTGTGATGTAGAGAAACTAAAAAGTCAAGTTTTTTTTTTTTTTTGGGGGGGGGAAAAAAAAAAAAAAAAAAAAGGAGGAAATCAAAGCAAACATAATCCTGTCATCTAAATATAAGTTCCATCCAGAGAGGAAAATTTATGACACTAAGTGACAAATTGCTGAAAGTTATCAAATTCCTGATGAAACTTTTTGGCTTGTAATAGTATAAGGTATTAAGTTCTAAAACTAAACTGTAATATGTCTTTATTTTTCAAATATGCCAAAATTACCAACAGGAACTGTCATTATGTTTATTTAAAAAAAAAAAAAAAGATACATTATGGCTGTTCATAAAGTATATAAGTGAATGAAATTTGAGATAGAAAGATATAGACAAAATATTATACAGACACATATACATATATGTCTATATATGCACACAGACTAGGGCTAACTTTTACAGATGTGGGTTTTTTTGTCTCTGGAAATTTAGTTATAGAAGGGTCTATAGGTTTTGGTCACTCATCTGAGAAACTAGGTTGTCAACTCTGTGGCAGGAGGTAGCTGCAATCTGATCTTTTACATGTTTGAAGATCCTGGACATGTTCTGTTTATATAGATCAGCTTTATGCTGGACATCTGAAATGCACATGTGGAAAACATGACAAGATTGGAATGAATTGTATGTAATGTACATGTGCAGATCCAAGTGTACAACCTTTAGCCAATAAAGCAAATATTTCCAGATCCGTGTACAAACAAACCTATCAGTGCAACCCAAAGAGATCAGTCCCAGATTGAGCATCCAACTCATTGCACATGGAACATGTACAGCCTGATTGAGAAATTCTGGGCACTGTTCTATAGCCACATACCTCTGAAATGTTTTTTTCCTGCTCACTCTTTCATACTCAAGCCACCAGGATAAATCAGGGGTTAAGCTTCCACCTTTCTTTCTTTCTTTCTTTACAGAAAGAAGACTGTTCCACAGTACCTGGGTCCTGGGTAAGAACTCTAGGCAAGACAGAGTTTCTTCATATCTCTTTTAAACCCCATAGGTTTCTGCTGTGGAATTGTCCCCTGAATTGAAAATGAAACTTCTTTCCCTTATATGTGGGGTTTTTAATCTCAGTCTTCTGGTCCTTGTCAACAGCTTTTGACCATCTTTTACGTGTATGAAAAATTAAGTATTCTCCTGTTTATTCTCTAAGGAAGTAATAGAATTTTCATTTCTGATTGGATTTATACAGTTTTGATTTCCTTCTTTGTTGAAGATAGTGGAAGCATTCTGTGACTTTTTGTTTGATAAGCCCTTTCAGATCTAGAGGTCGACTTTAAACTAGGATAAAGGCAAAAATCCAATTAAACTGCTCTGAGGGCATCTTAAAAGTGTAAATGAAAAATATTTTTGTCTAAAATAATTACTGAAACACATAAATACTGGGGCTGTGTTTTGTTTTGCTTTTGGTTTCCTTTTTTTTTAGACCAAATAAATTTAAGTACATCATATCCTCTGGATAAATATCTCTTCATTCACATCAAAGTCTTGTTTGTTCATACTAGTGCTGTTTCTATGAAAACCTGGATATGTTGGTGATTGTTAGGTATAACATGATAGGAAATAACCAGCTTGTTTGAAATGCCGTATCTCGGGGATAGCAGAAACATTGCTTCTTAGGGCATGGTTTAACAGCCCCTTTAATTCATCAGTACATTTTCAGTTCTTGTCTGAATTCCTGATTCATCTCACTGGATTGCTCATTTTAAAAAATCTTCAAAAAATAGTTCTTCTTTCAAAAGAAATTTCATTATCTGCAGGGTAAATTGTCTTGTAGAACAGTGAATTCTAGGCTTTTCCTGCAGCTAATGTAGAATTACAGTATTCAAGAATTGCTTCTTTTTCTTGTTAAAAGTTGAACCTAATCTCCGAAGTAGAAGAGTGTTTAAAACAGTGAACTGTTCTGAGATCAGCCATTTTTAAGGCAAATCTCTTCAGGGCCATTGAATATTGTGCTTAATCCTGTTGGCTGCAGTTTGTTTATGGCAGAAATTAATTCACTGTATCTCTTATAAAATCCTTGTGGAGTGTTCTTACAGTGTAAACTGGGTGCTTAGGATAATTACAATCTGGGGAAACTGGATTTGATCTCAGCTGAAAACTGCTGTGGCCTTAATAATCCTAGCAACACATTTCCTTTGATAGAGTTGCCTTTTGAAGAACTGATAGGCCTTATTGTATTTGCAGGTGGCTGGTAGGGGGATAAGAGCAGATGAAACAAAGGGATAAACTATATTGTATTCCTCCTTTATTAAGAAATTCTTCAACAAAACAGTTGCTGCTATGGAGTGTTGAGTTATTAAAGGAAACTGGATGGACTAGAACACTATGAGTAATTTGTAGTGGAAATGCCTTTTTTCCTTCTTATTATACTGTTTGTTATTTATGTCTGTGTTAATTCCTTCACTATCCATTTTTCCATGTTCCTTTCTCTGTTTTACATTTTTCATCAACCTGTGGAAGGGACACCTAGTAGTAATACGTAACTTTTGGTTCAAACTGCTGTTCCAGAAAGTTCAGACAATCTAAGAGATTTTAAGATTTTTAAGGATGATACTTCAAAATCAAACAATAACTGGTTTAAGTGTTGCTGCTGTTTTACTTCTGGGATTGTTTTAGGAAACTAAGAAATTATAAGATAAATAAGAGGTTGAAGTTTTATGTCTGAAAACTGATTCTGTGCAGAAGCATTTTAAGTATTATTGAACATTATATTTTATTAATAATCCCCAGCTGGAAATTATAACTTACTTTTCCATTTAAAAAAATACTTTCAATAGTTTCATGTGTCAAAAGATGAGAAACATTTTCCTAAAAAAATCAAGGCAATTGGTATATCAAGTATTGTACATTTATTTGTAGGCTTCCTTACAAAACCTATAATCTGAATATTTCGAATATTTCCTATTAAGCAAGGCTGTGGTCTCATCTGAGATGCATATGATTTGGTAAAAAGTAATAAAAAGGCACTAAAGTTTTGGTTTTTTGTAAGCGCTTGTGATACCTGTTGCATGACCAATTTAATTCAACCAAGTACTTGAAGAACTGACTATTTTTTTTTTAATTGAAAGAGAAAACAAAAGTACTAAAAAGTAAATGTATGCAGCTAGAAAATAAGTTTTTATTAGATTTTTTGTTGTAAGGTCATGTCTATCTCCTGTTCATCTATCCTGAATAAGCACAAATAGCACTTGTATTGGCAGGTTGGATGAAAGCACACACCCATTAAATTTAGTGCAGCTTCTTACAGGTATTTCTTTAAAAATCTAGGAGTTAATGAGCCTTTAAGGTTAATGGCTCCTCTACCCAGTCTACAGCAGGCAGGATCAGATGCTTTAGAGAAAGAGATAAAAAATGTGAAACCTGTCAAATACAGAATAACCATCCCAGGCAGGAATCTTTCCTTCTACAGTCTGCCACTTGGCAGAGGAGTTACAAATTTGGGGTAAGATGAAAGTTCTCCCTTAGTTTTTTCTTGCTTCTTTTCTTCACTAGTCATGCTGTCTGGAGAAAAGCATAATTATTCTGTTCTGAGATTCAGCTGTTTTCCAAAAGATAGTGTTTGTAGTGGTCTGCATTCCTGATCTGTGTTTTATCATTAAGGTGTATATTGAAATGCAGTGGTCAATATTATGTTGAGTCTGTTATATATGGTGCATCCCTTTAAAGAAACACTTAACATTTTTTCAATTAACAAAATTAAAGTAATGCTGAGCCCTCCTACCACCATGTCTTCATAGTCACGTGTAGGCAAATACTTCCAGTACTTGAGCTCAGTGGTTGGTTGTTTTCTCAGTCAGGATATTTGCAGGGAGGGAGGGGTTACTACTGATTTTTGCTTTTGACACAAGTATAATCATGGTCTAAAATATGCTTCTAATGATGAAGGTAGTGTCATACTGAAGTAAGTAATTTTCCTAAACTCTCTTCTTCCACTAAAAATGTAGCTAGCCAAAGTGATTCCTCACTTTTAAGCCTTGACATAACTAGCTTATTTTTTAACCTCTTGAATACTAGTATTCTTGATTCAATATTCTTGATCTAAACTTAATTTTTTTATATGGTGATGAATGTTACCCTCTTTTGAGCTTATTATTTGTTTTCTTTGAAAGGATGATTTTGAGGTGAAATCTGAAGAGCGTGCCAGTGTCATCCAACAACTTGAGCAAACTATTGAGGATCTGAGGACAAAAATTGCAGAACTAGAGAAACAGTTTCCTGCTGCAGAGGTACAGACTGCTGGGAGGGAGCAGGAAAATGAGCACGCACATGCAGACTCTGGGGAACTCAGCAGTGTGACTCTTCAAAGGAATGAAGAGGAGACCACACCCAGGACTGTGTCACAGGCGAGATCTGTACAAACATCACCAACAGAGGATTATTTAACACATACAATGCCTTCAGCCAGTGCACTGCCACAGCCACCCCCACCACCGCACTTACAAGGGGGCAAAAGTGAGGGGCCTACTCAGACATTGCCAGCTCTAGAACTACAGCCCACATTTTGTTCTGAAATCTCCTTAATTCTGTCACCGAAGCTAATCTCAGTGCCACTGGATGCAAGCCAATCAGTACAGAGTATACCGCAGTCACCTCTTCCAGGACCCAAAGTTGATTTGTCCCTTGCACTTGAAAGAGAGACTGAAACACAAGTTTCCCATCAGCCTCTAAGTACTGTAGATATAACTTGTAGTGAACATCCCCCTTCCTTGCCCTCAGAGCCCATATGTAGCATTCCCCCATCACTGCCAGCGACTGAACAGGTTGCCCCCCTGTCTGGAGCACATGGCCATTCCTTTGTTACTCCCATGTCTATGGCAGGAATACCACCGCCACCACCCCTTCCTGGCTCAGGACTTCCTTCTGCTGTCTCAGCAGTGACACACCTGGACCACTCTTTCCCAGGTGCCGTGATGTCACCTCTTCCTCCTCCTCCACATTTGCCAAGTGGGGAGATACCAATGCTGCCTCCTGCTCCTCCCCTACCATGTCCTGGATTCCCTCCACCACCTCTACCACCACCTTTGCCGGGAGCAGGAGTCCCATCTCCTCTGCCTGGCTGGGGTATCCCACCTCCACCACCACCTTTACCTGGAGCTGCTGTCCCTCCTCCACCTCCTCCTCTCCCCGGCCTGGGATTGCCACCGCCAGCACCACCACTTCCTGGAGCAGGACTGCCACCACCTCCCCCACCTCTGCCTGGAGGGGGCATTCCACCCCCTCCTCCTCCACCACCCCCTCTGCCTGGTGCAGCTGTTCCCCCTCCACCACCTCTGCCTGGTGCTGGTGTCCCTCCACCACCCCCTCTACCTGGTGTAGGTGTGCCCCCTCCACCACCCCCTCCTTTGCCTGGTGCAGCTGTGCCCCCTCCACCACCACCTCTACCTGGTGCAGCTGTGCCCCCTCCACCACCACCTCTACCTGGTGCAGCTGTGCCCCCTCCACCACCCCCTCCTTTGCCTGGTGCAGCTGTGCCCCCTCCACCACCACCTCTACCTGGTGTAGGTGTGCCCCCTCCACCACCTCTGCCTGGTGCAGCTGTGCCCCCTCCACCACCTCTGCCCGGTGTAGCTGTGCCCCCTCCACCACCTCTGCCTGGTGCTGGTGTCCCTCCACCACCCCCTCCTTTGCCTGGGTTGGGGATGCCTCCTCCAGCCCCACCACTATTGCCTGGAAGTGCACCACCCCTTCCAGCATCAGTCCACGGTGGCAGCTACCTGGCAGTCCCACAGGGTTTTCTTCCTCCTCCATTACCATCTGGTTTATTTGCAATGGGGATGAACCAGGAGAAAGGGAGCAGGAAACAGGTGATAGAGCCTTCTCGGCCAATGAAGCCTCTTTACTGGACAAGAATTCAGCTCCACAGTAAAAGGTAAGTCATAGGATTGTGTAAAATGATGGTTTTGCTTTATGGCTGTCTTGATAGTATTGTTTGTCATTAGCAAAACTCTTTCCTGCTAGATAGGTCTTTGTGAGAACATCAGTGCAAACAGGATTTTATGTGTAGTTGGGTATGTAAATTGGGCGCCCGTTTTCTTTAAAGTGCGCAAAAGTTATTTGCGCATGGAAGCTCTTTGATGGTAGCGTTTTCAGAGTCCTTTGGGGCTACGTATCACATGTAGATCAGAGATCCGGCAGTGATGGTGTGCCACCAAGTGTTCTGTGAAATGTTTTTCAAAATAACATATTTGTGTTTCCCCTCAAATTTCCAAGCATCATTGGTCTCTGTAGCAGCTTGCAAGTTTTGGTAATGTCTTCCTTCTAGATGAACGTATGCTGAACATATTCTATCCTTCTCTTTCCTTTCCTCAGTAACTTAGAAATACTTTTTTTTTTTTTTTCACCTTGTACACTCAGCAGACTCAGATCCAGTCTGCAATTTATTTGCATAAAGAGATTCTGATAGCCCTTACTTTGATATGACTTGGTTCCAGTTGTTGATGTTTTTTGGGGTTTTTGTTTGTAAAAGATCATTACTGGTCATGAAAAAAGTTTCCTTATAAATATTTTCCTTATATCTTTAAGTAGTAATTATAAAACCCCTCTGCTGGCATTTAATGATAAATTTATTCTTTCTTTTCAAGTTCTTGCCACTGTCACACAGGTGGTCTGTAAATAACTGTCTACTTCTATTTCTTTTCCTGTCCATGTCTGTACATTTTATAGCCTACATGCAGCCTATTTTTATTGCTATGCATGTAGAGTGGATGAATATAAATAAGCCGGACCATATCACAAGTGAAAAAAGAAGAAAATCCCAAAGTATGAGGAAGAATCAACAGTAGTTCTTATCAAAATGCTGCTAGTCAAATTTAGGCAACAACTTTTAAATTACTGCTATTTAATTTTTTTAATTCCTCCATTTGTGACATTATTTAGTTTGACATTGCCCTACATAGGTCTTTTGCTTAACTTTAGAGATTCTAGTGCTTCACTTGTGTGGGAAAAAATTGAAGAGCCTTCCATAGATTATCATGAGTTTGAAGAACTGTTTTCTAAAACAGCTGTTAAAGAGAGGAAGAAACCCATTTCGGACACCATTACAAAAACAAAGACTAAACAAGTGAGTACTCATTTAATTTCAAATTTTTTCTAGGCTGTTTTTTACATAAAGGCAGATTTTTGCATGCAGCTGAGATGAATTATGTCTGGTGTGGAATTGTTACCATATATAAATACACACTATAGAAAAATAAGAAAAGGAGAGAATGTAGGATGGATTTCAAAGCTGTACATGTTAAAGGCTGAAGATTGCTTTTTTCATAAATTACTTTTCAAGTATGTATTTTCTTAAAAATATCTTTGCTTTATCCACTTTAACAAAAATAATATTAAAATAATTAGGTGCATATATGATGCTTTGAAATTGACTGCAGATGTGCAAGGAGTAGTATATATATTATTCTGATTAATTTTATACATTAAATAATGAGTTGCATATGAAGTACCATGACTTCAGAGAAAAATTATGCTTCAGAATCTAATTCCTAGTGTTATACCAATCAGAATGGTTTTAAGTTTTTGTTGTGTTTATGTATATAAAGAATATGAAGTTTATACAGACAATAAATGACAAGCACAGCTGGGAAAAATCCAACATTAATCAAACCGGTTTCTTGAGACAGAACGGTGTTCAATATAATAAAAATGGGAAGAATACTTTAAAATGCAGCAGTTTAAACCCCAGAGTAAAATAATTGAATCTGAATGTTTACATCACTATTTGGCTGTAATCTTCTTGGTATCTGTGTAAAAATCAAATTGTGGTTGTATGCGAAGTAATTTTCAATTAAACTTTCAAGTCAGAGAGGGGGATGGTCTGTGGGTTCCTAAAAAGCAGTTAAAGTTCTTGTTTTATCTTGGTTTCATATTCCCGTACTCAATTCAAAGCTAGGCAGTTCTTCGCATCATCATTTGACATGCAGGTTAGTGCTATACAAGACTTTATTCCACATGGGATCCAAAGTGAGACTCTAAAATCTCTACTCACTAGGCCTTATATCTGAATATGTCCTGTTAGTTCTCCACTTCTTGGTTCTGCAGATCTTTCCCTCATAGACACATTTTGGCCAGGTGCTTTGCAGTGCTGACAACAAAACTTGCAGCAGGCAACAGAACTGGCAATGAAGTTAGGATGATTATCCCAAAGTGTTGGATAAAACCTCTCTGGATGGATGGGAAGGATAGTGCAAACACACATACCACTGTGATGCACCTAGGCCTGTACTAAATGGGATGGGAGAAAGCGTAAGCTTCTGTTGCTATCTTGCTGTCCTGCAGTAAATCTCCAAAGTGCAAGACCTTTGCTCCTCTTTCCTCCTTTTAGAAAAAGCTAGTTGTTGACGATTATTCTTAGCTTAATTACTATCATAGTTGTTTAAGTAAAAAAAAAAGAAATGGAAAAGTGATGCTGTGTGTCCCTGCATATTTCATAACATTTGGTGATGAAAATCTCTCAACAGAGTAGAAAGCATGACTGCTTACCTCTGTAACACAAAGAGAGCTTAAAGACAGATAGTGATTATGAATAAACATTAGCTGTGGATTGTAATACTAAATAATTATTTTTCTTGCAATAAATTTAGATGCTTTGTCAGTAAATTAAAAAAAAAGATAGCAAATGCAACTGATTGTTCTTAACTTCTTTGAAAATAACAAGTTTTTTCTGACAAATTTCCACACAGAAGTTTAAGGTAATCAAAGTAGTTGCTGTACCTAGGACAAATATTCCTGTGACCCACCTTAATTCTCAGAAGAGAATTCTGTTTCTCTTCCTCTGATAATCAAACTGCTCTCAAAAATAAAAAGAAATTGCTTAATAGAGAAGTCTGGCTTGTGGAATTGTAGTATCTGGGGAGAAAAGATTGACTAAACAGATAACCAGGCTTTCATTAGAACTATGGTTAGAGCTATCTTTTACTGCAGATGTTGGAGTTAAATACCCATGTGTAAGAATCCAGTACTTTTCAGAGTACTGCCGTAAGACAACTGAAATAGAACAGCTTCACAAATATATTCCACATACGCCCTCTCAGCAATTTGGAATGCAGGACTTCATTTTTAGAATTCTCTTAATTTACACTGCAGTAAACACTTGGATAATGAAGCATACCCATGTTTAGGAGAAGAAACAGTTATTTGGGAGAAAGCATGGCCGTAATTCCACAAGTATGTTTTTTATGGGGAGCACCAAGTGCTGTTTAAGTGGTTACTGACTTACAGGGCTTCTATGATAGCTATGGGTGTTGTAAAGATCTTACAAATGGTGTTTCTGTAGTGATTTTTACAGGGACATGCTATGAAAAGCAGATGTGTTTTGTCACCTGTTGAACTGTAAAGAAGCACTGTACAGCGCAGAACCAAGACCCTCACTGCTGCTTTCCAGAAAAGCTCTTGTCTAGCAATTGGTTTTGCTGCTTTGGTTGATGTGCAGGGTCTGCTGAGTGAATGCATTGCTTAGAGGGATTGGATGTAAAGTACTGGCTACACTGGAAAATAGTAGTCATGAAAAAATGTACAGATAATTTTCAAGTGTATAAAGTATTTGGTACTCTGTATAAACATATGATTTTAATTAAACTGCTTTTATTGCAAGCTAAAATAAAAAAGTATTTTTGCACAGGGCAAGAGGGAGAATTCTAGCTAATCTGTAGAAAGTTTTGATAGTTTTGGGATGTTTTAGTGGGTGAAAGATTAATGATTATGAAGTACACTCCTATTCTGCACACAGAGCTTTCATTCTCTAAGCCAGAGTGTATGCATATGTTTGTTGTGTATGTATATAGACATGCATGATATAATTATTTCTGAATAGTGAGCACTTTTTAAGTGGTAAAATTATTCTTATTGCTCTGGGTTGATTGGGGTTTTTTTTGTTAATGAATGAGTTAGTTTCACCCTACCCAACTATTGGTTGTAATTGTTTTCCCAGAATGATCATCTGCAAATAATACAATATAAATCTCTAACACTTTTAAAAAATTCAATATTACACCTAGCATTGGATGAAGGCTGCATTAAAATCCATTCCAGAACTTTAAAGAAAGAATGAAGTGTCATTATTTATTTGTGAATGCAGCTGATTTTATTCTCACCACCTCTTATTTGGTGCTATGGCAAAAACTGTGATTTATTTTGGTCTATTAATGCATATATATCAAATTCTCAGCTGCTGTAAATGTGTGCAGGCTCACTCAATGAGAATGCCTACTAAATCTTCAAAGAAAGTACTTTATAGGCTATATTGTAGGTGGGGCTGCCATTGCTACCTATTAAAGTGGTCTGACTTTCATTAGAAATCCCTATTATAGCATTGCCAAAATCTAGCTCTTTAGACTGCAAGTTTTGTTGGGTTGAGCTTTTTCCCCCCCAATTTGTGTCTCTTTCATTTTGCCGATGTTAAGAAAGGAAACAAGGTCTGTTTCTGCTCATGTCGGCATAGTTTCATAGACTTATGAATAATGGAGAAATTTTATTGTATATATTTTTAGTTGTATAAAGGGTGTCTTGAATTTGACACTCTACAGGTTATAGGTTTGTTCCTGTTGCTTAGGAGGGTATAATACTGCTCAGGTATAATCCTGAAGATTTTTTTTCTGACTTTTTACTAGTAGTTTGGAAAACTGGAGCCCAAAGGAGAGAGACAAAGGAAGATTAAGAAAAGTAACTGGGAAAGGAGTAAATAACTGAAGAGATCTGACAGCTGAAAATACAGAGCATGTTAGCTGTGGTTCTGTGTCACTTCTTATTCTGTCTGAAGTAATTTCACTCAGAAACTTTTTATGAGACTGGGGTGTTTTTAACCTGGATGATCCTTTAAACCAAATTGTCAATCTCATCAAACCTATGCTGTTTGACCCAAGCAGAGGCTAAAACTCACTCTTGTCTCTTCTTCAGCTGGGCCATGTAGTTACAATACTACTTTTTATTATGTGACTGGGTAGTCTTTTTCACAGAACCCTTTCCATAGCTTGTGTCATCTGCATGGAATGAGCACAGTCTGTAATGATTACTTATTAAATTAAGCTGTTACCTGTGTCAAAAATAACTTTATAGCAGTTGTTGCATGACTTAAAACATTAATTAATTAGTAAAACAAGAAGAAAATTATCTCATGATTGAGGCCACATACTCAAGAATTATGGTAAATGCAATATTAAGAATACACTTGCATGGGAAACATTGGCCAGTGTACATTGAAAGGGTTCAGTGGAAAAATGGTACATAATCAGAAAACCTTTATAGCAGTTGGCATAACAAGGATATAGAATGGACTGAGCTGACGTGCATAGGTTACTTTCCTAACCTTTCAACTATCCTTTTAGAAACTTTACTGGTAATCCTCTAACTGTACTTTGGAAAATATTATTGAAGTAACTGCAATGAACTTTTCAGTCACAGGCCATGTGCTTATAATCTATCATGTAAATGAAAAACGGTTAAAGATTTTCTCATGTGGAAAGTCCACTATGAATCTATTGACATTAAGATTTTAAACTCTGTTTCCACCCCAGAATAGCAATAGTAGGTTGCTAGAATTTCATTTGGTTTCAAAAGCCTTAGGTCCATAAAGATGTGTTAATGAAACAGTTTAGATTATGATTTCAGGATATTTGAATTTAAAGTTGGACAGAAGCTGCAGGAAGAGAATACTTCTGGAAATGAAATGCTACTCTAGTCCTTATAGTAGTTAGAATGTGGTTCTTGTCTTTAGTAAAGGACATTTTACTATTGCTCAGCCTTCTGTTGAGGAACACAATGCTTATCTAACTTAACTAGTTTCTAACTTAATTAAACCAATCTAATTATTTTTTCACCTAATGTCATAAATGATTAATATTAACTGAGAGAGCAATCTCTCAGTAAAAGATAACTCCTATAGTAATAATTTCATGATGTTAATGTCCAACAGTGCCATTTTAGTGCTACAACAGCACAAAAATTGTTTTTCATCCATATTGGTAAAAGCTTTATCTATGAAATAACACAACAGGGTAATAAAGAAAATGTATGAAAAGTAAATATTATGTTTCATCACTACCCTCAAGCATAAAGTTTCAGACATGGCTACTTGACTCCACTAATTTGCATAACATGTCAATAACTTGCATCTAAAAATATATGAGAAAGAGAAAGATATAGATTATGGAGTTCTTCAGTGGGTAAAGAAACTAACTCATTTCCAGAGGGGATTTTCCATTTTGGTTAGGATAGGAGACAGAGAGATGCTGAAAATTATGCTTTTGTTACTGATGCTCTGTAAATTCAGTTAAATCATTATATCCCATCAGCATGGACACATTGTTAGACAGCTGGGACTGGGTGTTGGTTTTTGGGGGTTAAGGATTTTTTTGTAGATATTACAGAAAAGTTTTTGATCTCCTACAAGAAAGTGACCACATTACTTGAAGTAGTCCCTGTTTCCACTCTCACAGTTGCCATTACTAGCCAGAAGTTACTTCTGAATTTACCTTCAAAAAGAGGCAAACAAAAGGTTAACTAACAGCGCACATAAACCCCCCCACCTGTAAGAGTATATTATTCTGTTATACCTATAAGAAGGATATAAATGGGAAAGATATGATGGGTTCACTTCTGTGATTGCCCGTTATACACTTGGAATGCACTTGAATTTGCAGAAAAGCCTTCCTGTCACAATGCCTGGTGAGAAGGTGGCTGCGTTACTGCCCTGATCCTGTCTCTTAATGTTTTATTTGGAACTTTGTTGTTTCTGCCTCTTCCCTGCCACATGTATGAGCAAAAGGTCTTTGTAAAGTGGGGTTTCCTCCATGTGATTTTGTGTAATGTACAGTAGTTTTTTCTTAACCAGTGAAAACTTCGGGATAACTTTTCTAAATGCTCAAAATCAGAAACAGAAAGCAAGATGCATTGAAAAATTCCATGCATTAACTAAATATTATTCTGAGGAAAAGGAATCCTCATATTTTTTGCTTAGGGGTTCTCATCAAACATGTGTCTTGCATTACCTTTCAACTAAATATCTCTTTGACTGTTTTTGCTTGTGCTAAACAATCAGGAACAAATTTGGCATGTAGTTTGTTTGCTGCTCAACAATGAGGACCACTCAACAATTAGAAAGTTTGTCCTAGACTTTAGGCTGCAGATAATATCTCTAGCTTCCTTTTTTATTTATTTTTTTAAAAATTTGTTTAAAGTGGAGTTCCAGAATCCAGACTAAAAAGGAGCTGTGTATTGTGTCTGAGGCTTTAGATCTTGTAGAGATTGGATTTATCGAACTTTTGTTGTTCTGCCTTTAAATGGCGTCACTTGTCTGTAGCCTGTAGGCCCAGACTATGCAGCTGATTTATTTTATTGTTTTACTTTTAAATGTGGGAATTGCTTTAGGCATTTATGCTAATATTCATATTTTCTGAATTAGTGTTTTATTGTTACTTCCTTTCTATTGGAGGAAACTCTAGTATTCATGCAATTGACTGAAATGGGAATGAACTGCATAATAGAGATTAGTATGAAAGTTGACATAAACTCTACATTTTAAACGAAACTAGAGAAAGTTGGTAGCTGCTATGTGAAACTGCTTTATCTATTACAGTTCTGCACTCATTCACCTGACAGTCATGCTCCTTATCATCCTTTTGATATCATCATGGTTCAGAGTTTTGGCAGCAAAGATAACTTGTTCTTCATGTGGACAGTAGTTTTATTGTTTTGTTTAGCTTGTAATCACTGTCAAGATGTGGCACTCAACAATTAGCTATTCTCCTGTCTATCAACTCACTTTCAGAAAAAGCAACTTCTTTTTCCTGCTAACTTTAAGCCAGGACTTGAAAGGATCTATTAGGTCATTAAGTTTGGTCCTGCTCCCTGGACAGGAATCATGTTCTAGCCTGCATGACAACAGCAGAGTTAATTTATCTGCTTCCTTTTTTCCTCTAGTGTTGATCCCCTTGTTGTATCTGTAAGTCTGATCTTAGTAGGTCTCTGAGCTTTAGAATTCTGATGAAAGATACAAACTGGGATTTCACAATCTGAAGCAAATATAATAAATAGTACATGGGTGATGAATTAGAAGTGAGAGATTCCAAAGAACAGACTCAAACTCATCCCTGTTCTTTGGGCCTCCAAGAGGGAACAGGGTAGTTTGGCTTCCTTTGGAAAGGTCAAGTTGGTTCTAGGTATATTCACACCTGCATGCAATTGTAATTTTTTTTTGTGTGTGTGTGTAAGAACACATCACAAAGCTATTTTACTCTCAATTTTCTTCTTATGTTTTGTTTTACTCCTGGATTAGATAGTATCCTGCATCAGATTCATTTCTACTCCATTTTTGCAGAATCTGAAGGACAGAAAATGTACAAGCTTACTTCAGATAAGCTCTTGCCTGTTTGTGTAACTATTGTTGTTTTCTGATAGCACTTTTGCGATGAGCTTGCATTTGATTTTTAATTCACTTTCTCAGCTTTGGTATGGTTTTCTAGTTCAAAATAAAGGCGACAAAGGACTCCCACTATACGCTGACACCAGCAAGTTAGTTATGCTGCTAATACAAGATGTTTCAGACGTGAGAAATAATTATAGGAGCTGAAACCAACAGTTCCCCCAACATCATCTTTACCAAATTCATTTTTCTTTTTCAATGTTGTTTGAATACACAACTTTAGGGTGAAGTGTTTGAACTTTTTTTATGTAGCATATTGTATTGTTTCTTTTGTGGCTCTGCCTTTCCTGCAAGTATGGTTTCGTAGCAACATCAGTCGAAGAAATTCTGTTCTTTTTGAAAGAATTTTTTTTTTTAACTAGAAGAATGCAAGATACTTGTTTGGTTGCTATTACAGGTTGCAACTTAATTGTTAGAAAGATTTGGTCTATACCTTTCTACCTGAGATCTACTTTACTTGGCTATCCTTTTGTAGCTGCAAAGAAAAAAATTGGTAACAGATTCTCTTTATAAGAAGAAAATCTCATATTGACCCACCTTTATCTCAGTTCCAGGCTTGAAAGAAATTTTTCTTCCACTGAAAAAAAATATTTAGCATTATTATAGCCCATTAGAAGACTAGTGTAGGTTATCCTAATTGTATTTTTCTGAATTAATTAGTTTTACATTTAAATTCAGAAAAATCTTACTATCCTATCCTATTTCAGTCCATTTGACTTCACTTCTAAATTCCTAATAGCATATTAAATGGATTAAAAGTTACATAGGAATTTCTTGTTAATTTTGGACAGGTGATGTCAGTAGCCATGCCTTGAATTTAGGTCTTTAACCTTGTAAACATCGGTTATGACATACTTGTATTCCAATGTTAAAATTTTTGGTTACTGAGCAGTATTTTTGCTGTTGAGGCATCCCACCCCAAAAGGGAAGAGGAATACACAGGTGTGCAAATGCTCATGGTCAAAAAGGAATGACATAAGTCAGGAGGTCTGTAAAAGCTTACAAAGTTTTATTAGCAAATTATATCGTTGTCATGGAAATTGATATGTTATTCCATTATTGTCCAGTATAAGCACACAGTGGTGGGTTTTGAATAAAGAGGTAGAGTGAGAAAAATTGGAGAGAGGGAGGGAGAAAGATCACTTAGTCCTTGCTCCAGTGTCAACACAGCTAATGGGATGTCCAGAGTCCTGGAGCATGTATACCTGAGCTGCATGGGGGTACCTATTTATAGGTAAGTTTTCACTGCTCTGGAGATAAGTTTCCTGCTTTTTATGTAAATGAGTTATCATGCACAGTTCATTCCTCTAGACCTTTCTGGAAATGGGTTAGAGGGCTTCAGGGCATCTCTGGTGTCTTGATCCCTCTCTGCTGAGTTGGCTTTTGGTCAGCAATACTTTTTGTCGCCCTCATTCCTGCATGTGCACTGTACCATGCTGTGCATATCTCTAGGAGAAAGACCAAGGATTTCTGTCTCAGAAAATTGCTGCCCTACCCCCATAGGGCCCCCTTCTCCAGCCACATCCTGTTACTTCTCACAGCATGTTATTACCAAGGATCCTTGGTTGGCCGCACAGCGATCTGGCTGTTCATGTTTGAGACACAGACGTTAGCCCCTTATCTTCAGGGCTTCTACAGCTTCTGCAGTGTATTTTTACTCCACTGCAGATAGTTTGGCATCTTTGAGTAAAAGGGGATGAAATATCTTCATAATCAATGGTTATGAAGATTTAAGAAGGGAAAAAAATAAAACTAAACAGTTGGCCAGCCAACCACATCCTCAGAAAACCTATACTGTAAGTACAATGAGTTTCTCAAATTTCCTTTCCTAAGTAGTTCCAGTGGCAGAGTTCAGGGTCAGGTTTTTCCTTCTCTTCTTCTATTCAAACATCAGTGTACTGACCTGTATCTGAAAATGTAAGTGAATCAAAGTTGGCAATGAATCAGAATCACACGGCAAACATCTTCTGGGTACTTTTTTGAATTTTTAAGATGTGAATTGGATCATGAAATTGCTTACTCTGGATAACTTAATTCTACTTTTTCTAATATCTTTTCTATTAATCAATTTTTAAATAAGTTTGCCACTATAGCTGTAGATAACACAGCCTCTTGGTGCTACAACGATAGCAGTGTAGCTTCAAAAAATATGTATATGCTTCCTGACACGAACTAACAGTTTTAATTATTCTGTCTTTTCTTTTTTCCTCCAAATGACTCACAAAGGTTTTCATCAGTGCATTTAGTACAGTTTAAAACTCAGCAACCTATACAGAGTAAATATTAACCGCTTTCTTCTTTGCAATGGTTGAATCCCAGCATTGAAAATTATTTCATCTAGAATCATGTTGTTATACAGATAAGAGTCCTTTTCTGGAATTACTTCTTTCTCCTAACAATGATATGGAATTTACATTGTCAAGTTGAATTCAAACAACTTGGAGCCCAATGTAAGATAGTCTGTGAATTACACACTGCTTTTATGCTTGCAAAATTGACATGCATGAAAGTCTATTTTAATCACTGAATTTAACCCCCTAAAGCAAGTAATTTTGATGGCATGATTTTGGATTTTTTCTATTTTGAAAACAAAAAAGCTTTCTGACCTTTTAGAATCCTTCAAGTGATCAAAGGAAACCCCAATGTGTACGTGGTTATTTTGATTTTAAAATAAAATTCAAATTGGCGCCTACTACGTCAAACATTCAAATAAAATACAAATTCTCACAGTTTTAGCTTACATCAAAGATGGAAATCATTGTGTGGTTTTCGAAACCAAAGCAATTCCAAGATAGACACAGTTGGAATTTTTTTATTTGACAGCATGTTTCATACACTTAGTAACATCAGTGTGAAGTAAAGTGTGCATCCTAATGAAGAAGGAAGACTAGAGGAACCTTTATAGTGACTCTTTTAGGATTAAATTCAACTAGGTGATGAAGTTACATACACTTGTAATGGATTTATACAGCAGAAGCAAACTTTAAAAATAATAAATTTGCTCATTTTTGGATATGTATATAGACTACAAAGAACTGTTTCTTGAATATGTCATTAGTAATGCAAAATGTCTTGTATATTATCCTCCATAATATAATAATACTTCTGTTTCTTTTGGCAGGTTGTCAAGCTGTTAAGTAACAAAAGATCTCAAGCTGTTGGAATATTAATGTCTAGCCTTCATTTAGACATGAAGGACATTCAGCATGGTAAGTGAAATAACTATTGGTTATTCTCAGATCACATAATTAATTATCTGGAAATGCTAAATATTTTTATAATTTGATATAAAATTTAAATTCATATGAGGCCTTTTTTGCACTATTTTTTCTGAAAATAGCTTGTTTTGGCATTTATATTCCCCTTTCAGCATCAACTGTATAAGTGGTATATAATATAGACACTTTGATTTTCGGTCTTTTTAAGGAAGAAAGAATGATGTTTTGTTTATTTTAATTCAGATAACCTTGGGACATATCCAGAAAAGTGAATTATAATGCTTAATTTATTTGTTTTATAAAATAGTTCCTATATTTGGGTTAGCACAAACTGTGGCCTTCTTTCATCTTCAACAGCATTTTTTCCAAAGTGAGATCTTTTAGGGGAGTGTAATACTTTTCACATTTATGCTAAGAGACAGTAGTGCAAAAAGGTGAAAAGTGGAATTGCATTTATATTCAGAGCATCCCTTATGTTTCCCAAAGGCTTTGGATAGATTTGAAGCAGATTGAATTATCCTGTGAAGTGCCAGCCTATCTATTAAATAAATGTGGTTTCAAGTATAACACAGACTTCATAAATCACAAAAACATCTTGTGAACTTTCTAGGCTACATATTTACAGCCATGCATTCAGTTTACTATGAGTTGCTTATTTTGCAAAATTATTCATAAATAGGACAAATTTGAGAGCACTGTCAGCTAGTGAGTAACTCGTAATCACAGTTTTAAGGTTTTATTAAACTGTTTTGATGGTTACTAGACTTCCTCAAGCTGAAGCGCTTAAGATGGTAGTCATAGAGCAAGGCGCCAGTACTGGCGCCAAGAAGTACTTGGTATTTCCAAAGCTGGCAGATGTAGTTCAGTTAAGTCATAGAGCAAAATCTGAAAACAATGATATGGTCCTTTCCTTCAGTCAAATATTCAACTTGGTTTCAGTTAATAATGAGAACCTTATGAAAAAAGGAGTCCGCCTAACATCTGTGTCTGTGGTAAAGCCAACACAAGTTCATTGAAAATTTGCTTGCTTAACATGCAACACTAACAATAACATGGCATGAATGTCAGTAGTTGAAGGGGTCAAACAATATTATTCTTAACCTTTATCCTATTACAATATTAAGCACACATGATCATCTAAGAGCTGTGTGCAGATTTTGTATATTCCTCTTTCAATAGCTGTTTTCTAAAACCAAAAGTCTTTGCAAAAGGGAATTTAATAGTTCTTTTATTCCCTTCCTGAGCAGAAATGACTGAACAAACATGAGAATTTTTTTCTGGTGCGGGAATTTATGAAAATGGTTGGTGCTAGAAGTTTTTGTGGTTTTTTCTTTTCTTTTCTTTTTGTTTCTTTCTTTTTTCTTTTTTTTAAATTTTATTTTAATGAACATAAAATAGGCATGGAGAAAATGTGGTGAGAAGCAAGAAATAAATTTACATGGTGAGGGCAAGGAAAATAGAGATATTGCCAAGAAGTCACTCCATGCAGAGGCCTCTGAGTGATCTAACCATAGAGCCCACACACAGATTATAGAATCACAACCCCAACTATTTAACTTTACCTTTATCACATTGTTAATTCCTAATTAAAATAACACTCAAAAATATGTAAAACCTTTATAATATTTAGGGTTTTCTGCTGCAATTTGAACATACTAACAAGAATGTATGAACAAAAATTCAAATAATGATTAAGTACCTGCATTAACAAAAATAGTCTGTTGATGCATTTGCATCTTTATACATGAATATTTAAGTTGTATGACAACGAATACAGTAAAAAATGCGATCAGTGTTTTTTGTCCCCTCGCCCAGAGTTTTAGTAGTGGTCTTGAGGTTTTTCCATGCTTGATATACATTGACATGTAAATTTACACATATCTCAGTACAATACAAGTGATTGTTTTCCATAAATAAGGAATGCAGTCAAATGAAACTTTCCCCCACCCTCCTCCTGACAATTTTGGTACTAGCCAACTTACAGCTCTTTTGTAAATATTCCCTCTATCAAATATAATGCATATTTTTAGGATGCAGTGTTCATGCAAATCACAGAAATGTAATTTTATTTTTTTTTACTGGCCTCAGAAAGGCACTCAGAAGGAGAGAGAAACTTTCAGTACTGAGTGATATTCTGTTTCTTGTTTTGCATACTACTTACTGTGTTGTATTTTTCTGATGCTTTTGCAAAATGTTGAAGTTCTACATGAACAGAAGGGAAAACAATTATGCTGGGTACTAATCTACCTAATAAATTTAGGATTTCAAGTTTTAAGTCATATCATGTTTAGACGAAAACCTTAAAATAGCTTGAGATCTGGTCAAATGTTGTATCTAATATCTAGTAAAGCATTTGTTCTTTGTTTGGTGTTTTTGGTGTAGCTTTATTCACTTTTTAAGATACAAAATAATGATGAAATACTGTCTGCAAGAATATTGTCTGCATATCTGATCAGGTATGGCATTTAATAGAAGATCTCAGTATATTGAAATACATCTTAAATAGATTTTTTTTTTATTTGGTTGTTAACTGTCTGCTTGTAGAATTGCATTTGTCTGCTTCCAGCTTTGGAAATAGGTTTAGTAAGACAAATGCCCAGAGCCAGTCTGCTTTTAAAATATTTTTACAGTGTGGAAGGAGTAGTTGTAATAATCAGAGCACATTTGTTCTGAACTCTACTGTGTCTTTCTACTAGTGCTTCAAAGTTTGCTAGGTTAATTTTTGTTGTTGTGGGGATTTTTTTAGTAGATTCTAATTGCTAACAGAACTCTCACTACTTTATGCAGACCAGGCACTTGTTGTTAAAGTATTTCTTAAATGTTTTAAGAAATGTGGGTCTCTGGTTGCAGTGCCCTTTTTCTTTTATTAGTACAAAAATGAGTACTCGTGGTTTCTCTGATTTCATGCAAGGTCTTACTGATGCCTGGGTTTTTTGCAATCATCTATCAACTATGCAAAACACTTTATCCAGGCATTTTGCTTGCTTGTATTTTCACTATACCGCAAATATCCTTTATCCAGTATTATGTTCCCACTGGAAATATTGCTGTATTTGGCTGCGTGATGTGGCAAAAACTTGAAAAATGCCAAACAAGCACTTCTTACCTCTTTTTCCTTTGTAATTCAGATTTTCTTCCTAGAGAAAAGACTCAGGGTTTAACATTATTATTTTGGGGGGCGGTTCCTAACATTTCAGAGATGCAAAGTGTGCTCAGATTGGGGATACAACAAGATTCTGGTGTAACTGCATAGAGTAACCTATGATGAACATCCTATATATTAAAATATAATTACACATTAAGCCTGTGTCTGCATTTAGGGATTGTGTCTTGTAAATAAGGTATCTTTGTTCAAGTTGTCTGTCAGCACTTGAAATATAACAACTGTTTGAAAATGCAGCAATGGTGCAGATAATAAGTTTGTCAGTGCCTTCCCCAGTCTCCTTATTTATAAAGAAACAGTGTATCTTCTTCTGTGTTTACTTCTGTAATAAGTGCTGTAAAAATAGCAAAAAGTTCTTCCTTGTGGGTATAAAAATAGAAGGATAAAAATTAAACTGAAGATGTTGGCCAGGAAAAAAAAGCAGATTTGGTATTTTGTGCAGCTAAATATTAAATTTATTACACAGTGAGATTTTAATCTAGTATTTATTTAATACATGGAAATTATTCCTTGGCACATGAGAATTGTCCTAGTTCTAAGTATGCCTTGTAAATGTTGAAAGTAAAAGTTTCTCAAACTGCATATGCAGTTCTTTGTCTTTTGAAGTTGCCTGTTATCTTTTCCAATTCCTTAAGTTTCTCTCAACCAGCTATGTCATGCCAGGGACTGTGTTGTTACAATACTCTTAACTATTTTTCTGTAAAATTTTGCATAGCACCTTGTGGTTGCCCTGGCTCTGTTGGAAGTAGTTTGGAGACTTCTACCTCTGAATTTTGGATGACTTCTCATTTTCCTCATTTAATAAGTCATTTCCCCCCACCCCCCCACCCCCCCCCCCCCCCCCTGAGACACTGGTAGCATTCAGAATTTGAGGGAACTACCTGTCCCACTCTGATATCTTCAGGGGGTAAAAGAAAGGGAAGGCCAAGACACTGTCTATTACAGGCCTCAAAAAAGAATAAAATAGGAAAAACAATTACAGAGAGGGCAGTAAGATTCACCTAACGGCTGGTAAAAAACAACCTTGTAATCTGGATTTGAGCTTATTTTACTGGAAGGTTTATCTGCAGCAGAGTTTGTTCTGCTAACAGCAGTACAACTTTGAACAACAAACATATCTTCTGCCCTGAATTCAAGACAGATGTGCAGGAAGTGAACATACTTTAAATGTTAGTAAGAAAAAGAAATGTTTATTTTTTAGTATTTGACTATTAGCGACAAAAGAACAAGAGAAAATCTTCGGTTTGTTTTCTTAGTTGACCACTCATGCTGACATGTAGAAATGATGAGCAAGGAGAGATCCGGTCAAAGGATTAACTAAATTATTTCACTAGAGAAGGATGATAAAATGTCTCTTACACTGCATTATTTCAATGCTCTGAGCAGGAATTATTCATGTATTGAACTATCATGTAGTCTGGGTCCAAGAGATGCTCTAAATGGAAAGCAATCAGGAAAGAATGGCTGAACATCTGGAAAATAATACTCAGGCTTAGTTTATTTTATGGAGTCCAGAGGTGATCTGAGCATTATTTATCCTGACAACAATGTGTGTGCAGAAGCACAATCATTTGAAACTTAGAGTACTCATTCTTCATAAATATTTCAGTACCTTCCTAAAAAACACCTTACTGATTAAACAGGTTTTGGGGACAAAACAATACATGATTGGATCAAATTATCTGGTCACTGTTACACTAGAAAGTGTAAGTAAACCTGCTGCCCAAAATTGTTATTTTTGTCCATTTCAGTTATGGGGGAAAATGTCCTTTTAAGTTATGGAGGAAAATGTTTGCTGTAGGAAGATATGCAGACCTTTTTTCTGGTGACAAGTCTGTATTTCTTTATTAAATTAATGATAAATAAAGTGCTTGTAATCAGTGCAGGTTAATTACAAAGTCTGAAACTTTACCTGTTACTTCTGGTGTACTAGTAGAGAATTGAAATTCTTTAAATATTTCTCTTTTTTTCCTAACCAAATATTGTGCATGCAAACACCCCAAACAGATTACGGTTTAAACTTCCCCTCTGATAACCCTTCCAACACCTATTTAGATCCCTCAGAGACACACCCAAGTAAAGATTGGTTTAATTCAGCAGTTTTTTCATCTTGTGTACTAGCACTTCCTCAAAATTTGACACGATAATTCTGAGTCTTATTCCTCTATTTCTTCTTGACTTTATGCTACCATATTCATTACATCCTGCCTGCTGTTAGATTGTATTCTTATATGTTTTATTCAGTTATAATTACTTTACAAGCTCCTATTGGGAAATTATTGGGAAGGAAAACAATGAAATACAAAATTATTTTTATAGAATACAGGCTAGAGTTAAATTAGAGTGTCACACATATGTATTGCTTTGATGCTGTTACTATGCCCACAGTGTTCTGTACTGAGCAGTGATTTTGGAGCCCTTGTCTGGCCACTCCTGTCAGACACAGTTAGGGAGGAAGGACAACAAAGGAGACAGGTGGAGTTTCCAGTGGGGTTTCCAATGGATGTGGCATAAACCCCTGAGCTTTGGGTGAAGGTCCTGAAAGCTAGTCCTGAGTATCTAAACCATGCCTCTAGTCCTCTTTCTATCTTTTAAGATCTTCTGAAACTTAGTTTACAGTGACCAGAGGTCAATAAAGCAATAGCAACACTTGTTAATGGAAAAATATCACTTCAATTCAAATTTTCTTTTAATATTTGTACAATATATCAAGATAATGAAGGACAGAAACATTAATATCACCAAGAAATGAACTGAATGTTTTATGTTATATATCTCTTTGTAATTTACACTTAAAAACAAATTTATAGAATTATACATTTTTTTACAATCATGCAAAATGCATTTTAAAGAACATAAGTTTAGGGTTTTAAATGAGGAAAATATTATTGAGTTTTCTTCACAATATTTGAATAAGCAGAGACTAATTACTGCCACATTGGACAGTTTGGATAATTAAAGATTTTTGTTGTTGTTAAGAACATATGAATGTAATTTAATAGAGAAGTTTTGTAAGAAAATGTAACTGCATTGTCTGTCTGTTGTTTCAGTTGAAACCATGGGGTTTTTCTTGCAAGTCTGATCTAACTTTGAAAGTTAGAGAAAAGTTTCAGGAATGTTCTTCTCTCCCAAAAGAAAAAAAACCCTCCGTACTGTTATTTCTCATTCGTGTACTCTGTACTCACTCAGAAAAGAGATGATTACAAAATCCTTAGCATAAAAGCAACAAAATGTGCACTATTAGCATTAGTACCACGTAAAAATTTAGTGGCAGGAGGGAGAAAAAGAGCACCTTGTGTCTCTTTTATAGCAGAAGTATTTTTCACTGGTCGTACTCTGATACACTGCTGAACTGCATAGGGGTTCTAGCATTATTAAAATTAAGAAATCCCTATTAATTAAGAACTTCCAGTGATACAGTTACATATTTTCTCATTAAATCAAAAGGGTTGAAAAAAAAGGGATGTTTGCCATAGCACTTTGTTTGTGATTTTTCCTGTGTTTTTTAGATTTGAATAGATTTATACATACAAAAAAATTGCATTCAAAAATTAATGCCACTTATAGATATATAGCTACTAACAATTTAAATACAAGGCAGTTAAAATGGAGATTTAGTATCATGACAAGAAAATTGTAAGACTTTTTTTTTCCACATTCAGTGTACCTATAACTGTATTTTATCATTATTTTTTAAAAAATAAAACTATATGTTATATTTGACCAAGTGGAGATCTATCTAGCTTTCTGCCTGATCTCTGTAGATAATCATAAAATAAAAAGCTGAGGTGAGTGGCACTGGCTGCTCATTATATAATTTTTTGTAGGTCTCTTATTTTATTGCAGTAGTTCACTTCAAACTGAAAAGTTTATTTGGAACTGCTTTTCATGCATGTTATCTGTTCTTCCGATTTTCCCTTGTCACCAGTCTGCAGTCCATTATTTTTTCTTCTCTTTGTGAGGTGACTGACCAGGTCTGCATGCTGCTTTCAAGGTCTTTATGCACCATATGCCTGTGCCAAGGTGTCACATCATCTTCTTTCAGGCTCTGTTCTTTCTGTATTGTTGCTGATATTTTGTTTGCCCTTCACTGCTGCTATTTTTTAAGCTTATGTTTTCAGGGAACTATGAAAAAAAAAATCTGTGTCATTTTGCTTGCTACTGGGGGCAGCAGTAGCTAATTTGGTATGCATCACAGGACTTTTACAGTCTGGGTTCTTTTTTCCCCATCTACTTTGCATATATTGACACTGAATATTTGAGAGATCCTTTTATATGTTTGTGGTCAGCTTTTAAGTGGTGTTGCTATCTGAGAACATTGACGCCTCATGTTCAGTAAACAGAACAGTAACCTTTAGAGGTCCTAGTAAGGCTGCTTTGCTGCAAATTTCTGCTTTGAAAACTAATCATTCATTTTGGTAATTGATTTTCTGGGGTTTTGAGCTGGTTTTGTTTTTTTGGTTTGTTGGTTTGGGTGCTTCTAATCCAAATAGATGTTTCCTCTTATATTACGACAGTGTAATTTTTTCTGAAACCTTAGGTAAGGATAGTGAGGAGCCTTTTGTAAATTCAGTATTAACCGGATCATTCTTACCTGGGTCTTTGTGGACACTCTATTAAAGCAGTACTACTTAACTGGTTGCTTATGAGTGCCTACTACAGATTGTTACCTTGCTTTCTCATTACATTGGTTTAGCTGTATGTTCTTTTAAAAAACCTGATCTTCTGTGTAATACAAAGGCATTTTCCAGGCATAAATATCAGATTGACTGGTTTGTAGTTTCCAGTATCATCTGAGGAATCCTCTTAAAATTTTCATTTTTATGTTCTGAAGCTTGTTCAATTTGAGACAGTGCCCAAAACATATCACTTGAGAGGTACAGAACTTGCCTGGGAACCTCTTTGACCTTTTCTGTGGTTGTGAATCCTTACACAAATACTTTGTTTAACCTTTTCTGATTCTCTTTCTTTTGTACTCTTTTTACAGCCAGATTATCTGCATGCCCAGCTGTTTCCTGTCAGGCTTCATACATGTGATGTGTTTGAAAGCAGTTTTATTACTGGCTTTATGCATTTGGCAAGTTGGCTTTAGACCTTTTTGTTCTTGTCCAATTTACAATGAACTTCCAAGACTTTGCTTTTTGTTTTCTTTGGCCGATTTCCCCTTTTGAAGAGTATCTTTTATTTACAGGTGTCCCCCATGCTCTTATACTTAATCATATATGTGATTTTGAGGAGTAGGAATATTGGGGATGTGAAAAGACAAGGGAGGGAAAAGGGTGAATTTAAATTTATCAGTTGACTTATTTTCTCTGTGGCTCTAACGAAGTGTCTTTAAGCTTTCTTCTGACCTCAACTTTTTTTAGGCTTTCAACTATCCTTTCATTTTAAGCTAATTTCTGGTTATAAAATCTAAATTTATAGTGTTACTGCTAAAAAAATCTTATTCCCTCATGCTATGGAGAAATTTTGTTAAAGGCTGGTTTGGTGTCTCCAACTGCTTTGAACTTTATTCAGAAGTCCATCAAGTGTTATTTTGTCTCCTTTGGTAAACCTGCCTGGGTGCTTTGAGTAATAAGTGATGCTGTAGAATTTAGATCCAAATGACGGCTGAAGCAATATGGTTAACAGATCAAACCTTGTGTATGTTGTCTATGCGGCATATTGGCTTACACATAAACAGTAAAACACCCTTTAGGGGTAATTATTACGGCGCTTGAGTGGTCTGTAAGAGGGCACTGATTGTGTTCCTCCTATTGAGGCGTGAACTTCCTCCCCAGGGAACACGGCAGATCTTTTACACCCACTTGCTTTACCTTACCCGGCTAATGCTCCTTTCAGTACTCGCTGCCTCTTTTCTGCCGTAACCCTTTACGGCACCCACGTACAGCCTCCATTGTCAGTATCGCGCTGACCATCGTCCTCCTGTCCCATTCCGTCCACCAGTCACTACAAACCTTCCGTTCGCAGCTGTCAGATGCCTCTCGGGACACACACACCATTCACACAGCGCGGCCTTTCCCCGCAGAGCTGGGCCTGACCTGCGCCGCCGCTCTGCGGGGCCTGCCCGGCTCCTGCCGCTCCGCGCTCCTCCCGGGCGGCCCCTCACACACACAGCCACACACACACACACACACCGGCCGAGCCGGGCCGGTCCCCGCTGCGGCAGCAGGTGGCAACAGCGGCCCACGCTGCTGCTGCTGCTGCTGCCGCCCTTACCGGGAGCCGCCGGCCCAGCCCGGCCGAGCGGAGCCGCTGCCCCAGGCCGGGAGGTGCCCGGCCGGACAAGGCGCTGGCCCTTGCGGCGCTGCCTCTCGCACGGTCCTCACGCAGGGAAAATAGCTCCTTTAGAGTAGCGCCGAGTGTAAAGAAGATGCGAAGATGGTAGAGTGGCTCGCTTGCTGTGTCCATGCTGTATCCATGATAGGGGAGGGTAAGGAGGAGTGCCGGGGAAAGGACGGTGTGTGGCTTAGTCCGAGCGCCCGCTGCTCCCCGTGCTGCCGTCACTGTGTTGGTGTTCTGTACCTGCCACTTTTTGAGGATTTATCCCACTTAGTGCTTTCTCGTCTCTTTCCCGCTTTGTTGTCCACAGGCAGTTAAAGAGCAGGTTAATTTCCGTCGTTCTGCTGTTTCACCTCCCCAAGCAATGAGTGTTCGGTTCTGTTTCAGTGTAACGTGTTTTCTATTTTTAATAAAGTTGCAATTGTTTTTGCTACCCAGACACAAAATATAGCTCCGTGTTACTGAACTGAAACAATATCGACTGCCTCCCATAATATTAGAAGCCTCAGTAGGCCAAAGCTAGTCATGATAGTGTAATAAATATACACGTGTGGTTCCAAATAACTTTTAGGGCTTTTTTTCTTTTAATGACTGTATTTTGGTTTTCCGTGTACACGGGCATTTCGGGGGTTTTGTTATCCCAGCCTTTATTTCCTTGAATTAATACCAGCTTTTGAGAAATGCTTTGGAGTGTGAAATAAGACGGAACTTAAACCATATACAGGCATCCATCTGCACTCAGCTATCACAGTATTGTGATTTGAATTAGTAAATCTGTGTCATCTGTCATGTACCTAGCCAAAAATCTTTTCCCATTATTTTCATAATCCCACCACACTTACAACGTGGTGTCACAAGATCATTACATCACTTTCTTAGCATCTGTAGCTCCTTAGTACTCTAACTAAGAGAATATTTGGTGAAAGGCTTAACATGCCTTAATACTATGAAATCCCTGGTGTGTTTATCCAGACATCAGACAGGGCAGACATGTAGAATACTAGGCAACATCTAATATGTTCTCTGCTGTGCCAAAAATAAAATTTTAATTTGATTTAAAGAATAAATTGAGAGTATTTATTTTTTTTCAGTGAGATACTACCACCATTTAACAGAAGGAAAGAGAAATTTAGATTTGAGAGGAAACTTCTCAAATGTTTTGATTTTGTAGTTCTTGACCAAAAAAATTTGCATTTTGTGTTGTGACTAAAACAGTTGCTTGTACAGCAATTATAGGCAAATGAGGACCTGCTTTGCATGATGTTTAAACCCTGTACATTTCCATACAGTGCTTCCTAACTAATTCTGCTAGTATGGATGCTGATGTCCCACATAACTGGGTAGCTGAAACCATAAGCAGGGAAAGCTTGTTTCTGGATGATAATAGGTGTCTTCATGGCTAAAAGAACTTGCAGTACTTTCTGTTGTAAGTCATCAAACGGTAACAACATTCCATGTAGTCTGTGTAAAATAATTTAAGCTTGGTGATGTTATAGAAGACTGGTACGGAATTTCAGAGGGACCTAGAAAAGGGCAGACAGGCAGCTCAAGTCTAGGATTTTAGAAGGAGCATTCTAAGCATTTAGTCTTACTGCTAAATAAGGCAAGTTATGTAATATTGCCTGCTAATTTCTTCCTCAGGCTATTAGTCCGTATAAATATGAAGGTTTTAGCAGTATAAATGATCTTGAGTTCCAGCTGAAGTTCTGACCCTTCAACCTTTTGCTTTCTTTGAAGTTACTGTTGGCTTTGGTGAGTCTAGGATTTCATAGAAATGCTTTAAGTGATGGAGAAGTTAACATATCCCATGAAACATTGTTCAAAAGGTTGATTTCCCTCACTTTTAGCACTTTAAATATGCTTTCCATAGTGAATTTGCCAGATTAATTTACAGAGATCCTTCATTCTTTCATGCTTTTGGTCTGTGAAATTACAGAGCTGTCTGCTTTCAGGTATCTTGTCATGCAGGTATGTAATCATGTAGCTTAATGT
The DNA here is from genome assembly GCF_965231275.1 of Zosterops lateralis. Taxonomy (NCBI): domain Eukaryota; kingdom Metazoa; phylum Chordata; class Aves; order Passeriformes; family Zosteropidae; genus Zosterops; species Zosterops lateralis. Next base: position 45,891,420 of record NC_139764.1, read on the forward strand.
TCTTTGTATAAGTTAAATAGATCAAGCAATTCAATAGAAAGACAAGTTCTTGAGGTTATTCTGCTGTCTCCTTTGTTGGTCTTTTTGATACTACATTGGTTCTAGCTCTAGCCCAAAAATTGCTTTAACTTCTAGTCACTCCGTGAGAATTTTAGATTAATCATTGATCATGATTACAAAGAGTGCTATCAAAGCACTTCTTTGGGTGAGTTTTGGTCGGCTCAGCAAAGAGCAGCTCTCCCATTAGCGTTGCCACCTGGATTTCATTGAGGATTAATCACTATTTTTATTATATTTCATTTCAATGTTGATAAAGATATTTGCAGTAAGCTGAGAGCAGAGTCCTATGAAAGCCTAAGCTACTCTCTTTTTTTGTGCTAATGTTTCAAGAGCAATTACATTTTCAGATCTGTGAGCTGGGTAGTTTTTAGCTCATTTAGTGTTGACTGATAATTTAATGTAAGTATTCTAAATTGCCAACCAGACACACAGGGAGCTCCATTAACTATGCACTAACTGTGGGTAAATTGAGAGGAAAAAAAAGCTAAGATCCCCAGTTAGCTGCTTACTGCAGAGAATCTATTATTTGCAAAAGAGATGTGTGTTAAGTATCTGCCCTGATACCTTTATCAAATACCACAGTTCACTGGATGGTTCCAAATAATTTCTTTTCTTCTTCCTCCTCCTCCTGCACTTTGTTTAAATTTATAAATTATAATGAGCTCCCTAAAGCAAGAAATAAAAAGCTTGTCTCTTTGCTTGTGGGCTGCAATTCTCAGAGTTAGACATGACTGCTTACTGTGAGCTATTCTAATAGAAATAGGTTAGGTGGGATTAAGTCAAAAGCCAGTAAATTTGAATTCTGAAAAAAATCCACACATTATTCAAAGTCTCAATTAGTTTGAAGCCTGAAGCCTCATTTGTATTCCAAATAAGTCTTGCTAATGTGTTCCAGTTACACAGTCACTGGTACAATTAGCCTGTGGAACTCCTGGTCTTAGTGCCATTGAAACCAAGATTGAAAGACATTACAGCCTATATGGATCTGAAAAAAAAAATTAACACACAGAAAACCAAAATTTTATATCACCTGAATCATGAATTTAAAGCTACAAATCATGTTTGTCTTCAGACAGATTGATGCACAATGCCAGACCTACTGCTTGTGTGCTTTTGCAGCTGATGTGTTTGTACAGTTTGTTTTTATAACATGCACTGTAAATACATACTGACATGTAAACATCCCCAAAATATATTCCTCAGATATCATGTTCTAGTAGTCTGCCCCCAAAAAATATGTACTTGACAGGTATGACAAGCTTTCCTTTGAGAACCTCTGAATGAAATGCCGGTGGCATGCTGTACTACCTTAACCAGAAAGTGAAAGAGCTTAGTACAAATTGATACTGAACTAAAAGCTTTGGATTGTTTTTTATAGCAGTAATTATATTTTCTGTAACAAAAATTCTTACATATAAAATATACCTATTTGCCAATATTAATTTTATTTTGAAATCTTGTTCTTGAAACACTTTAAAAATACATTTAAGGGTCAGGAAGTTTGCCTAGTGAACAACCCCCTACTATAATCATAAAGCACAATTATATTTTTGAACTTATTTAAAAGTGTCTTATGTAATTTGCATTTGTGTACCATGTTAAGCCTTAAATAGTGTTTTGGGAGTTATCATAGTAATCCTTTTCAGTTTGTTGAAAATCTTGAATCCTGCCACTCAGTCTTGCACTTCAAATTCACTCCCCGATGACCAGCCCCTGGCAGGTTCACTGGGGCTGTTTGCTGCTCTGTGCACTGTAGTTTAAAATACGCATAATCTGGTAAAATGCCAGTCTTTTCTCAACCTTCCTATATCCCACACCCATGTTTTTTTCACCTGCCAAATTCAAACAAATCTTATCTAAACAATTAAGATAAGCATTGAAGTACTCTCTATAGTCAAATCAGCAAACCTCTCAAAGCCAGAACTGAAATACAATCTCTCTAAATTAAACAGTCTACAATGGCAATCATGTTTGTATTTAAACATTTTATTCTGAAAGGATTACAGCATTGCTCTCCACTTTTTTTTTTCCTGCCTAGACAAGAAGGCGACATACTGAGTCAAACAAAATATATTTCTTCTCTATGAGCTGAACTTGCACACTTTTTGTAAACAAACTGTATAGGTGTATGAAGTTTGACTTCACATAATCAGTAACTGCTGTCCTTAACAAAGTAGGCACTTGTTTGAAATGTATGTAATGTAACTGTTTATATTAACTGTGTACAGCTGTATAAAATCTGGTGATATATTTTGTTGTATGTGTGAATATATATTTACATGTATGTAGAAAACCTCTATTGGTACAGTTTTTATGTCAGGGAACAGGACAAGTGTCTAAAAGTTGAATTATGTTTATAAGAGAAAAGTCATGCCAAAGATTCACTCCTTTCAATGAAGTCTACTTTTGTTACTTCACATTTTGCAAAACATATTCATGCATAATTGATTCTTATTTTGTTGCTCCCTGGAAATGCGAGTGCATGTTCTTAAAGTAATTTAAAATTCTTAAGTCATTTTAAAACAGTATGAAGCAGCAGCTCAACTTAATCCATGGCTTCTGCTTGAAAATTTTGTTTACTGTTCTGGTTTCTTACCCAAGCTTTAAATCAAAGTGAATTACTGCCACAGTAAAACTGTGCAAGCAATTCTAAGTGGTGTCTTGCCTCTGATCCGTACTGCATGTACCTGTGTTGAAGCTCCAGTATCCCTTGTGCTTTATGCACTTTAACACTGTCAGGATGAAAACTTTTAGTATTTCTTATTAGGCAAATACATCACAAAGTTACTGAGGGCAAGAGGGTAAGTAATAATATGAAGTTATTAATTTATGCTAACTTGCTGATTAATTTATGCCAACTGCACTAATCAGTGCAGCCATACCCTATCTACCTTCCAGTTTTCAGTGGGGGTTGGGAGTGGTATGCAAGTTTTGTTTAAGAATTCTTTTCTTTCACTTATTTTCTGAGGATCTTTAAAAATGATACAGTCATGACCCTTGTGTGATTGCTGCAATGTCCATTAGCACAGGGCATATGGTTTTACCGCTGTTGTGTAAACACAACGTTTATTTCAAAGAGCCCCATTTGGGTTCGAACTTTCTGCATTGAAGATTCACATTTCTATTACTTAAGATAAAGAAGAACCCCAAGAAAATAGCTGTAGGTTGTTGTCAGGTTGTTGGAACTATTACAGATAAAAATATGACCTTGTGAATGTTAGATGAATGATGCCAAAAGCGACATGGAGGGGAAAAGAATAAAACAGGATAGTGGGGGAAGGAGGAGGGGAGCAGGATTGGAAGATGGGGGTGGGAAGGAGTGGGGAACCAAGAAATACAAAGTTTTGAAGTTGTGCATTTTCTATGTAACCAATAAGAGACCAAAAGTTTTACAGATTAGTTTATCTTAAAATATAAATACTAAGTATTTATCAGATGTAAATCTGAATTTATTTTGCAAGTAGCTTGATGTTACATCCAAACATAATCTTTATAGAAGCAAGAGAAGCCATTGCACATTGATCACCTTCTCAAAGTGATCAAGGCTCTTTTGGCTCTTCTGTTGATGAGAACACTGATAACAGGTGTTTTTTCTTCTACTTCTGAATTGAACCGTTCAGCTGTCAGTCATTCCCGTGAAACTGGTGAAATTGTCTGCACTGAGACTTTTTTCCTGGTTTGCTCGTGTTTACATGTGTCATGTTCTTGCATTTTCCTCCAAAGACACCTCTCAGAGAAGACTTCCATCCTGTATTCACAGAACAATCCTGTATATATTCTATATCTGTTCTTTTTCTTTGTTTGTTGATAAAGGCATAAGCTGATCAAGCTATATATTATCTGACTTGTTTTTCTTATATCAGAGTTCTTAATTTTTTAAGGTTTTGACAGTATGCTAGTTTTCTGATGGTGTTGGATTTTGACCACTTTCAATTTACTGCCTGTGCATTTTTCTTGAGGAAGCTATTGTTTTTACTTAACTCAGAAATAAGAATTCAAGGAAGATCATTCAAAGTAACACATTGGACCTACTCATCTACTTATGTGCCTTTTTTATCTTGCAAATACCCTTTTCAGATAATTTTAAATAATTATAAGTCCTGTGAAATTTGGCTGAATCAATTTTAATGGTACCATTCTGCCTAAAAATTATGTAGTAATTCTCAGACTCTAATTATAGAAAGGTTCCTGTTTCTACATGTCTATATATTGATATAGATTCTTAATAGCAACAGAGTCAATTTTTGGTTGTTGATGCCTTTTCAGTTTCTTTCACTCTTCAGCTTACAGTAATATTCCTGGAGTATAGGTGATTTCAGTGGAGCAGAAATATCTGTGGATTAAAGCCTGGAAAAGTGCGATGAAAGTTGGAACCTCTCAGTATCCTATAATTTTGCATGTTAGTCTCATGAAGGATGTAACAGCTGAGAAACTCCCAGATTTGTGCCACACACAGAACTGTGTGGCAAGAGTGCTGTGATTAGTTGCTGCAGAAACAGGAGGTCCTTCACTCACTGAAGAAGAATAGATCTGCCTTTGTGTTTTGCTGTACTGACCATCTGTTTCTACCATTTGTCAGAGAAGTTGTGAAGTCTTGCAGAAACTCCTGGTGTTCTGGAGAAAGAGAGCAGATGTAAAAGTGAGGAGGCAAAGATGTGCAGGAGGAAAAAAGGATTGGCCTCTTGAAGCAATACTGTTTGGTTTTTGGAGAGTCACGGAGAAGTCAATTGAGGTGGAAATCAACAGGAAGGACTTGGATGGGTCATGTTTTTGGTTTGCTTGTTTGTCTCCCTGAAGGATGGATCTCAGTAGGGCAGTAGAGGTTCAGACATGGTTTCAATTCAGCTACTGCTTCTTTATGAGAACTTAAACTGTAATCTTATCAGTCAAGTAGGATTTGGAAAATGCTTAGTCAGTTTTCTGAGAGACAGTGGTGCTTCCAGGAGGTTTCAAGAAGGAGACACTTAACTTTAGATAGAGTCCAGAGACAGAAAAGCTTAGGAAACATACTTGGAAAGGCCAGAGGAATGGAGTGTGATTTGAAACCTGCCCTGAGAACAGGGAAGGCTGAGACTAAGAATTCAACTGAATACCAGTTTTCTGAAAGTCATCCATATGTGATTGTGCTAATAAGAGTTTTATGACACAGAAGCTGGATCCAAAGGGTCTGGTTTATAACACTTTTTTTTTTTTCTTTCTGAAATTCTGCTCAGTGGGAAACTTTGAATTTTGGCCTTTTCATTTTAAAAGGAAATTCCAAAGTTTTGGCCTTTGAACCAAAATAAGGTTTCCAAAGACTAAGTAGGTGTAGGAAGTTGCCTTTTCTCTAACAGCTTGTAAGTGGTACTATTGGTGGATTTGGAGACATAGCCACAGGGAAATGTAGGTTAGTTCTGTCTGTGTTGCCTATTGGCTTTAGTTTAGTGGCAGCTGGTAATTCATATGCTTCTAGATATGTGAATGTCAACAGCACTGATCTGTCTAACAAAGGAAAAAGTATAGCAACTTCCTTTTATAGTCTTCCAGACAATGCACTGGGCATCCTGCAGCTTCCTGCTGATGGTGTTTTCTCATACATTTCCTCTTCAGGTTTAGGTTTGCTGGCAAAAAGTTTGATCTTGTTGGTTTGGTTACTGTCTTGCCCCGAAGACTTGAGGGTGGTGATAATTTATTGTTTGGGGTTTTTTTTGTATTTTGGTTTGTTGGTGGTTTTGTTTTGTTTTTTTAATTTGTATATCTGTTCTAAATTATCTTTTGAGTGTATGGAAGAAGATTCATCAGTTTTCAGTTCAAATATGTCTCTGAATATGATCATGTGCCCTAATCTCACTTTTTTTACCAGCAGCATATCCTCCTGTCAGGAGACGTAACTTCTACACTTGCAAATAAATGGGTATTAAGAACAGTAAATCTTTGTCTCTCTGCTTGCAGTTTTTTTTGTTTTGTCTTTCTAGCTTCCATCTAATATCTAAATTGGCTTTGCTAATGTGAGTTTATATGTATATATATATATTATTCAATTTATATTGTAGAAATACAGAATTGAAAGGAAACTCTTTAATTCTGCTAAAATTTCCATGTTCTGCCATAAGATAATAAGGTATAATTTCTGTCACAAAGATACCGGTTTAGATTTCCATGTGACCAAAACAGTGACAATATCAGGAAAGCTGAGGAGCAGAAAGAATTCCCTGAACTTTTTAATTTGTCTATAAACCCTTTGAAATTTGTTTTTCTTCTCTGTCCGTTATAGGATCAACTAATTATTTGTGATTGATCCCCAACCCTTCATTTTAATGGGTGGATTTTTTGTAGTCTGTTGATCCTGGCTTGCTTAAATAGAAAAAGAAGTTGTCAATTTGTAATTAATTTTTTTTTTTTTTTTTTTTTTTTTTTTTTTTTTTTTTTTTTTTGTGGGATCTGGACATACTTGGTTCAAATTTGTTTTAATCGTGTACGGTTATATCTGTACATGAAATAATTTTTGCAGTGTCAGGGCTTGAAACTGAAGCTGGTTTTATTGACAGCAGGGGCAATAGGAATGCAAGAAAATAACAAAACTGTGAGATCTTGACAGTAAAAACTGAATTCCTGGGTCTGATGTGATTAAAGTTCTTTCTGTTAGAGCAAAAACCAATAGATATTCTTTACTTTCACAGTAGTTAAGGCCAGGAAATTTCAGTGTCAGCTTTGAAACAAGAAAAGATCACTTTCTAAACCAGTGACATGGATGAAAATACCCAGCGACTGCAAGACTAATACAAACTGTTTTCCAGTTGTTTGCATTGAAGTATACTGGAACTGCAGCATGGCTAAAAATATTTTAATGCAAGGAAATTAATCTTTGTCTGTGTTTCATCATTCTATTGCCACCACATATGGAATCCTTTGGTTAGATGTTTGTGTAGTCATGCTGATTGTAGGAGGCATGTTTAACAAGTAAGCTTGGCTACATAAGGAAACATCATTGTTTTTTCCAGTCCAAATTGTCTAGATAATGGAATTAAATATGCAATGGTTCTGATTTATTTCGCCAGCTATTACATTCTGTATGGCAAAGCTGCAGGTTTGCCTAAGAACAGGAGCTCATATCCTGCCTTCTTAGTACTTCTCAGAGGACAGGGAGCACATCTAAGGTGGAAAAATCATAGTGAGATGTTGGAGTGCTACTTATAAACATACACAGGTTTAGATGAAATATATAGAAATATATTTCTCTTCGGAGGCAGAGACTTGAAGGATATATCCTAGGATCTTACTTCTCCATGTCCTTGTCTCAGACTGATTTGTTTTAAGCAGCTCCCTGAAGTATGTACACTCTTCTGCATACCTGTTTTTTTGAAAGTACACAGACCTGGCACCATTGTGTTTGCCAGGCGTTCTCTTATCTCCTGCAAGCATTCAAACAAAAGTGTTCTATTGCTCCCTGAGTAATCTGTGGGTGATCTTAACATTGAGCAAAAGTCAGGGCAGGAACTTATGTTAAATTTCTTAGCTCAGGAGCGGACAGTCTCTGGAAGAAAGGGGGATAGAGTAGGGAGAAGACAGCCCCAACTCAAAATAAATATTTGAAGGGTTGTGAGTGTGTCCGTATATGAAAACACTGCATAAGCATAAAAGTGCTGAAATGTTAGATAGTATAAACTGAGCTCCTAATATATCCTGGGTTTAATAAAGATGCATATAGGCTTTGAGGTTAGTGTTTTCTTAAAGTAGAGCTCTCAAACCTATCTAGACAGTTTCTATTTGCATGCTAATTTTAGTGTCCAGTTCTACAAGGCAAATTTGTCACATTTTTAAGCATACAGATTGTCTTATTGAGCAACAGGGATTGTTGAACACAATGTATAATACTGTGTCTTGTGTAAAGGGCATATTTAAGTCTCTGTTGGAACAATTATTACACTTGGATGGGGCAGGGAAGTTTAAAAATACCCCAAATAATTAGTAGCAGTTTTTTGCATGTGCTCCCTACCCCAAAGGAAAGAAACACGTTGCTCCCTGAACTGCTAACTGTTACATAGGCATTATCTGCTACATTGCTTTCCGGTAAGGGAAAAATAGAAAAAACACATTCTTTCTGAAAAAATAAAGAATTTTAAAATTATTTTTTGATTTAGTCCTAAAAGTTAGTTTTGTGACCTGCTTAGTTTAATCAACACTTTTTTGTTTATAATTTTCCTTTACTGCAACTAAAACTATGGCACAGGCCTGGAAAGGGGAATCATGATAAGTCCCAGACTCAGAGTGCTATCTCTAGATGCTTTAGAACAATCAGAAACACATGAGCTTGAATTATACTCTGTAGTCTTTAGGTATATACAGAATTTCTCTGTCACAGTTAATGACACGGATTTATAGGACAAAAAGTAACCTGGTGCTGGGTCTCTGATCAGTGTGCAATTTCTAGATTAATCTCACCTAGGGAATTATTCAGCTTATTGTACAAGTGCATTCACATACCACACACACAAAAAAAGCCCATTACACAAAAAGGGTACAAATTAATGACATGCAAAGTGGGAAAAGACTGGTATAGTATGATAAAATTTATTCATTGCCATCAGATATGTTCTAATGCTGTATTCTAAATTTCAAGATAAAAAATCTGGATGAGGAAAATTGGATTTATATAGCTTTTAAATGAATGGTCACTGTGCTTGCAAAAATATGTAAGAAGACTGAAAAGCACTGTTTGAAAAATAAATCTTTGTATTAGCTGAGAATAATTTTTCAGTAGTTAGCACAAATATTTCCTGTGCCTTGTGAAATGTTTCTATAACAAGTGGGGAGTCAGAGTTCCATTTCTAAATGTGTGTACCTCTTAATGATTTTCTTTTTAAATCCAGGTTAGGTAGATAGAAATCACTCTCTTTGAGCTGTTCCACTGGGGTTTTTTGATGCTAAAAAATACAGTGTGTGTGTGGTGCCAGAATTGGTTGGGAACAGGAAAGGCATATTTTATATCCATACTAAATGTGTCGGCTTAGTGCATAGAAGACTTGACCCTTGTCAGGTGTTTTGAAGTTAACTGGCTGACTTATGGATTAATGAGTTTAAGACTGAAGTCAACCAGCGACAGGAATGAGCTTTGTTGTGTGAGTGTGTGTGTGTGGCTGTGGTGCAGATTTACAAATTTTTATAATGCTTTCAGCTGGACCATGAAAGTCTGATGTAAAGCTTATCTCTGATCTCTGACTATGGCCATACTCGTGGGATCGTGTTTGTGTGTTTGGGGGGAGGGAGATAAATTCTTTAACACTTGACACCTGGCTCTGCCAGGTTTCTAGCTATACTCTTAGAAATGGCACTATTCAAGGCATTAGTAAAGTTAAAACCCTTAAGCTGTATGACCAGTAGGTCATAAAAACTGTTGCTGAGTATTGTGACCAGTCTTTTTCATAGCTGGATTATCATCCTGAACAACTAACTCTTTTTTCTTCTCTCATTCTTATAGCTGTTGTGAACTTGGACAACTCTGTGGTTGACCTAGAGACACTGCAAGCCCTGTATGAGAATGTGAGTAATCAGAGGAAATCCATAAAATGTAGGAATACCGTATGTCCATGTGGAGGTATTTTTACTTGGCATCAATAGTATTCAGAACGCTTGTAGAACAAGTCCTATTTTGAAGCATCTTTATTTTCCCCAAAAGCAATGAAAATACAAAGTAGATTAATTGTATTTATTGCCATTGTGTGTTTTATGAAGTGCATGCATTTCTACATAAGTAACATGATCAACTTCTAAATGACTAAACAGACATTAGTTTTGCTCCTTTTTTTGCTTCTTGGATGTGGCAGTCTTTGATCAATAGTATCAAACTTCACACTCCGTATCGTTGACTTCACTTTGTAATTTCACTAGTACAAAAATACTGTTCAACTACAAAAAAGCTTTGATAACAGAAATTATTTGCTTTGTGGAACTGGAATATTTAATTATTTTTGCTTCAGGGAGTGCTCCAAAATAATTTTTACTCTTTGGAAGGAAAAGAATTAGTCTAAGGTAATGTAATAAAAAGTAGTAACTTCCAGGGGCTTCATAAATGTCTGGTAGTAATAATCAGAGAGATTTGGCCTCTAGGTATGTAAAATCAGGGATTCAGAATATGCTCAGGCATGTTCTAAAACTCGACAAAACCTGTCACATAAAAAATTCGAAATCCCGAATCTTAGAAGTGTGTTTCTGCCTTCAGCTGAGGCCAGTAGCCATTACCCCTTTCTGTAAGTGCCTTGCCTAGATGTGTGGAGGTCTGGCTAGACACCTCTGGACACAGTGAGGAGGCTTTCTCTTTGCCCTCCAAAGAACCCAGAAATACAAGATGCAGAGATGTGAGCCACAGAGCGGCATTGAAGGCCAATGTTGTATTGTACTGGAGGCTTCCCTCAAAAGTTTTGATAATGTTAATTAATTTTTCCCTTTTCAGATATTTGAGTTTCAGACTTTAGCTTTTAGTCATCTGCTTTGGAATGATTTGATGGTTTTTGAACTCCTTCTAAATAGCCATTTTGAGGTGCAGAAAGAGATAGTAAGCTCTAGTCCACTGTACAGAAAAAGTGAGGAGCTAAACAAACAGGAAAAACCAAAACTCCGACAAGAGCTAGAAAGGACTTCTGCTATTCATCACTGAAGAGCTAGGTTACCCAACACTGCTCAGAAAGATAATGGTCAAAAGGAAAACCTATTCTAACAATATTCCAAATCACTATGAACACTTTTCTTCTTTGCTCCACAGCATTTCTGTTTTGGCCTATGGTATTTTATTTTAAATTATTTTTAGCCTACTTCCTTGCACAGTACAGATATATCCCATGCCATGCAATTTTTAGCATGCAAAAACATTTGAACTAATTTTATATGTTATATATGTGTGAATGTGAGAAATTTTCTTATAGGAAGTATGGAATAGATACTGCAGTCATAATCAGTTTTTGCACACTTCACTCTTTTACAGTGAACAAGATTTTTTTGTTTGTTTGAAAAAATACTCCTCTTATGTTGATAATGTACTAATACTTTTCAAATGTTTACTTAATGTCGTCTCTAATATACTTCAGAATCCAAATATAATGGATTATTTGCAAATTCACAGTTCATTGAAATAAGCAAACGTCATTTTGTTAATTTTGTAATTACCTTCACTTATTACAGAAAATCTTTAGGAAATGTCCTGATTTAGGAAAATACAGTATGTTAATCTCAGGAAAGACTCAAATTTTTTGAATGTGTAATGTATTTCTTTACTTTGAATAGAAAACAGACCAGTCCAACTATATTATATTTGCTTGGGTACAAGACAGAAGAAAACCCAAACCACAACCAAAAAACCCAACCAAAAACCAGAGAACAAGAAAAGCCCTCAGTTTACTTTGAGAGGGTTTTATAAAGGGACCTGGATCTTCTTTATGATAAAACTGTGTCTTGAAGGAAGCTTGCTTTTTAGTTGACTTTTGTTTTCTTTTTTTCCTTTCAGCCTTTTGTCAAAACACTTCAGACCTTGCATTTTCTTCCCTTGCTAGCTTTGCTAATTATAACAATATTGTTCAGTAACAGTTGTAAGCAATGGGTGGTACCAGAGAGCCTGGCATGTTTGATTCCTCCCTTATTTCTCAATCTCCTCCTGCGTTGTAAGTGGGAATAACTTCACAGCATTCATTTACTTTGTAGCCATTAACTCAATTTTTAGTTCTTAGGGTTTGTTTATTGGATTGAGATTTTTTTTTGCCAGATATTTAAATACCACTGTACTAGTCCTCAGTCTTCTATTTGATCTGTGTGGAACATATGGGAGCATTTGTTTTACAGTCTTCCTTCAGAATGTAATCATTTTTTCTGATTGCATGTGTCTGGCATAATGTTCTCCCTTTTTAAATGTGAATGAAATTTGGGCAGTCTCCAAACCTAAACACACCCTAATTTCAAAAGCCACAGTCCCAAGGGATCAATTCCTGTTTACTGAGGAATTAAACTCTTGTTAAACCACGAAGTTATTGTATATATCTTAGTGACTTTTTATAAACTAAGAAGCCCACACCCCACTAAAGACCCAAGCCCTCAATAATTGATTTAGTATTATTAAGTTGAATTGTATTAAGTGAGAAGAACTGTGTTACTGCAGCACTGTACTGTACAGCCAAATAGCTCTTATGTGTAGTTGTGTAGCTTGCTTTATGAAGAGTTGTTTAAATGTGTGTTGATAATTAGTCATGTATTAATATCTCGACGGTTTTAATAGGACAATCTTTATAGATAAAACTACATGTGGAAGTGTTACTTAAATGTGCTTTTACAAATTCTCTAATAACAGTGCTATCAAGTGACAGCTATAATTAGAGAGAGAGAAGGCAGGTAAAATTCATTCAAGTTGCTGTATGGTGTTAGAACATATTGGTTGTAATGAGAAATGTAGTGATTGGCAAAGCAGTGAATGTTTGCTTTGAAAATAGATTGCCTCTTAGCAGCTTGGGTTGTGGCTTAACATTGAAACAAGGTATGTCCACTTCTGCTTGTGTCTTTGCTATGTCATGAAAGAAAGCAGTTTATAAAAATGGATTAAAAATGCTATTGAATAATTTATTATCTTTCATCTATGGATTTGCCCTTTTTACATCGCAAAAAAACCATGCATACTTTCATAATTAGGCTCCCAGTCAATTGACCAAACTGTCTTTAAAAGACTTAGGTCAATGATTTCAAAAACCTCAGAATGCCTTTGCAAGAGAGAAAGGCATCCAGAAGTCTGAAGTACATGATACTTCTCTGCCACTAAGATTCAAACTTTCTCCTCAATTATTTCTTGTGAAATTTTTTTTTAAATTAGCAATTACAATGTGATGTCTTAATATTTTTTTGGCAAAGCCTCTAAATTGTACCTGAGTTCTGATGATCCTGCTTCAAAAGAATAGGATATTTGTTATTAACCAGGGTATCTCTGTATATCCTTCTTGTTTCAGCTACTGTTGACGAAATTCCTTAGACAGCTCACTCAATGTTTTTGGAATATATAACACAAACTTTTAAAGTCAAGTTTGCAAAAAAATAAAATTTCATACATTTAAACTGATATAAAATCAGAGCTAAGGTTCAGTTGAAAGGAAAAGAAAAAGCTAACCAGGAAATGTGTAAGATTTATGTTGTGAGATGGACAAAGGGCCCTTATGAACTTTGGTAAGAGCAAATACAAGCGATATTCATACTCTGGAAGAAAATGGGATAATAATTCAACTGAAGCAGAATATTTTTGCAGTAATTTCATTCAGATTTATGCTTTCTGATTTTAGATATAGTTAATATCAAATTCTAGTACATTATATTTTTTCCAATTTTGATGCTATATATCTATAGATAGCTAAAATTCAGGGGAAGAAAGAGCAGTAACATTCAAAGAGGTGCTAATGCAATCAGATAAATGACTTTTATGAGAAGTATTTATTGAATGCATTCTCTCTTGACACAAATTTGGAGGGCAGTATAAAAGCTTTTTTTTTTTTTAAATTAACCATCTGCAAACTGGAGAACAAATAGGCATAAACAATAAAGAAAGCTGGTAAGAATTCTGAGAAATGATCTTTGATAATACCTGTGCAAAAGACACCGTATTCAGTATTCTTTTTCTGTCAGAATTTAAAGTAGCCATAGATCACAATTCTGCATACCTGAGCCATAATTAGTGACTTGAAATTCAGGTTTGATTCTGAACTTGGACCATATACTTCAACTTCTTGATTTTGATGAAAGGTGTATACCTTCTCTCTTGCGTTTTGCTCTGGCCTCCTGTGAGTGGATCATGCTTAACAACTAGTCTTTGACAGTTGTTACTTCTTTGCGTACACAACCTGAGAATAATAGCTTAAATAGGGAATAGGGAGTGTGCCTAACCTTTGCCCATGGGATTTGGTGGAGAAACATTAAGAGCTTGAACATGCATATATAAAATAGATTGCTGTGATCAGCACACTAATGTTTCACTATGTGTAGAAGGCCAGGAGAGAGAACTCTCAGTATTTATTCTAAAATATTTGCAAATAACCATTTAGTTATATGCTTCATGCTAACTTCCTTACTTCTCTTTAACTGTTAGGCTAAAAATGTCAAGTGATTTTCCTTCAGTTTAACAGAAGAGAACACACTTTACAGACTGGCCAGAAATAATGGAACTTAATTTAAATTGTTAGTATGAGAACTTGTTTACTTTTACAAAAAGCTATTTTTTTTCCAAAAATTTACAAGTGTAAATTGAATACATGAACTTTTTGAAATGCAAGTTGAATAAATAATATAGCTTTTTCTACACAGTCATGTCATTCGCACACCTAGACCTCCATGGCTCTGATGATGTTACCACTGGAACAATGCTACCTCTCTTGGCATCCTTCCAATTTCTAAAATCTGTAGATGTCACCTAATGCCAAACGAGTTCTTACTGATTTGAGAAGTGATGGAAACTTTCCTTTCTTTTACCTCTCACATGGGTAAGAGTGTTCTAGATTAAGAGTGGACATGTCCCATTTAGATTGGTTTTTTTAACACATAACCAAACTTAAGCCTTCTCCTCAACAGCATGTGCAATATTTAAGTTAATACTTCTGCAGTTAGATGTTTGTTTTCTAGTTCTCATTCTGTCTCAGGAAGAGTCTTATAAGATTGGATTGAAAAGTGATTAAATTTTCTGATCCTAGTATGAACATGATACTGGGCAAGCTTCTCTAGCTCCTTCTGCTTTGTGTCAGTGTTCACCTAGACCTAGTCTCCAGGGTTCCCTTCAAACCTCAGCTATTCTATTAATCTTTGGTACAGGTACTACTACTATTATAATTTCTTAGTGTCAAGAACAAAGTTTATTGCTGGACAAAATATGTTTGCAATATTTCCACTCTGTTGAAATATTTAATATATAACATCAGACATCTTTAGAGATGACCTTTGAATAACATCCACAGAAATACTGGCTAAATACTAGGATATGTGACATCTAAGACAGGTGGCTTTGCAGTCATTTCCAAACTTCTTGACGTAAAAAGAGAAACTCTGAAGGACTTCTGCTATATGCTCTCTTCATCTTTCTGCTTCCCATCAGTATTTTCTCCCTTTTCACATTGCAAGATGTTCAATAAGCTCAGAAAGAGTGTCCAAACCCAGCTTTCTGGTTTCAGCTTTCTGATGGAGCAGGCATTATGATTTGAAACAGCTCTATCCCTCTCTTGCTCACCCTGCAAAAGTATTCAAGAGAGAATGCAGATGCAGCATATCTTACACTTTGTCATTATCTGAGTGATTAGAATATAATTTTCCACTGTTGTCTTCAAGTTTTGTAGTGGAAAAAGTTAAAAAATGAGTGTAATTTTTTTCTTAAGAGGAGTAAAGGTAGATACCTTTTTTTTTAAACTCTTGGGCAGAATAATGTTTTGAATCTCTTTAGAAAATGGCTATGATTGCCAAAAGAAAGGTCAGAGAAAGAAATTTTCATTTCACTTTTATTCCTTTCCACGCCATTCCATTTTCAAGTACTACAGTTTGGAAAAAAAATTGACCATAGCTTGGAGCACAGAAAAAAATGAGACTCAGTTTCTGTTGATTGGAATATTGAAGAAGAGGCTTCACAGTGTGCCACAGAGTTCTTCAAGAAACTAGGCAGTTTATATGTTTTGGGGTTTTTTGGTTTTTTTTTCTTATTAAGATAAAAAAATTTTATTCCAAAGAATTAATTATGCAGTAGTTCTCGTGTACTATATGTATGATAGTTCCATTATGAGTCAAATATGGTTTTATTCTGAAGTGTTTTTTCAAATCCCAAATAATATTTAAATTGCAGTAAGAGAAATTGTGAAGAGAAATACAACTCTCCTCTTGAGTCATTCAATTCAAACACTTCATAAATGAGCAAAGAAAAGGAAGTCGGAATGAAGATTTTCTTAGTGTATCATTGAATGAGTAAATACTTTGCAGACTGCTAGTAGTCAATATTATTATTTGCAAGATATTCTATTCTCCATCAGATCTATTTGTACTTAAAATGAATTTGTGGACTCTTATAGTTTTACCATAAGCAGATGCTAGAAAGAAAAGAAAAATCTATGAATTTTATTTGTTACAAGGGCATGTTTATCTCTGTTGTTTAACTAGTCTCAACCTTTTTTTTCTTTTTTTTTTTTTTTCTTTTTTTTTTTTCTTTTTTTTCTCTTTATTCCAGAGAGCACAATCAGATGAACTAGAAAAAATAGAAAAGCATAGCAAGGCATCCAAGGAAAAAGAAAACGCCAAGTCTTTGGATAAGCCAGAACAGTAAGAAATTTTTATGATGGAGCAGTTTTGCTCACTTCAGGAAACTTTCTCTGCCTTAGTAAAATATGTATAAACCCCCCTCCCCAAGTATGTACCTACTGATAATGACTCTAAAAATTTTCTTAATCACTTCTTCAGGTTCCTCTATGAACTCTCACTGATTCCCAACTTTTCAGAACGTGTGTTTTGCATCCTGTTCCAATCAACATTTTCAGAGAGCATTGGTTCAATCCGTCGCAAACTTGAATTGTTACAGAAACTGTGTGAGGTAGGTTGTGCTCTGTGAAAAAATAGACATAAATTTCTGATTTTTAATCTTGTTAAGCTTTACTCATATTTCAAAAGTTCTCAGTTTATTTACAGAAAGTACTCATTAAAAATCAGAAGGATAGCAGAATAGAACATATTATGGTTGTACTTTAACATCTATATGAATTTTAAGCTTAGCTTTTGCTACTGAATTGTATAATGCTTGTGCCATCAGTGTGTATCAGTCCCTGGAAAACAATGCACCTTCTTCTTTTGTTAAAGCAAAATATTCCCCCTTCATAGTCACTGTTATCACCTTTTTTCAAAGGAATGCCAGTTCAGCTAACTTTGTGTTTTCTTGGACTTGAGAAATGTGCAACATAATAATATCTCCGATATCTAAAATCAGCTAGAGGTAGCAGTGTTGTATCTTGTCAGAAGAGATTACTGGAATTTTGTAGTCCCATGAAAAACAAATACATCGCTTTAAAATGCAGATTTCATTTTAATAACTTAAAACTGTTCCGACTGTTTTATGTTTTACTATGTAATATCTTTTATTTGATTATATTTTTAAATGTTCAATCTGAGTGTTTTATGAACTTCTTGATGAATTTTCTGTGAAATTAAAAATACCATTCACAATGTCAGTATCAGTTAAGGATTACTATTTTGTTTTTCTCAACAAGTCATGTCTGGTAATACTGTAGAGATTTTCTTTATTTTTTTTCTAAGTATCTATTTTGGAGATTACATTCTCCATTCATAAAAAGTTTCATATTAATGTTCTATTTCTATGTGTTGCAGCAGAAGGTAACTTCCTTTATCTAAGTCTTTATACAAGTATTATTTCTAAACACAACACCAACAAATCTGCTCATTAACCATAAATATTAATGGGACTTTGAACTTTGAATGGGACTTTTTTTTTTTCTGTATTTTAGACATTGAAGAATGAATCAGGAGTTATGCGGGTTCTGGGTTTGGTTCTTGCCTTTGGAAATTACATGAATGGTGGAAACAGGACACGAGGACAGGCTGATGGGTTTGGACTAGATATCTTGCCAAAACTGAAAGATGTAAAGAGCAGTGTAAGTTGATTTGAGTCTTCCTGAAGGCCTGAGAAGGTTAAATTCTCAGAAAATCGCATTGGTTCTGGGTGAATGGCGTGAAGCTTATGAAGGCATGTACAAGGGACTTCTTCTGTTAACTCTACTTCTCTCTTCACACTTGTAGAGTTGGATGTATTTCTGTATAATTATGAAAATTAACCATCTCTTTTTACAACTGTACAAACAAAAATACCTAAAATTATGTTTTAGTACTTAGTCTGATGTACATTTGATTTTCATAGTTCACTTTTAAAGTAGACTTTCATAGTACACATCGTAGTTCCAGCTGTTCATGTAATTAGAAGCAATACTATGATGTTACTGTTAAAAGTTGATTATGGAGTGGAAGGAATACCATGCTGATTCAAAATATTTGTGAGAGGAGAAATGTCACTCCTGAAAATGATTGAATAGGCATCCAGAGCATTTGGAATAACCCAAAATTCATTAATGTACACCATGATTACAGAGTTTGTATTTGACATTGGAACATGCAGCCACCTGAGTAAAGGACTTCTTGATTCAAGATTTGTCTAGTGTGGTCCTCTCAGTAAAGAGAATGAGAAGTAGTGTTTTTTCTTGCTCAGTGCTGAACTGTAATTTGTGTGTTACTAGCACTTTTTGGCTTTGGTTAATCATTTTGGGATTGCATTCAAATATCTACTTTTGTTTATGAGGAAATAATAATCTTAGAGTTTCTATGGCTAATGAAAAACTTCATCTGAATGTGACAGACTATAGCAATAAATCTTGAGCCTTAAGATTGTTCCTACATCTGTCTGGTGAGTCACTGTGAAGATCTTCAGTTCTGGAAATGGCAGAAAAAAGAGTTGGTTTCCCATCTTGGTCCATTACTAAATATAGATTTTTAGCTGCTGGATTAGATTGTGTGAGCAGACCATTAGCGCTGAGTTGTCAGCCTTTTGCCTTTTTAAATGGGTGGAGGAACTTCCTTCTTGCATGCTGGTTTCTTTGGTAAACCCAAGGGAGTGATGATGTAAATGACACTTTAGTACAACATGTTTAGGGCACCTGACTCAAGCTGTACCTTCAAATTGATCATTGATCCAATACATCACCAGTTTTAGAGCTCTGCTCAGTGGAGATGCTAAATGCTCAATTTAGTTTGGTAACTCAAGACTTCAGTATGTGATTTGCTGGAAAAATTGTGACTATTAAGCTTGCAGTTGCAAAATATGTTTTCAGTTTATTTGCTACTGATCAGTCAGGAAAGTTCTTAGAAAACCATTTTCTGAAAATATCTGAAAATTTTATTCTGTCAGAAATCCTCTTTAAATGGAAGATTTTCTGCTGAAGTTTCATTAGAGAGATTACAGAGGGGTAGCAATTAAAAAGCTTCCTCAACACACCCCCAGCCCCCTAAATTTCATTTATAAAAATAGCTTTCTTTGTTTGATTGAACTTTGCTTTAGTTATAGTTGTAGTGTTGCAAAAGAACTTGTATGCATGAACCCAGAAACAATTTCTCTCTTCCTTCTTGGGAAATTTCAGAATGTAAGGGTTTGGTTTACAATCAGGTAGAATTAAGAAAATCAGGAGTGTGTTACATAAGTGTTTTCTCTTTCTTCATTTTATTTAATGATTAACTGGAACTTTGGGGTGTGGTTTATTTTAGATTTGGGTGGGTTTTTTATGTGTTTCAGGTTTTGACATTTTATTTTTTAAGTGAAGGGACCAAAACAGCTAAGTATTTTTTATACACTAAATGTTTCATTTATCTGAATTATCTTTTCTGAATTTTATTTTTTCTATGAGTTTCAGTAACACATCAAACTCTATCCTCTTCTCTGCAGGACAACAGCAGAAGTCTTCTGTCGTACATTGTCTCATATTATTTGCGTAATTTTGACGAGGTGAGTGAAAATTAAAATTAGCTCTTAAATTCAGATTAAGCAACCCAATTTACTAAGTTTTCTCTTGTGCTGGCGAGATGCACAAATATTGTACATATATTGTACAAAATATGTACAAATATGAAATATGCACAAATATGCTCTGTGCTTTCAGTTCTGTATTTTAGTATAGAAAAAATTAATGAGCAAAATACAACTGCTCATTTGTTTTTGTCAGGATGCTGGAAGAGAACAATGCATCTTTCCTCTTCCGGATCCACAAGATCTCTTCCAGGCTTCACAACTGAAGTTTGATGATTTTCAAAAAGATCTCCGCAAAATGAAGAAAGATTTGCGAGGTACTGAACCTAGATTAACTTCTAATTCTATGTTACCATTATATCTCTTCTACTCTTGCTTGTATAATTTCAAGAAATTAGGTGATGCTGTAAAAATAGTTGTGTATTTTTAACTTCACTGTTACTAGTATATTTCTTTAATTTCCTCTTCTATGATGATCTATGTCATAATCCATAATTTTCTGTAGATAACCCGTAAATAACCTGTAAGAGGTTTTTAAATTAAAAAACATCAAAACAGTTAGGTTAAATCTTCTGTTTCAAAACCAACCCAAAACCTAATTTACTTTTCCCTTTGTGTAAGCTGAATTCAAGTCTTTGACCATAAAAAAGAACTTCAAATTGATGGACCAAGTCCATGATTAAAAAAAAAAAAAAAAAAAAAAAGGATTTATAACCAGGTCTAAATACTGTCCAGCAGATAAAACAATATATATTACATTGTTAAAGACTCTTGAAATATCTGGACTTTATTGAACAGTAAAATGCAAAGGAAGTATTTTTTTCTCCTCTATGAAATGTTTTGTTTAAATGAATTCAGCAAGCTTAAGATATATTTGCTAGACTTCAATGAAGAACATTTATCATATATTTCTTATTAACATGGGGATCTAAGCACTACATTTGTTAAGCAAGAGTAGTTTGCACAAATGATCCATGATCTTCAGTATTTTTGCAAATAATCTCCTCTAAACTGGTCATTACGTTACTGTGCTAAATCTTTGAGGGAGAGATACAAATCTAGGAGTGATATTACTGTTGCCTTGCTGCTTTTAAATGCCATGCCTCTAGAGACCTGGGAATGGTTTGGTAATCCATTAATCCCTGAGCAACCTAGAATGGGAGGTTTTCTATTACAACAAAAACATAACATGGTTACTACATGATATCTGACATTCTCTTCTTGCTCCTATCAAACTTTCTGTTTGGATATTTAAAAAAGTATTTTAATTATTTTGAGTATTTGAAGTATTTCGTATTCTTAGTATTTTAAGTTGTATCAGAGTCAGTGTGACGCTGAGGAGTGAACAGTATTATAATCCATTTACTGTGCCTGAACAGTCTAGGGGGCAAAAGTCTCAGAATTCAGTCATGAAAACTTGTTTCTATACTTCTTGCAACTTCCAGATCATCTCAGAGCTGATATCAAAGCTTGAACATGTAGAAAAAATATACTTAGGTCTTATTAAAAATGATACTTGAATTCAAGTGCATGTTAAGGAATATGCACCAGGACAGATTTTATTCCTCACAAATTCACCATAAATGGGTTTTTTGTACATGAATGGTTGAATATTTTCGCATCAAGGTTGAAATTTGCATGCAGACATAAATCTCTTGTGGAATAAATTCACACTGTGCTGTGATCAAAGCAAGGGTTCTGTAAAAATGGAAATTACACGCTTCAATCTGCCTTCAGATTGCAGCTGAATTCTTTCTGTGCTTCCAATCCAACCCTTAGGCTCAAGACTGTTGTCAGTCTTCTCTGTAGTTAATGAACCTGAAGAATAACTACAAACCCCATTTCTCTTTCCCTATTACATTTGGTACAAACTTTTTTGGGGACAGCATCAGCAGCTTGATCCTATCCTGAGTATGAAGTGACTGTTTCCACATCAGACTGCAATATCAGTCATGACTTCTTAATATGGAAAATGCTTTGTGTTGACTTTCTTTTTCAAAGTGTCTATATAAATTGGAAACCATTTGTGTTAAATTTTTTTATGATCACAAGAGCAGTAGTAGTAAAATTTAGTAATACACTAAAAATTCTGTGTATTCTGATAGCTTCATTGTTGTAATGATTTCAGTGAGATAGAATAGCCTGTCTCAATGACAACAATTTCTAAATAGAGCACAAATTTTAACAGAATGTGTAAAATTACTTCAAAGAGGTTCTTTTTCTCTGCATTTACTTTAAGTACACTCCCAGATTTACAAATGAACATGTGGAATCTTAGGAGTTACTGGAGCTAGTAAGAGCCTTATCAAATGCCTGAACAGTAAGAGGGTTGTATGATGCTGAGAAAATTCTGACAAAATACTAAATATGAACCTATTCTTTTGAAGTCAGCGTGAGTAAATGAGTATTGATTATTCCTGGGAAACACTGACTTTAAAGGCATAGAAATAATTGTGCAGAATATATTGGAATTTTTTACTGAGATGTGGACTGTAACCTTGGACTTAGATTCATCAGTAATTAGATGGCAAATTTCATGAGTGAATTTGACCGTTTGGTGAGGGTGGGTGTTTGACTTGTTCTTTGTCACTGGGAAACTGAAATTTGTGGATAATATTGATGCAGGCAGTATCAACAGTTTAAGGATAGTCTATTCATGTTAGTTTCAAATATGCTGAAAACCATGCAGTGGGATCATGCTTATTACAATGTGGGAAGGAAGTATTGGTTCACCCAGGAAAAGAAGTCTTCTGCAGATATTTTATTGCTGTCTTAGAAAACTTTCTATGATCATTATTCAAAGGTAAATTTCATTTCAGAAAGATCCTTTCATAAAATTTTAAAAACCCCAGCAGAATACTGACAAAGTAGAGGACAGATATTATAAAAAAAAAAAGTTTCATAGCTGTAACAATACCAGTTCATTTTAGTACTGCTATATTTTTCCATGTAAAGATATCAGTAGTATACACAGAGACATGCAGATATAAATAATCTTCATGATTCTGTAAAATAATTTTGTTAACCTGCTCTTTTGCAATTTAGAGTTCGGGCTTATTTGTATTAGAGTTATGCTGACTGCTTAGAAAGAAAGAGAACTTGTGATGTTCGAACTTCTATGCTTTCTTCCCTTTTGACTATCAAGGCTATTGTCCATTTTCAAGTGTTTATGAATGCTATGCCTTGGCATTTTGTAAAATTTTAGAAAAGAAAATCTCTTCTAGTATTTCAGATTAGAAGTGCAAGTCCCAAAGACTTTCAGAATCATGCCATGTGCCTGTTCTAAGATGAGTAAGATAGAAAATTGAGGTTTTTAAATAATGCAGATCCAAAGGATAAAATTTATATACCAGAGGTTTTTTTGTAAGATAGAAGACCAAATAACAGGTAGATCCTCTTACTAACGAATCAAATGAGTTTGGCTCCATCTGTTGCTCCTAGATTTCACAGCTCTCCAGGATTCCCACTTTAGCCTTTTTGACTTCAGTGACATATAGTTTGTTAAGCAACTTGATCTGCTTTTGATCTCTCCTGGCTGTCAGCAACATTCCTTGATGCAGTCATGCCAAGCAATGACTTCTGTTCCTATGTCATTCCACAGAAGAAACTTTAGCACTCGCCACATGACTTAAATCAACTCACCATGTAAAGAAAATTGGGTATCCAGAGTCACGGGAGCAGTGTGTGACTCTCACTGATTAGGACGTCTGCTATATAACTTTTATTATCAGTATGTTTTTCTAGACACTTCAGACTGTTCCAGATAGAGCAGAAAGATATGTAAAACATGTATTAAATCAATCAAGATTCTAACCCTCTTTGCTCTGAGATTCTCTTAAGGTAAAATTTAGGTTTAGGAAAATGCTGGATTTTTGGCCCAAAGCCACAATGGATGTGGATGAAATTCTTCAAGATTTAATTTAGGAAAGAACTAGAACACACTAGAATGGCATTGAGAGTTATAGAATTATGGCAAGTTCAAAAAGTTTAGAAGCTATTCTTTGGCTACACATTAGCACTCTAGCCTTACAACATTAAGTTTATTCTTGCTAATCAGAAACTAATTCATCACTTGTCACTTATTGCAAAACTTTCTCTGAAGCTCAGCTAAAAGGGAATTAGAAACACTGTCAGGCAGAAAGTAAATCTGACTAGTAGAAGAGATTAATAGTACAATGAAATGCAGATTGCTATGAAATTGAGTTGAAGTCAGTACTTGTTTATGTCATGTCATGCCATATTTAATATATTTGATTGGAAACGGACTACAAGAAATAATTATGATAATTAAACATTATTTTTCTAGTGATGCTTTCTTTTCCTATTCTGGGTGTTTACAACTCATTGAAAATTCTCTATCCAAAAGAAGCTAGGCTGTGTGGCCCAGTACATCTCCCTGATTTGGAATAAATGTGACTGAGAATGTTTATAAAGTGTTAAGCATTTGCAGAACATTTTGTATTTTAGAAGTATGTTCCAAGAAAAGCTTCAGAGTATCTTGGAAAAATACACGTTCCCTATTTTTTTCGGGGCTTCTTACAGTCACCCAAGGTTACCTATTCAGTTTGGACCTGCTAGTTGTAGAGCTGTTCTGTGCTCTTGTGTTAAACACCAGTTGTGTGAATAAGAGCATTTGGAAGTACCACCTTGTGCAATAAAAAGACTTCTAAAAGCTGTATTTGGGCTGGTGTCAATGTGCCAACTGAGAGAGTTCGGACAGCAATAGGCTTGCTAATCATTCCTCTTGCCTCAGTAAAGGTTATCCTCAACATCTAGAGAGAGTTCCCAAACCTGAGAGTTCAGTTGAGCTGTAGTTGGAGATGGAATTTTCCTCTTCATGGCCAAGTATGTGTCTGGGGTTGCAGGGATTACTTTGCAAAATAAGATTGCATCCACTATTAGTTCTTTAATAAGTAATATTAATGCTTTCAGACTAAATTTTTTAAAATTTGCAGCATTCTATTTGCCCCCACCACCCCCATCCTTTTATCTTCTTATGTTCTCAAGACTGTATTCCATCGCAGTTCTGATTATGGATTTAAGACTCTAGCAACATTTCAATACCACTTCTTGATCAGACGCAAGAGTGGTGTTAAATTGCAACTTCAGTTAACAAACTTGAGCAACCTTAAGCCATTTAGGGCCCCACTCGAGATGGAAAAAAGGAAAGGGATTGCTCTTCTAAATTTGAATGTCCTCTCCTAAAAGAGGAGAGGGACAATCTAAGGATTGATAGATTTTCCAGTTAAGGAAGGGCCTTGAGCCTAATCTGGCGATCTGTCTTTTAAAAAACTAAAGTTTGGTGAAATAAAGTGTGTCTTGAGAGATTTCCCAAAAAGTTTTTTAATGTGCTGGTGCACCAATATTTCAAGTTTCAGGAGAAGACAGAGTTGGAGTAGAGAGAATTGAAATAAGAAAGAATTGTATTATTTGAATTCATTGCATCATCAAAAACATTCTGTTCTAAGACAATTTGAAATGTTTGTGGTTTTGTCATTCTCTGTCAATAGTTTTGATATGTGTGAATGAATATATTTCCCAACTAAGAAATAGAACTTTTATTTTTCTTGTATGATTTATAGGTCCATATTCTGATGAAAAAAATCCTTCAGTCTTTTATTAAAAAATGCCAAACCACTCAAGGTATTAATAGCAAAATAATGAAGCAACAGTAGTGGTTCAGGTCAGTTCTCCAGTTATCTGTACCACCTACCATTACAGAAACAGGTATTGTTTTAACCAGATTAAAATCTTTACATCTACCTACTCATTAACAGCTGTGCATCCACAAATTCTGTTTGTTCAGTTATCACTGAAAGGGTTAATTGCTGCAGCTATGCCACATGCAGATTCCTAAACTTAAACCAGATGTAAACTAAAGCCAGACTTTCAGTCAATCTGTGAGTCATATTTTACTGTCCTTAAAATTCCAAACAAGGAGCTGTCTACGGAAGCCCTTGAAGACTCAGCAGTTCTTAGTGTTAAGTCATTACAATTCCAAAAAAAAAAAAAAAAAAAAAAAAAAAAAAGAAAATTAAGAGCTCTTTCTGTATTTGTGGTTGGTTTCATCAGAGTTTGGCTTTTGATGAGGCCAGCATTGTTTCCTTTAAATAAAGTCTAAGCTTTCTTTTCAAGTCACAGGTTGCAGTTGTAAGGAATCCAGAAAGGACTGAGGAAGTTTAGGAATCAGTGATTATGTTGTTCCATGGTCTTCAGACGAGTAGGACACAGGCGCATCTCCTGTGGAAGTCTGAGTATTCAGTACCTCAGAAAATTAAGGACATAATTTCAAAGCTTCCATAAAGGCTTAAAAACAAGTAGTCTATCAAGTCTCAGTTAAAGGTGTGCTCTCAAAAATCTTGAAAATCCACCTGACTTCTAGCAGACTTCTATAAATAACTATGTAGTTTCTGAATTAGCTAACAAAACCAGCTTAATTGATCTGTTAATTACTCATCCAAGATAATTCATTAGTCTGCTTGTTCTCTTTATTTATTTTTTTTTTGATGGGTTGGTTTGGTTTTTTTTATTGTTGGGTTTGTGGCTTTTGTTTATATTTTTCTTTTAGTTTTTATATTTTGGTAGTTTGAAAAGAAAAATCCTGTTGTCTTTTCTTTTTTTTCCCATAGTTTTTCTTCATATTGCTTAGAAGTTATTAAGTACCCTTCTGACACAAGCATATACTCAGTATCTTATTTCTTCATTTGGGCAGAAATACTGGGAACTGCTATTTTGTACTACTTTCATTTGATCAACATTCTAAGTTCTTCAGTTACAATGAGGAATAGCAATGGCTTATATGAATAGTGGGGCTTTATATTCTAATGATAAATTACAGAAAATATTAAATGAGAGCCATATGCAACAGGTTGTGCAGGGAGGCTTTAATATCAGTCTTGGTGATCCTGGAGAATTGAGAAACTTGGGAAGAGCTTACAGGCCTGTTAATTCCTTAATGAAGAAAGCAATGGATGATCTAGTTTGTTTTAAGCATCATCATAATCTTTACAATGGTAATAATGACTGGAATTTTTATTTTTTAAAATCTGGATGCTGCATACAATATTTTACTTTCTCTACAACAAGAGAAAGGGATTGTTTTCTCTGTGATTTCTTTTTGATTTTAAATTATTTGCACAGTGCTTGCGATACAGGAATAAGGTAAAAAAATGGACCTGAACTGCTGTTCTTCTGAACATCACTGATTTTGATTTTAGTCTTTTCACAGAGGGAGGGGTGTGAGCAGAAAAGAACAAAAAATTACTCCACCAAAAACTGGACAAACAAAGCTGTCATTAAATGTACACCCTTTCCCACACCACACATGTGCACAAACAAATCAGCTATGGGAAAGCTTTCAGTACCTGAACAGTTAAGGAACAGACATTTCATTTTAACAATCAGTATTATGTTTTGTTGAAATGGGTATGGGCTAAGATTTTTGGTGGGTATGAGTCGTCATAATATACATAATATAATATGCATTGGCTGAGAGATCACGGGTTCAGCTAAGCTGCGGACATTCAAGAGATTATATTGCTGTACTGCTCTGAAAAATATTTAATCCCTATTCTTGAAAAAGATGTGGAATTTAAAGGTGATATTAAATGTTATGGTAGGTTCTATTGCCTCTTTCAGCTCTGACACTTATTTCTGCATAAGAGAAAAGAATAATCTAAATTCTGTATATTATCATCAGAACCTGTCGCTTACCAGTATAGTATATAGGTCCTTTATTGCTTCTTCTGTCATATGTTGTAAGAAAATCCATGGGCATTTGGTTCCCCTCCCCTATTTCATATGTGTTCACAAATACTTGTATTTGTTTAAAAATCACAGGCCTCCATTATATAATTATATATTAAATTACTATATTGGGGGGGGGTGTTAGGTTTTTTAAAATTTTTTTAATATTGTTTAATAAGTAGGTTATCTGTCTAAGTAGACATATTCATGTGTATCTTTCCCCTAAAAGTCTGCTGTTATTTTTTCTATTTCACTCTAAGCTTAAAAAAATAATAATTAAAATTTAATTGTTGTTATCACCCTGGTTTTACTCCACTTGTGTGGAGTTATTTGAGTCAGTCTGCTTTTTGATATATATGCATTTTAAATATTAGGATAGTGCTTTCTGCTACCTCAAAATATTTTTTAAACCTTTTACAAGTTTTCTGTCTTTAAAAGCGTACTACTAATTCTTTTTCCCTAAAGAAACCCAGGAAGGTAAGCAAGGAAGTGCATGTTTTGGAATGTGTGCACTTGAACTAGAAATTCTGAGGCAGAATAAAGCAGGATTCATTTTTGTTGAATGATAGGAACTTAGCACAGCCTAAAGACATTTCCCTTCTAATGGAAATTGGAGTTTAACATTCACCTGAAATAATAGTCTCAGGTCTTCTCTTGACCCAAATTAAATTAGCTTGGAT
Organism: Zosterops lateralis; assembly: GCF_965231275.1. Classification (NCBI taxonomy): domain Eukaryota; kingdom Metazoa; phylum Chordata; class Aves; order Passeriformes; family Zosteropidae; genus Zosterops; species Zosterops lateralis. The sequence goes on from NC_139764.1 coordinate 45,919,446, forward strand.
AGTTGGTGGTATGATGGTACCACCTTACCCACAAATAATCTTCATGTCAGGGCTGCTTTAGACTCCAGATTCTCTGTCTTGGTTTTTAATCCAGTAAGAAGCAAGCTGTTGTTGTTCAAGTTCTCTCACAGAGTTGAAACCATGAGTACCATATTCTTAAAATCTTTCCCTTTAATCCTTTTGCACTATTACTTTTGAACAATGCAAAACTCTTCACTGCATCTGTGGTTTTATCAAGTATCAAGCCCTCATCTGGCTTAACTTCCCAAATTAAGGTCATTCTTACTATTTGGTGTAGGTTTTGCATCTGAACCTTATTTTAATTCAGACACTAGTAGCTGGGGCCAGGTATATAAGCACAGCCTAGAATGTGAGTTTTAAATTTTGTTCTCGTACAATTCTGCACCTTAAATTTGTCTTTCTCCCTCAAAACAATTGAATACTTTTGGTAACTTTTGCTACCACTTATTTGAACTAGCATGCTGGCTACAAATTATCTGCATATAAAAATATTTTACTGGGAACATGACTGTTCCTGATTCTGTTATCATAGTGTTTGTGCTTGTAGTGTGTTTGAGGCGTATATTCCAGTGGTTTCTCTGGATATGAATTAGTGTCTTTTATTACAGTATGCAGATCCGTGCTATGATATGTCACCCTAAACTAATCTGTTACTTCAATTTCAGCATGTGAGACAGAAGCAGCAAAAGTTTATCAGCTATCACTAGAGGAGCACCTACAGCCCTTCAAAGACAACATGGAGCAATTCATTAGTCAAGGTAAATAATGAAACGTCACTTAACCTTTTCATGACATTTCAAAGGAAAGTTATGGGAACAATGTTTATACGTTGTGGGAAAGGCACTGTTTATTTTGGCATCCTAGAAAGTCATGGATTAGTTTGATCAGATGCCACACAGTTCTAACAGATTTGCGAAATTATTCTCTTGTACTGTAGGTGACTCACTCTCTTTTGCATGTCAGCAAAGACAAATGCTATTGGCTTGAGTGTGTGATCTTCTAAGTTCAACATTCCAATAGAAAACAAATTTACAGCCTTTGTTCCTTGAAAAATTATTGAAGCTGGATCTGCTTCATTAACTTCATTCCAATGAGATGATTCTTTTGTATGCGCCAAAAACACGGAATAAGCATAATCAAAGTAGTTAAAGGTTTTCCTGATATACTGCAAATCCATATAAAATACTTGGATGTGATAAATGCTTAACCCTGCAAGAAAAAATACATTAGAAATATCCAGGATCAACTAACATCCTGAGTATAAGTAGAAAAATGCATTAAAAATTAATAGACTATGCTTTACTAGACCTTTCTTTGACAAGATCATAGGAAATATGGATAACTTTAGGTTTTCACTAATGGTATGCCAGAGCATCTCTTGAAATACTACTCTGCATTGACCAATTTTCTTTTTAATACAGGTCAGAATTCAGTGCATCTGGGTTAAAATACCCTGATGAGTACACCAACGTAATTTTAACATTTTGCTGCTCCTTCTGCTTTGATATTTCCTCTTATAATTTAAGGCAGACCTGTTGTCTCCTGAACAGGCAAATTATGTGAGAATTCTGTTTCTAGTGATGATTCATCAGTTCATTAACCTAAAGGTGTGTTGAAGAGCTACCATATCTAGAAATAGTTATTAGCTGAATGTGCTTTGTATTTGGGAGGCCAGTCAGATGCACTTGTATGTCTTCCTGATTAGAGTATCCAAGATGACTAACTATCCAAATGCTTTAAGTGGAGTTCTGATAGAATCACAGAATGGTTTGGGTTGGAGGGGACTGGACCAGGCTTCTCATATGCTGATCCATGCTGTAGGACTCTCAATTACAGGGAATAAATTGAGTACACACCTGATATTTTTAATTATCAAATATGAACTGATGTTTTCTAAGACAAATGTCTACTAACCAAACCTGGCAAACAGGATGTTTTCTCCAGCACTAGTAGGTAAGAAATTATTTAAAACTGAATTCTGGTTATGTATATGGCATATAAATATTGCAGTAGTGGTATGATTGAACATCAAGTATCAAGTGTTTTGCATTAGATTTATATTATAGTTTTTATGTATAGATAGGAGTCATTCAAATCACAAGTTTGTCTATGAGATATCACTATTGGCATACTGTAAATCATGTCATTTTAACCTTATTAACAGAGCAGGAAATCAAACATGGGTATTATCCCTGGAAGTGTTCAGGGCCAGATTGGATGGAGGTCTGAGCAACCTGGTCTAGCGAAAGGTGGCCCTGACTATGGCAGGGAGTTGGAACCCGGTGACCTTAAGGTCCCTTCCAACCCAAACCATTCCATGAGTATATGATTGTGTTTCAGCAGACAGTAAAGTTTGTTAAAATCTTTTTTTTCTTTTAGAAATCATATTTTTTTTAAAGTATCTAACTTTATAGTTATGCTTATTTTATGATTTCTAGCTATACTTCCCAGAATATAATTTTATATGCACTATATAGTGATCTAGTTTTGTAAGGATATGCAATTTCCTTTGTGATTACATGTCTGTAGTTTAGGAGACTGAGGAAAAAGAAAAGAAAAAAAAGATATCCCTCTCATCTATTAAGAGCTTTGCTGTGTTCTCATATTAATAGTGTATATTGTTGGGTGGTTGACAAAAGGAAAAACCCATAATGTCAGTTAAAATATCACTGTTTCATTTTGATGAAAATAATTGAAAATGTGTATTGCGAACACAGTAAAGTGTGACTAAACAATTTCTACATTTTTTTAAAACCATAGGGCCTGTTATGCAGAATTCTGTCCCAATGTAAGAAAGACAAAGGCTAACATATAGCAAAAAAAAAGAATCCCTGGTTAAGTTCCAAAAATAAAGTAATTTAAATACCTTTCATTATGAAATCCTTTGTTTTTACTTCATGGGATTGAATTCCGACTTGAAAGAGGCCATGTTTAAAGCAGGATTTCTCTTTCCTGTTCAGTGTTTGACAGGCTTTTGATCTAGATATTTTTTCTAAGGGCTTTTGTTGTTTGTGTAGACATAATCGATGAGTCTTTTCAGCTAGACTGCACACGTGATCATTTAGAAAAACAGAGGGACAATTCTTGGCACCTTTTGGGGATTTTTGTTTGTATAACATATGCTCTGGGCAAAGAAAAATCAAGCTTTACATTTTTATCTTTTCAAGTTCCAGTTTCTCTAAAGTCAAAAAAAGTTTTAACTTATAACCTAGATGAAAAGCATTTTTCATAAGGTTGAATAATTTGGCATGTTTATATGATGCGTTTTCAGAGTAGATAACTTGTGTGCATAATGGGACCCAAAAGTTCAAAGTAGCTAGTTACTTACAGCATATTCCCTTATACATGTTGCAAGCAGCTAAAATGGAAAATGGTTTTCCCATAGGCAAGAAAACTTGGACACCAAGTTAAACATCTTTGGCAAGGGGTTAGAAAGGCTATGCTTTATAAGAATAGTTACTGTTGCACACAGCTCGATAACTTTGAGTTATGTTACTACAACTAGTCTAGCTGATTGTTGCTAATAGCATACTAATAAAAAAAGTATTTTTTTAACGTTAACACTTTTATTAGATTTATCAGAGACAAAACAAGGTTTTATATCGCCTGATTATAAAGATGGTTTCATTTGAAAGCTAAAGAAGGGTAAGAGGCAAGAACGTGTTCATAATCGTGGAATTTTTAGATGAAAATGTTAACGGTATGTGTGATGGAGGCTGTTCAGTATTTGCCTTGCTATCCAAGTCATTAGGCTAAACAATCAGCGTGTACATTAAAGTATGCAACTTAGTGATAGGATGCCAGTCCTTTCTTGAGGCACTTCATGATCATTCTTAAAATGATCAATATACTTAACAGCAGGGTAAATTATCTGTGCTCTTCTTTCTACATTGGCTTAGTGGATATTGGCAAGCATGACTTATCCTATGCACTGGATTTTTGAGGGCCTGTTTGCTTCAAAACCTGCAACAAAATCCTCTCTGTTCTTCTCTTGTTTTCTTCCATGTTTTCTCCTCCTTGTTTCTTTTCATGTCCTTTTTTTGTCCACATAGTGCAATCACATGAGATCACCAAACGTCTGATGTGGTTCTATTGTTCTTACAAATGTCAAATTTTTTTTCTGAACTTCTCCATAGCCAGATGGTTTTAAAAAGTGGGAAAAAAGAGTGTAAAATCTATTTCAAAACAGGATATTGAAGAAAAGTTGTCAGAAAATACACAACTTTTCAAAATTATTTTGTTTCTTATTTAGTTTTTTATAACCATTTATCTAAATATATAACTGTGAAATTTAGTACAGTTGTCTTTTTCCAACGAAAATTATTCATACCAAACAGTAGGAATTTAAAATTTCCATGTCCCCGGTATAGCTTATATAGTCACATTTTCTGTCTCAGAGTTATTCCCCACAAGTTAGCACAATTTTAATGATAGAGGTTGAAAGTAAAGCACTTATTTGGGAACTTTGTCTCCATTGTTCCATATGTAGCTGTGGATAGATAGAGATGCAAATAGATGAGAGATTACGTCCACCAGTTTAGAAAGTTTAGGAAATCACTACTTTTCTTGGTAAAAATGAATCTGACATAAGACAGTGGGGAAATGCTGAGGGTACTAATTATCATGCACTTTGTAGAGGAGTTTCATTAGTATTAGTAATCCTTTAACCTTATCCCCACTGAACAGGTTAGCCAGCTCTTGCTGAAAGAATTGTGTGTACATGAACCACAAATGATTCATAGTCCTCAGGTTTTAACTGTGGTTAACTTTGCAGGGAAAAGCAGTCTCTGGGTGTTTGCTGTTGGGATGCTGTCTAGGCTGTGCATTCTTGTTAGCTTGATAAAGCAGGAAACTTATGGCAGGAGGTAGCAACCATCACTCCCTCAGAGTAATAAGTCTTGTCTGGGAGATGGGAAGATTCGATGTGTTGAAATATCAGCTTTTCCACTGAGATTCTGTAAATTCTGAAAATGTTGTGGAGTTCAAATCTGAGCAAATCATCCTACATCATATTAAGAAGCCAAGCCAATATAATTAGTTTTAGAGTTCAGAAAAAGCATTATGCCATGGGAGAAGTACAAGCATTGTTTGCAGAGATAAAAACAAAAATTTCCGATGTTTAGCTAGTTCATTTAAAAGCAATAAGAATTATTCCATGTGATTTTAAGTTTGGGACCACAGGGTAACTATTCAATTTTTGGTTCCTTCTAGTCTTTGCAAAATTCTTCAGTTCTGCTATTGCAAGTGAGTACCAACACCAGGTTTTGTTCTGCTGAACCCAAGAATATAGACTCTTCTCCAGACCTAAATTCTAATCACGTCCTCATGATCTTACAGAATAAGGATGCTAAAATTGTCCTGTTCGTTGAACTGTCTGTAACTATCTCCTTCTTTTGCATGGAAGAGCATTCAGGAACCCAGTTTCCAAACTGTTAGTAAAGGAATGTATAAATCACAGCGAGTTCTATTTATCGCTGTAGCTGCAACCAGATAGCTGGTCATGACTTGTTCTTTTAGGTCAAGTAGCAAAAGGCTGTGCATCATCAAATGATGGATTGTGGATGAGACTAAAGCGTCAGACTGAATATTGGATGCCTGGTTTAGGTTCCTGGCTCCAGAAATACTGTAGATGATTGCAAAATGAGTGCTGCTAGAGTAATCTTAATTCTGGCCTTTTCTAACCCAGAATGATTGATTTTGCAGATTCCATTTTCTTTAAATATTGTTTTTATAATTTGATTTATATAAAGGAGAACATAGCAGTAGTTCATAATTTTTCTAAAAATAATTTGAGGAAAATATGACTGAAACATGATTAGGAAGATATATGAATAAAAGTGGTTTTGTTTTTCTTTGAAAAATTGCACGGAACATTAAGAGGTTGGATATTAGTAATTTATGTGGAGACACTCACTTTAAATATTATTACGATTACCAAAATATATACTCATAACTAAGATCTAGAAAATACTTTTTTTTCCTTTGAGAAGAAAATGTTGGAGGAATATGAAGGACAAGCAGCATAAACTCACTAGAACAAAAGTTGCAGGAATTCAACTTAAGCAGTTTAATTTTATGAATGTTTACATTTTTCTGTTAGTATTCTTCTTGTTGAATTATTGAAGGAGCTTTTAAAACTTGTTCTTTGAGTCTTGAAAGTATTTTTTTAATCTCACACTGACATCTTAATGCTGATAAATAGTTTAACGTCAGCATGATATAAACTTGTGCCTACTTCAGATGTCAGCACCTCCATTGGTGTGCATTTATACATAATAATCTTAATTTGGATTGTGTTGCATTTGCAACACTAGACAGGCTTCACTGAATTAGCCTTACCTTGCTTGAAAGTCCATGAAAGACCAAACTTTTAGACTGGGGCTGTCAGCTCTTTTGTGCCTTTGGCACAGGATCTCATCTGATCATTTTTGTAGGCATCATAGTGGGTTCAGACAGCACAGGTGTGGTAGAGTTAAAAAAGATATTTTGTCATCACATGAGAGCAGATCAATGTGTGAGTATCACAATAGCATGATACAAGTCATACAACTCAAAAGACACTGAAAAAATGTCTTCTGAAAAAAATTAGTAAAAACCCTGTGGATAGTTGGGGAGGGCAGAAAATTCACATTTTTCATCTCTTCTCCAGTAAAAATGTGATCAAATAAGATTTCTTTTACAACATAGGTCTTGGGGTGGAGAATGAAAAATAAGAGGACATTAAAGCTTAAGAGCACTTAGGTCCTGCATGAACCCTGATCACAATGGCACATGTTCTTCAGCACTGTAAAGTCCAGGCTCACAGATAACAATTCTTTTGCTGGATCTTTACTGTACCTGAAGACATATATTTAGTCACAGATATGTTGTTTAACTTCATAACTGTTTCCTGCCTAGCCCTGACCTGAGACCTTTAGGCAGTGTAGGATTTAAGATCAGTATCAGGGAACATTGAGTGAGGAGCTCAAAGCTGCATACAAAATACAATGCATTTTACTTCTGTGGATGACAACATTACAGTGAGTAGCTGCTACAAATAAATAACTAAGTATGATGGAGTGATTTGCTGGGTTTTCTTGACAGTTGTTATGTTTTGGGATTTTTTTTAAATGTTGGATTTGGGTCCCGCTTTTCTCTCCCTCAATTCAGCTGACAGGACATGTCATCCTTCAAAGGCTGACAAATCATACAATGTTTTGGGTTGAAGGAGAGCTTTAAAATCATTAGTTCCAACCCCCTACCATGGACAGACACACCTTGCACTAGACCAGGTTGCTCAGGGCGCCATCCAACCTGGCGCTGAACACTTCCAGGGATGGGACATCCACAAATTCTGTGAGCCACCTGTTCTAATGTCTCACCACCCTCGCAGTGAAGAATTTATTCCTTGTATCTAATGTGAATGTACCTTCTTTCAGTTTGATGCCATTTCCCCTTGTCCTATCACTAAATTTCCCTGTAAAAAGTTCCTCACCAGCTCTCTTGTGAGCCTCCTTTAGGTACTGGAAGGCTGCTGTAAGGTGGCCCCAAAGCCTTCTTTTCTCTTGTCTTCATAGAAGAAGTGTTCCATCCTTGTTATCACCTTTTGTGTATTTGCTCCAAAAGGTTGCTGCTTAGATTGAGGGCCCCAGAGCTGGACACAGTACCCAAGAGCAAAGTAGAGGGAGAGAATCACCTCCCTTGACCTGTTGGCCACATTGCTTTTGATGCAGCCCACTACACAGTTGGCTTTTGGGGCTGTGAGCATGCATTGCCCAGTCATCGTGAGCTTCTAATTGACCCCCAAGACTTACTCCTTGTCTGTTCTCAAACAGTTCTCTACCTAGCCTATGTTTGTACTTAAGATTGATCTGATTGAGGTGCAGGACCTTGCACTTGGCCTTGATGAACTTCGTGACCTTAACACAGGCCCACCTCTCAAGCCTGTCCTGGTCCTTCTGGATGGCATCTCTTCCCAACATCATGAAGCTCTTGTGGTGTTGACTGCACCACACAGCATGGTGTCATTAGCAAACCTGCTGAGTGTGCCCTCAATCACACTGTCCATGTTGCCGACAAAGCTGTTAAAAAGTGCCAGTCCTAAAACCAATCTCTGAGTAATGCCACTTGTCACTGCTTTCTACTTGGACATTCAGCTGTTAACCACAAGTCTCTGGGTGCAAACATCAGCCAATTTTTTATCCACCCAGTATCTCTCTGCAAAGCCTATGTCTCTTTTAGAGAGACATGGACATCATGTGGCACCATGTCAAATGCTTTGTATGATTCCAGGCAGATGACATCGGTACTCTTCCCTTATCCACCAACTCTGCAACCCCATCATAGAAAGCCACCAAATTTGTCAGGCAGTCTTTGCACTTCAATGAAGTTATACTGGCTGGCACCAATAACCTCCTTATTTTCCATTTGCCTTAGCACAGTTTCCAGGATAACCTGCCCTGTGATCTTGCCCATCACTGACTTGAGACTGCCTGGGCTGTAGTTCCCCAGATCTTCCTTATTTCCCATTTCAAAATCAGGAGTTGTGTTTCCACTTTTCCAGTCACTGGGAACTTCACTGGACAGCCACAATTTCTCAAATATTATGGATATTGGCTTAGCCTCTTCCTCGTGCATGGATGAATCTCATCAGGTCACGTGAACTTGTGTACATTCAGGTTCCTTAGTTAGCCTCAAACCCAGTCTTCTTCTCTTTCTTCATTCTCTCAGTCCTTGCCTTTGCTTTCTCCAACTTTGGCAGTGTGTTTGGACCACTTGCTGATGAATACTGAGTCAAAAGTAAATCTCCTTTTATAGAGTATTAAGGGGGTTTTTTGGGTGGTTTTTTTTTTTTAAGGAAGTTCAAGTTTCTGTCTTGCATATTCAATGAAGTTTTAAGCTGGGCTTTTGTAAATCTTGCTCACAATCTATGGAGCTAGCACATAATTTTCATTCCTGTTGTGAGAGGGTGTAACATCATGAGAAAGTATAATTGGCTAGAATCAATATAAATATTTGTATTTAACTGATCATAGATTTAAAAAAAAAAAAAGGAACAACACCATTAGGAAAATGTTCAGCATGTTGGATGCTCTATGCCAAATTGTCTTCAAGAAATTGGGGTTTGAATGTTTAAATTTAAATTTTCTATTTAAATGTTCTCTTACCTGTATGCATAAAAATCTCAGAAAATGGGTGAGGGGGAACAGGTTCATGCTGACAACCTCTTATGAATTTTTTGTAGGAAGTACAAAAGGATGTAAGACTCTTGATAGGATTCCCAGAAGAAATCCTGCTTTACTCTCTTGTAAAGCTTTCTTAGCATGAATTTACCCCATAGTAAGCCATCCAAATGTACTTGGATCTTTTTTCAGTGTAAATAGAAATTCTCAAAACTATAGCAACACAGCTCTAATGAGTCATTGAAAAGGCTTTGTATCTGTTAAAAAAAAAAAAAAAAGAAAAAAAACTGGCTCCACTTGAAAGTTACTGGAAAGCACATTCATAGCTAATTATAAACAAATACTAGTTAACACTTTAAATAAAAAGAGAGGAAAAAAGCAAAAAGATTTAGGACATAGACAAGCAGATGAAAGGATTCTTGTTGCCTTCCATCTGAGATTACTCAGATGCATTCCTGTATTCAATTACCTGAGAAGATGTGATATTCCCTTAAGAGGGATCGGGAGATCAGAAGGGATGGCAGTTTCGTGCATCTCCTTACTCACAGGCCTTTGAAACTGGTTCAGCAGAAATAGCTTAAATTGCAGCAGGGATCAGGGCCAGACGGTGACTACAGACTGTAATCACTGGGTAAAGATCATACCACAAACCAACAACAAAAAAATCTGGTGGAACAAAAGCTCTGTCAGGGTGTTTGAATGCAGTTTGAGTAGACTGACAAGGTCTACTTGGAATACTTTCTGAATAGGCACCAACGGGTCAGCTTGCCATGTGACTATGCTTATCTAGTACATTTATACATAGAGGAGGAACATTGATAATTCTTATTAGTTGGCGGCTTTGAGTCTATTTTTCTCATCAAATCCCTTCAATTCTCAGCTTGAGTTTTATGTTTCTTTTTCACAAAGCTACTAAGCACAAGCCTCTGCCATAATTTAAAAATTAATGATTGTCAAACTTTCCTTTACTGTCTTCCCCAAAACCCAATTCCTTTTTGATAGTGTCCATCTTAAATGGCTTAGTTCTTCCTAGTGCCACTAATGCTCCAACCACACTAAATAAAACATGCAAAGAGCACACTAACAAAATCCAAAATTTAAGGCAAAACAAATTCAAAAGTCAAAAAGGAATTAGAGATAGAGGGAGGAGGGGAAGAAAGAAACTTTTCTCAAGGGCTTTTATTGATTCTGGTGTATTTGCTATTCTGCTTTGGTGTTTCAAGGTTCTTCAAAACACAGTCTTGAATAGTACACTAACTGCCAAAAAAAATTTCTTTTAATTATTATTGTTATTTTGGTGTTTCCTGAGGGTGTTTAAAAGTATATGTACTACCAAGGAGAATAAGGGAATTTTCTCAGGGGCACTGACAGAGCTCTTGCAAACTTGGACCTTAGACCCTAATAATAACAGAGTAACTGCATGCTCTTGCTTGTGCTTGCTTGTTCATCCAGTATTTTCTCTATATCCATTTTCTTTCAGTCCTGGTCACATGCTTGAGATACCTGCAGAAGGTATCCTCATGGCCTCTGTCAAGCACCTCAGATCCTCAGCCTTAATGGAGCTGGGTCAGAAGTGACAGGTGAACTGCCCGAGGTTCCTTTTTTTAAGAAAAAAGGTCAATTTCCCTCAGTTTTGTTCTTAGTTTAGTTTTGTTGGGACTTCTTTTGAATTTGTGCCTCTGCCAATGGAGCTATTTGGTATATTTTCAAAGTTCCAGCTAGTAGTCACTCATCACCAGTATGGAAGAACATATATCCTCTTTAAATGTCCTGACAAATCTCCAACAAGGGTTTGTAAAAATATTAGTGATTGTTTTCTTTTTATTTGGATTTTTTTCAGTAAAAAGGATTTCTATAAATTTTCCTGTTTTTTTAATAATATGTATATAACACTGGAGCACAATAATCCTAGTCTAAACCAGTGGTTGTATGTCTTTAGTTTCCAGTTAGTTGTAAGTCAAATATTTCTTCTTAGCTTTTTTTTAATCCCATGGAAGAGATGCTAGAGTGAAATATCACACTTTCAAACAAGAAATTGCTACAACTAATAATAGAGACAACAGATGTTATTTGCAATATCTCTCCACATAGAAAATAGTCTGTCCATACAGAAAATACTCTGTAGATATAGAAAATAGATATATTCATGTTATCAGCTTTTTTTAAAGTCAGGTTTGGTGCACAAGGTATAGTGGTTAAATTTGGAGGAGACTAGCAGGGAAAGTTTTTTGGACTGAAAATGAGGGGATACTTGGCACTTGTTTTCATTCACAGTGTGTCTTGATTTCTGCAGAGAACTTAGCATAACATCCAGAATGATCCACTGAGGTCAGAGGGGACAATTTGTGGTCAATCAATGGTTTATATCCTTGCCTTTGAACCCCTTTTAATTTAATTTCATCTTCTAGCCTTTTTGAAAACAAAAACCTGTTTATAGAAAAGTGGATTTTATTGTTCTTCTGACAACCAGCATTTTCTAAAATGCCTATGTCTGTTTCTCACATTCAGTTTGGTGAGATACATCAGATTTTCATAAATGCATTTGTCACTTTAGTATGGTTATTCATGTGTGTGCCCTTGTCGAAGTTTAACATTTGAAGGACTCTAATCAAAAAAGAATTGGAAGAGCAAACACACAAAACAATGGTATGTATCATTCTGGAATGTGAGTATATGCTGATAAGGACAGAAGATTTGAGAATTCAGTTAATTAGACTTCATTTGTGCGATCTTGTTTGAAAGCTGATTCTGAACTGCATAAAATTGAGTTTTATGCCCCAATTATAAAACACCAAGCAGTAAATTTAAGCAAATTTAAAAAAAAAAAAAAGCGATAGAATAGAAATTAAGACATCTGAAGTAGATAATTTTTGAAGAGATACATATGTCCCATAGTTAAAAGAATTGATATAAGAGCCTTGGCTACAGTAAAGTCCTCACACTTGGTAAGCAATGACGTAGGAAGGAAGGAATGTACTTGAATTTTGACCAAATATATAAAGTGTTTAGGAAGTATAGACATTGCTCTAAAAGGAGACCAACTTTAAATAATCTGAAGATATCTTAATGGAAAAAGCAGGCAAACAGTGGAATGTCATCCAACAAGAAGGCATTAAAGATGCTTTCTGACTGAAAAGGGAAAATATAACTAAATCAGTACATGTTGTAAACCATTGATAAGGTAGCTTGGCTCTGTTAGAGGTCACTTTGACTCTAAAATGCTGTGAGTTTTGAGATGGCCGTGTTTTTCAACATGACTTGAGGTTATATTTTTCAACTATATTATTTGAAGTAGATTTTTCAGAATATATATGCCTTCAGGATTATGAAAGCTGTGTGTAAAGCTCTACAATATATAGAGTGAGTGAAGGCCAACATATATGTCTGTTACTTTTGTAACATTGCTTATGACAGTATTATACAAAATAGAGGGGTTACTATTTCCTGGTATGTTACAGTCTTTAATAGATTTGGGACATTTTATTTGGACATACTTTAGCAAATTAGTGTCAAGAATCAAGTTCTTAGCTGAGGGTGTTAGAAAAGATGATGAGCCAATATAATACGGAATATTTGGGAAGAAAACTAACCCAAAATCAGAAATTCATACATCTGTCAGAAAGCCTGCAAGCAGTCAGTGCTATATTAGCTGGTAGACTCCAAATATTATGAAACCAGTTATGGATACTGCATGAATACAAGATTTCTTTGATTGTTTTTCAGAGAAAATCAAATAATAGTTTTTAAATATTCTTATTTCTAGAAGATAGAGAATAATTGTAGAGGCAGAGGAGAGTGCTCAGATATGGTCAGCTTCCATGGTATCCTAGGATTTATCTACTTTCTCTGTGTTGGCCATTGATGATCACTGTGTCATTATCACTGTGGACCGGGTATAGATTTTTTTTTTTTTTTCACCTGTTATAGATGTTCTCTTTGTAACAGGAAATACACTTTTCTCCCCTGAATGTTCTTCATAAGTGGGCACTTTTATCTGGCATTTGACACTTAATGGATATATGCCAAGAATGAAGAAGACAAATCAGTGCCTTTTATGCACTCTTTTTACACCTGTGATGAACTGCTTTGGAGGAAGAAGTGATAATAAAGATGCATAATTTTGAGTGAAATGATGAAGTATAATGCATTCTGGAAGGATACTTCAACTGGATCCATCATAACTAATATTTTACTTCCCCTACTCAAAGAGGGGAAACTTAATTAGAAGTAGTTTACCAATTATGTGATTAATACAGAGAAAAGTACATTTAACCACTAATATCAGGTGATAATATTCCCATTCCACAAGTTATAACAATCCCCAGCTGCTTCAATATTGAATAGTTGTATCCAGGATATAGTAAAAATTCTGTCATTTTGGTAACAGGAGTTTTTATTTCCTTAATGATTAAATTTCACTGCATGTTTTCAACTAGCCATTTTCTACAGCTCTTGAATGATTACTGTGTCTAATGCAAAAGGAGTCATCTGATTATTTTCTTTGGACAAGGACAGATCTGAGTGTAAATACCATATTTTCTCTTTCACTGGTGCCACCTGTCGTCTAGTGAAAGCAGAATTGTTTTCATAATATCTTTAACATTTTCTCTCTAGAAAAATAATAATGCAAAAGCATTGCAAATTAGATTTTCCCCTGTGTAATATCTTTTTGATAAAATGAGGAAGGTTTAAAAATATCACATTTGGAACAAACTACAAGGAAATTCTTCAGAGAAAATTCTTTTCCTTGCAAGATTCTGTTTAATACCAAGAGGTGATTTGATCCAGGATGAAATCTCTCTCTGTGGATATAGTAGCTGCCTTATGCATAAGTACTTACGATAAAAAAAAAAAAAAAAAAAAAAAAAAAAAAAAAAAAAAAGAAGCACTGTTACATGCATCTCTGCTATTCAGGTTTTCTAGAGTTTCTTTTCATTATGTAATTCACTATGAATTTATTAAAAGTATAGATACCAGAAACAACTTGAGGGTTTTTTTTGTTTTGTTTTTCTTCTTCTCTGGACCACAAAAAAATTCTTTTTTAATTGAAAGAAAGCTTGTGCCAGACTGGGGTTATTCTGACATGTTTTGGTAAGCTTAGGATAATATGTTATGCTTACACTCTTTCAAAAAATAAATTGTGGAATATTTGCTCCATTACTGGTGGGTAAATAATTGTTTGTAAACACGTGCAGAACTTTTGAAATAAAGAAGAAAGGACCTAAAACAAGGCAACTCTAATGATATTCCATCCCATCAATCTTGGAAATGATAAGAAGATTTATACCCTAAGAATGCAATATATGTATACAAGACTGTTGTAGGATGGAATATGGTAGCCTCTATTCCTGAGTGTTGTTTAAGTGAAAGAAGTCCAAATTGCATTTTTCAGTAATAGAATTACTAGAAAAAAAATAGAATTTAAGAATTGCATCCACAGATACTTTGTGATTGTGTTAATGCAGAATAAGGTATTTGATCTCATTTCATCCAGAGAGTTTGTGGGCAGCCTCTTCTCTTTTGAACTATATGTTTTTACTGATTGTACCTTGGTTTTCAGGATTGAAGTATGGGGAAAAAAAAAAGTATAAATGAAATTCTGTAAAAGCTGCCACATTTCACCTGGTTTCTTATCCAAAGCAATGCAAGGCTTCTAAGAAAAGCTCTAAGTCAGTCCAAATTCCCTCAGTACTGGGCTCAACTTCACTCAAATGGGTTGTGGGCCCTTGCAAACCTCCTGAAGAATCTGGGCTAAGTTTCAAGTCGGTATTGAAACCTGTAATCAGGCGGGATTCACGTGCTCTTCAATTTCCTTGAGAACATTTACCCATCTCTCCCTCAAGTTTTCTGTGGTTTGCTGGGATCTTTTTTTCACTTTCAGGATAACAGTGGTGGAGCCCTAGTCTTCAAGTAATGATTACTAAATAAGTTTTCCACTGCAAATGTCTGGGTGCTGGTCAGCAGTGCTACTGCTCAGAAGACTACATTGCTACTAAAAAAAAGCATTTGCAGTACTAGACAAAGCTCTGATCATTGTTGTGACTGGGGAAAGTATAAGGAAATTCCATTTGTATATCTGTGCTACAGATTTCACATGCCTATTTGAGTGTATGTTTGGAAATTGCTGTTGATTGAAACATTTTAACAGAAAAACAGTGATGATCTTTGTATCCAAATTATGCCTTTGCTTTTTTTAAAAAACAAATTTAAAATCAGGGTTTCCTTTTTTAAAGGCAATGTACATATAATGCAGAAAAATATTTTTAATTAATTAATATTGAAGATTTATGTAGAGAAAATTTTTAGATTTCTGTATGAATTTTATACCACTGAGATTTGTTACCAGGACAGTTCAGAACCTTTTCATGTTTTGAAACTTTCTGACTCTTGGGAATCCTAAAATTCTCTTTGCAAGTTAGCAGGCCAGAAGTCTAGCAGACTGAAAAGGGAAAGCTTTCTGCTTAAGCATGCAGACTTTAAATGAGATTTAAGTTTTATTACCTGAATGACTGCATAAACATAAACCTAAGCACAGGCGCACAGCAGATTGACAATTGCTTTGCACATCGGTGATGCCTAAGTTGATGTGCACATTCTGGTATGTTTTTTTGTTAAGTGTTTTTTCTTACTTCTGTCAAGTGTTCTTAAGTGAAATATGCACAAAAAGACTATGAGAGAACTTGTAGGAAATAGAGAAATTTTTCACCAATGTGAGGGAATGATAGTTTCTTATTTGTAATTTCCTTGACATGATCACCAAATGATAGTATCCTTCATATGAAAATAATTATGTTGTCAATACGGGCCGGCTATAGCTTTAGTACTTCACTAATGGATGTATATACCAGGAGAGGAACGAGTTTTCATTTGTAACTGCCAAGCAACTTGTTGAAAAGCTATAAGGCTGAATCCATCCTGCCCTTTACTCAGATTTTCCTCCTCTTGGTAGATAAGTTCCCATATTATTTGAGTTTTTGGAATAATTTTTTAAGATCTGGCTGTAAGATTTTTGTTTTGTTTGTTTAGTTTTAATTTATTTTCTAGTCTTTGAGTTTGGGATTGGTTTGTCTTTGCAATGGTAGTTTTGGAATTCTTTTTAATAGGGTTATCAAAACCTATTAAATAGATTTGTGTAGTTTTATTTGCGTGGTTGCTTGTTGAATGGGGGAGTTGCTTTTTTTCTCAGAACTAATCTACATGAGTATATCCTCAGGTGGTTTCTGTTTATTTTACACATGCTATATTTAAAATTGAAATTATCCTTAAACATCTCTATCCTTCACCTTGTTGCTAATTATTTGATTGTATTTTTACAGCCAAAATAGACCAAGAAAATGAAGAGAAGTCACTGACAGAAGCACATAAAAGGTAAGAAAGAGTGATGTAGTAAGACTTTTCTTTGAAAAATACAGTTTTTTAGCAGTTGCTGTATTGGTAGCCAGCACTACTGTGTTTTTGAATGGTACAGAAATGCACTCAAGAAAGAAAACTGATATTTAGTTATTGTCAATTTTAATTTGACA
This sequence comes from Zosterops lateralis, assembly GCF_965231275.1. Lineage (NCBI taxonomy): Eukaryota > Metazoa > Chordata > Aves > Passeriformes > Zosteropidae > Zosterops > Zosterops lateralis. The sequence goes on from NC_139764.1 coordinate 45,936,151, forward strand.
ATGAAAAAAGATTGAAATTCTTTAAAGAAATATTGTACATTACTCCTTTTTTTTTTTCAGAAAATGCATTAACCTTATGTACAAATAAATTCAGAGTATACCATTTGGACTGAGAGAAAACTGTTTATACTACACCAGAATCATGGTGATTTGAGAGATATTTAGTATTTCCCAAACAAGTATTACTCATCAGGTGTTCACATAGCACATTTTCTGTGCTTATAAAAATAATTAAAATCTTTCTTTAATAAACTAATGAGATGTATACTTAAATGTGACTTCCTTTGTAGAATTGCTAATATATCTTCAAATAGTTTTTGTGGCAAAAAGCAAAATTAATTTCATTATAGATGTGTGCAGTTGAGACATTTTTCAAAACTGGGAACCTCACTGCGTTGCACAACATGTAGTTTGTTCTGATTTTTTTTTTGAGAGTTCTCCAGTGGCAGTGTTTAAATGGGACAGATTTTTATTGGTCCCAGCAAGAGGTCAAAATATGGTGCACAGCATTTATGGCCCAAATTTAGGAAAACTCACAGTCTGTATTTGTTTCTCTTTCACTAAAAATAGCACTTTCTTTTAGTACTAGCTACAACTATCACTTAATACATACTAATGAATATAACCATTCTATATTCCCAGAATTACGAAGTCTCTCAATAGGATTCCTCCAAAAATATCACTATAAAAGTTTCTAGTTTTTACTATGGCTTGTTAGCCATTCTATGGCCTCAACACCCAAATTTGCTACCTTCAATAATGCCACAGGGTGGTTGATGTCTTTCCTTGTACATCACATTTTTTCTCTATTCCCTTGTGCCATGTACTAAGGATAGCACCTGGAAAAAAGTCAAGAGGAGTGAGTGCCACAAGAACCTCCCTCCTTACTTGTAAGATTGATATGTCCTTGTGTGGCACCATGGCAGTGTCAAATCATGGAGGTGTGGAAAGGGAGTATAAGGGAATCACAAACATCTGCTTTGTGCATTTCTGTGTTCCCTTAAGTTCCACTACAGAATCACAGAATATTCTGAGTTGGAAGGGATCTGCAAGGGTCATCACGTCCAGCTCCTAAAGGAATGGCCCATAGAGGGATCAAACCCACAACCTTGGCGCTGTTAGCACAGTGCTCTAACAAGCTGAGATAATATTAGGGTATTGCTTTGGCTTAGTATCATACCTCTTGCTCAAGTATATGAAATGCATTCCTGACATTTCTTAGGTTTGTTTAGCTGCTAAGTTGAGTTATTCTTGTCTTTAAAATTTTCCATCACAATAAAACTTTGAGAGAAGATGGCACTGTTAAGAGATTTTTGTGATCTCTGATTGCTCTTTGAAGGGAAATATTTGTCCTGTCAAAAATGGGTTTGCATACAAGTCCAAAGGTGACAGAAATATAATGATAGTGGAATCTTCAATCTGTTCAGAAATCTTGTGATTTATCACTATCTTTTTGTGTCTAATTCACTTTCCCTTTTAATCTTTTTCCCTGGCAAGACTGGAACCATCATATCGAAAACTTTGTATTGGTTTTGTTACTCTGATGGGGGAAGAAAGCAAGCTGCTCCCTGCATTCTTGTTTAGCTTGGTCTGTTTCTTCTGATTTGCCCTAGTTCTTTCTTCTCTCAGCTCTCTTTACACAGTTTGTCAAAGAAGAAACTTCTGCTTCATTGGCAAGGATATTTTCTTTCTTCCTTCCACTTGCCACTGAAATTCTTGATCAGATTAGTGGTATTTGTTAGAACACTGAAGACAGCTTCATATAGTTTTATGTGTGATTATTTCAGTACAATTTTTAATTTAGCTTGGAAACAAAATGCTTGGGATCCTTTTTGGCAGGGGTGGGTGAAAAAGATGATGGGAGCTTAAGAAGCTAAATAAAAGATTAGTTTCATTTGACTAATCATAGGTAGATAGCAGTGCATTGGATGACTAGATAAGCAAGTATTGCAAGAAAAAGTGATGGATTAGATGGAGCAAAGTTAATGTGATTAATGTGCTTGGATTTTCCTTGTTGAAGTGAATGACTTCAGCCCATGTGTAAGTTCAGGTCCACTGCATGGAAGCATTTCTTTAGCTTTCATTAAAAACAATGATATTTTATTATTATTATTTTCTTTGCTAGTTTGTCTCCAGTAAAATACAAAATTCCAAAAGAAAAGCTCTTGTAGCAATAACAAAAAATGTTTCTAAAATGAATAATGATTTAGGGAAAATTCAGCAATGTGTATTTTAAAAAAGCTCAGTTGTGCAATAGAAGAGCTGAAATGGAAAGTTAATCTTACTCACAAAATGAAGACAACGAAAATGGAATGTCTGCTCCAGGGACTCCATACAGTGTATAGCTGTTCATTTGTCACAAGTGAGAAAATGTTTAATCAGTTTTGAAATGATGTATTCTCTCTTTATTTATCGTGTTTAGTGACTTTAAGAGTGTCAGTATGTAAAGTGTTTATCCAAGGAATGGATTTCTGGCACATGGATAAAATGAAAAGTGAAATGTTTAGCTCGCAATAGGCATATGTTCCAAGATCTCTCTGAGTAAGTATCCTGAGATGAGAAGAAAGCACACAGGTCTATGTTTATCTAGCTTACGCAGGCAGACAAGGAAGGCTCCAGCCTGGTATTAACACTGAAGTGACATGGAATGTCTTCACCAAACCCCAAACAATTACATCATTCCCTTAACAATATTGATAAAGTGTAATAAGAAAGAACCTGGCACTTTCCAATTAGATCCTCATTGCTAAATGCTTGAGACACTGTGAAATACTTGTCAAGTTAAAGCAAAAATCACTCGTTTGGGGGGAGGTGAAAGAAGTAAAACAGAAAAGAGAGAGGAGGAGGGGAAAGAGATGCTTCTGTGTTTCAGGAGTCCTCAATTTGGTGCCCCTTTATTTCTTCTTCTGTTTTTATTTTTAAATTTGAAATCATGTCCTCTGTCCCAAGAATTGCATTATGGATATGCTCTCTGTTCTCTGTATTGTCACTTGCTTAGTGTTAAATATCTTTTGTCTTTTGAGATGTAATTTTACTTAAGCAGCAAGAAAAAAAAATGTAGTATTATTGTTTCCAGGTATGCTTAATGCAATTTCAGAATGAGATAGACTTTTATCATAGTATCCACAGCAAGTAGGAACCAAGATTGCAACAAAATTATTGTCCAAATAATATGACTAGTGATACCTTGTTTGCCATGCTAGGATGAAAGGCAATAGCCACAGCAGAAATACCATATTGCAGACTTATAATCAGAAATTAGTTAGTTACTCCTCTTCATGCACTTCATTTCTGAAGAACCTAAACAACCTGACTGAAGTTACTAGAAGCAGCATTCAGTGAAGTTGAATGTCCTAATTCTGCCTTGCTGCCTGAACAGCTGAATAGCTCTAAAGGAATTGCATGTAACTTTATTTCTTTTTGTTATAATACCTCACCCAGTATTAAGTTCTCATCTCCTTAGAAGGCTTCCAAAGAGTTACATCTTTTGAAAAAGCAAATAAATCCAGACCTGTAACAGTGATCTCTTTTCCACTGAAATTGTTAAGATGATCTTTTCCTTCCCTTTCTTGGCAAACGCTTGTGTCGTCTTGGAATAACACCTTGGGAAATAGTCAAAAGTTTAATTAAAGATGGAGGATTTTTTTATATCCAAGACACACTCTTGGATATATGATGATCTTGGATATATTGATGATCTTCAAAATTTCCTGCTATCTCTGTCTTAAAATGAAGCATTTGATTATAAATTCAGTTCAGCAGCACTGAAAGTAGTTCAGTTACCCACATTTCATATAATTAACTCATATTCCACCCCTGTAAGAGACAATGTATGCTGGAAATGTTAAAGACTAGTAAAGATCTTTTTCCATTTTGAGTTTGGTTTTTTAGTATTTCAGATAGTATAACCCTGCCTGAAGCCACAAAGTCAACTGTCCCATACTCTGGTGGTTTAAAACTGTTCACATGTTTTTCCTGATGTCTTACAAGACCTGGAAAGACAGAAATTCCACTTGCTGTCCTGACTGTCTGTACATCACTGATTTTTAAAAAAATCCTAGAATTTAATTTATTCTTTAGTAAATCACAGTGCATGATGAGAATATATATTTGTTTTATAAAAAGTCAAACAGAGGATTTTTTGCCTTTTGACGTAAGTATCAACTGGGGAATTAGGATGTGTGTGGCTTGGTATGAAATGCTCATCTTTCTGTGTCTGGATATTTTTATTTGGTTTATTTTATAATTTGCTTCCATTACTTGCACATTCCAGTGATTTTTGGGCTTTTAAGTGCTTTCTGAGTGCAGCCTCCCAGGCACCTCTTCTGTTTTCAGGACTTAATAATCCAGTTAGAAATGTGTTGTTGCTTTCTTCTGCTGTAGCAACAAAATGACATTAATTTTGAAGAGAAATGTTTACCTTTAAATTGCCTGCAAAAAACCCCAGTATTCTTGACACAACACTCTTTGCAGACTTCCATTGACATCACTGAACATGAGAACTTGGGGAGGAACAAAGGTTTACACCTGCTTATGAACTGACAAGTTGATGACATTTAGAGAAATAGCAGACAGTATGGTACAATGGCACTGCTGAAAAGCAACACCTCGAAATGTAGCACCTAAGTCTGGTAATCCTTTAAAACATTAAATGTTCTTCCCACCTCGCTACCCTCCACACAATGTTTTGGATTGTTTCCAAAAGCGAACTGTAAAGTTAAAGGGAAAATTGAGTTAATGATAGAAATAAACTGGTGAAAAGCTTAGAATGAAAGAGGTATGTAGAAAAAAAAAAAAAAAAAAAAAAGCCAGAAGAAAGCTTTTAGCTGAAAGGCAAGAATATGCTATTGGACTCTGTCTTTCACTACTCTTTGACCATTCATCTATTGTTGGTTGCTTCACTGTTATGTCTATTTCTCGCTGTGTGGCTCCCAGCATGTAGGCTGGAATTGCTAAGGGTAATACATTTCAGACCGTAGGTATACATTAGTTGGATCAGCAAAAAGTAAATACTTGCTGAGCAGAGGAAATGTGTATAGAAGAAGCTTACAGACTGTTAAACAGTTTGGATCATTCTAGTTTAGTATCCTGTCTCTGACAAAATATCAGGACCAGTAGATATGCAGTAATGGAAACTTAGTCAGCAGTTTAGTTATGTCAGAAAGTCTCTTCTAAAATACGGGTTATTGGTCTTATCATGGAAGATGAAGTCCTTGTCTTTTTCTGAAAATATTTGTCAAGTGACACAAGTCCTTAACCATTTAGATGACTGATTTTTGCCTGTAAGAACATTATCTTTTCTTTTAAAGATTTTGGCCTACTTGCTCTGAAAAATAATTTTATTTCTTGGTTTGAAATTAGTTTGCATTCAGTGCTAGTATGAACAAATGATAATACAACTCCTAACAGAGTGGGTACAATTCAGAGATCTAATATTCTGCAATGTAAACTGATTTTTATGCAATTTATTCTAAAGTTCAGGTAGAGGGTTTATTCTTAGATCTTATAGTAAAAGATAAAGTTTAAGGTGCAACTACAGTTACACAGCTAAGTAGCATTGATAACAATACAGATAACTCCCTGATAACAATATAGTTAAAATAATTGGATCAACCCAAAACTCATGCTCTGGAATTAGACTGAGGATTAAAAATAGAGAGAATAGAAGAACCATGTAAATTATAAAATTAGTGGGGAAAAACCCCATGAATTAAAGTCTTTCAATGTGTCACTGTTTTTTTGGCTTCCAGTTTATGTTCAGCAGGTGGTTTCACTGAGTAGCCCTCAAAAATTCAAGATATTCCTCTTGAGCTGTTGCAGCTGAAGTAAAATGCTTGTGTGCGTGTGTGTATGTGGGATTAGCTCCAGTGCCTCTCCCTTGTGCATCAGCTTCTGATTATGTTCAGCAGGACTTTTCTTTCATCATGTTGTCTACCTGAGCTCTTTGGTTAGATCGTTTCCTAAGACCTTTATAGTTAATGTTTGCATCTGCAAGGACTGTGCCTTAAATGTGGATAATGCATCTCTTTTACTCTCTTAGGCTGATTTGCCACTGGAGTTGTTCCTTTTTTCCTTGCTGTATGTAATGATTTACTTTAAGTGTTAAAATACTGTGTTGCTGTTGTCATTTATATGCAAATAGAAAAGCAGAACGTCAGGAATGGGATTTAATTAGGTCACAACTGCTGTATTAACTCATCTGGGAACTATCCAGTCTGTACAATATAGGTCATTCCTTCCATAACAATTTCCAGCTGATGGAAGGCTGCCATCCACAAGCCGATCCACGATATAGGGATTGCTTCAGCCTACTGCTGAACCTCCACTGTGCTTCTCATAGGTGGAGATTAGGTGACTAGGGAAAAAAAGCATTGTCTGTTTGCTCTTCCTCGTTTTGTTCCTTGGCCTCATTGCCTTGTTTCTTGACTGCTTTAACAAGCTAGTTCAGAAACAGCTTCACTGGGCCAGATCCCTGTCTTAAAGAGGAGGGCTTCTCATGAGATAACCTCACACACTTCTTTTCTCAGCTGCTGGCTGAAAGATAGTTCTACCTTAATCATTGTCTGTGGAGGAGGTAAAACTTCCTGCTTCACCCTGAAGAAAAAAATTAAGGCATGGTTTTCCTAGACCAGAAACACCATGAAGCCTCCTTGGAAGGGATGGGAACAGTTCCTCCAGACATGAGATAGTTTTCTTCGGCCAGTGGACAATGGTTTGTCTAGCTGTGCTTGGATGCGTGAATCTTGATGATTCACAAATCCAAAGTTAATATGGTTATTTAATACAGCGCTTCTATTAATTCCTGTGACTGCTACCTTTTCATTTAGACAATCCTTATAGAAAATGCTGCCCATTTTCTGTACTCATCTACACAAAGATTCTTTCACTTCTATGAAGTGAATATATTGGGATAACTTGAGACTTGACTCTCAAGGTTTGAAAAATGCAAATAAGGAGCTTTCAACCTGATCGTTCATCAAGACAGGTTTTGAAGTCTTTCAATTTCCTTTCATAGGATTTTGTCATAACTGAGTCTAAGAATATGAAAGCCCTCATGAACAGTTCTGTTTTCAGCAAAGGATCAATTTATTCTATTCATAGTTGTGATGGCCATGGTGATATGAGTGGATGCATGTTAAGGAGAGAGCTCTTGCGCAAGGAATTAAGTAAGAATGCTCTCCAGAGCAACCAGAAAGGGTTAAGGTAAAACTGCATCAGAAGACCTTTTAAACGCTAGGATGTTCTATAATACCCATGTATTTCAGATAATTTTTAGTCTATAAAGAATAAAATTCCAAAGAACAGAAACTGAAACCTAAGTTTGACTTAAGCACCAAAATAGAAATTATTATGATTATGCCAAAAAACCCTATACATTAATTTCACTTGCTGTATTTAGAGTGTAATTTTTGTCAATGCATATATAAAATTTATCTATGCTGAATTATACTCTTAGAGATGTGTTAATCTTATGTGTACCTGAAATTTTGTAAAGCGTTTGTGTGGTTTCCATCTTGATAGCTAAATAATCTGCTCTACGTTTAAGAAAAATTATTATTTGATTATATAATTGTTATTCTTTTCATACAAAACCCTGACCTTTCTTCTTCATGAATTTCAGTTATAAAAATGAACTGCACCATGGGAGCAGGCATATTACAAGGATGAGACTGTAATCAATAAACTGAAAAACCATAATAAGCTTTTAGCACAGTATTTAGTGCACAACTGTTCTGCACTGCTTCCATATGTAATTATAACCTCTTTAACTAATAATAGTTGCTTAGAAGGCCTCCAGTGAACATGAGGAGTGTTAATAGAAAGATCTGAAGTCGAGTTTTCACATGAGGCTTTTAGCTGTTTCTTACAGCACTGAGGCCAGTAGCTTTTGTTTCAGACCCTGCTGTTGAAATTCATTCTACCACTGTATTCTCTGTCTAACAGCACCTTGTTATTTCTTCAAGTTCAACCCGCCAAGGGTTATTTAATATGTTTGGAGGTCACATGTTTGTCTTTTTAAGAGAGAAGAATAGTTTTCTCTTGGATGTGTTACTGGGCCTGACTCTCCAGTGCAAAAATTACATGGTATTGTTTTACACATGCTAATATTGCCTGTGTCTAGCTTAGCACAGAGCTTGCCATATGTCTGGAGCAGCTTAGCTGGCAGGCATGGGCATGATATCCATGCTAACAGGAATTAAAAACATTGAAGTCCAAGATAGAGAGCCTACACATTTAAGCAAAATCTTCAGGTAACAATGGGTTGCGCCATTGCTAATGCCAATGCATCTAGAGAACTTTTAACTACCTCAAGCCAAGGTTTTGGGAAAAAGTTTGAACTGATTTTAAATTGTCATTTAAAATTACGTGGAAAAAGCGCATGCAACTTAAAAATGCATTTGAAGAGTCACACTAAAAAATGCTTTATTTTAATTCTTTTTTTCTTGGAGTGGCCTGTTAGAATACAAATGTCAGAGGCAAAAATAAAAGGACACAAAGTTAGTTCTGTTCCTAATGTGTTATCTCAATTCATATTTTATTCTGAATAATATTCTTGAATGGAAATATGACCTTTAAATATTTACAGCAGAATTTAGGTTCATATAAACCCCAGTTACTGGGTGAGATGTGGCTGATAAATGCTTTGCACATGATATAACAAAGGTAGCAAAAATACCTTTAACCTGACCCTTGGTTTTCAAGGCTGGAATCTGACTCAGTATATGCAGAATGGCTTTTTCAGCACAGTATTTTTTTTCTCACCAGAAGATTTCCATTTTCCAAGAGAGCTCACTCCTGATAAAATTTAACACCTAATACTATGCCACCTTGGATAAAATATGGTATTGTTATATCAGTGGAGCACTTTTTTACATCAGAATAATGCATAAAACCCAGAAACAACCCAAACGCAACTCAAACATATAGAGGGACCAGGTTGTAGCCTATTGTTTTAGAGATGAATGAGAATAAAAAAATATAAATTAAAAAAAAAAAATTAAACCAGTGAGGGAAGATCTTGCAGAATGCTTTTTAAATGTAATATTAACTGTGATCCCTGATAGCCTAATATTTCCAGAAGATATAAGCAACAAGAATTGATTAGACAAATTTCATCATACCCAACCAATATACCTTAATCTGGACCTGATAAAAATAGTTTTGAAAATAAAGATTTTGAAATCTCAGTTCTCCCATTCACCTTTCAATAAAATATTATTTAATTTAATTATATCCATTGTATTATGCAACCTGCCTTATGAGGCACTTTGCTCATGAAAGACAGGAATAAAGAAATACTCTCCCATTGAATTAAATAGAAGGATCTAGAATAACAATTTAAATTGAGGTTGAAATGGCAATCTGATATATGAAGGTTTTATTCACTGTTAATACCATTAAATCCTCAGTCTTCCTAAAATTTTATCTTTCCCAAAATGTTTAAGTGCAAAGCTATAGTGTTAATATCTATTGAATCTAACAGCATGTGTCACAGTAAATGCTTTGTACTATGTAACAAGATTCAGTTGCAAGGTCTGCTGCCATGAGTGAAAAATATGGAAGTTCTTAATTTGTGTTACTAATAATTATATACAGCTGATAATATTGATCATTGCAGATGATCATTAAAGTTGTAAAGTATTTCTAGTAGTGGGAGGGAGGGTGTTAAAATTTTCATGAACAAGACAGACCGGCCTGTAAAAACATAATTTTCTGTTCCTAATATGGGATGCTTTTTGTTGAGCTTTTGTTGGGAGAAAAAAAAAATGGTGCTTCAAAGGTAGAAGGATTTTTTTTTTCTGTTACTGAAGCTGCTAATTTTCATATGGTTGAAGCAATAAAAAACCGTTTCTGTTTAATATGAATTAATAGGAAGCAAGGGACCAGGCATGAGGGCGATGACTTAGGATTCAAAACATTGCAAATGTTTGGCAGGTTTTTTTTCAGAGGGAAGGAAAAATCTCTTGAGACCTTTGTTTTCTAAGGAACAATATTACAAAATACATAGTTACACAATATAAATTGGCAAATGAAAGAAAAGATTTATGATTCTGGCAGCTAGTTTAAGCTGGCATATTATCTCAACTTTCTTTTTGTTATAAGATAGTTACTTTTCTTTCTTTATAAAAAAGGGGGAAATAAACGGACAAGAAATTTCTACCAGCATTATGGTACTAGATATCTTGAATGAACCTATATTTATTTTTTACATTTTTTCACTTGTAATTATGCAGAATAAGAGAGAGCACTGAGGAGAGAAAATTATATTTTTTTTAAAATCAAAGAAAAGGTGAAGAAAGTGGTGTAAAGTTATAGTGCAGAGAAGGACCCTCAACAAAATACATCACTAGAAAATTACAGCCTTCATAGGATGCTGTGCCTATAAAGTTTCCTAACAGTCTTGGGCTATCTCAGTCACAGGATGCTGGCACTCTTTTATTTTACATAATTTTGTGTGACCTTGTTGAACTGGTTGGTGTTCTGTCTGAAGATTACTCTTGCTTTCAGATATTGAATACCTTAAGAAAATAGATACAATAGATACATGTAGATACAAATAGATTCAAAGCCTTGGCCTCTTTATAAAACAAACCAAATACTATCATGGTGATTCAAATTATTAGCATCCAGCAAGCAAATACTGTTTCCTATATGTTGTACTCACTTTTTGTATGTAGTAACAATTCCAGATCAACACTGTGAACAGGCTTACGTGCCCATCAACTTTAAAGCCAGTTTGACTTTAAATAAGACTCATGTCAGATTTAAAGTAGTAGGAGACACATTTAGTCTTTTATTTCCCTTTTACCTCCTTTCTTTTGGTAGAATGTGTTCTAAATTTTATTTGTGAGATTAATTGAACTGAAAGGTAGTCTAGTGGTTTCAGCCTGATTTAGAACTGCTTCTGAAACAAAACTGCTTCCTGAAAGTAACAAGTTACGCCATTTACACTAAATGTTCTTAATCATTAATGTACACAAGTGATGCTTAGAGGTTTGTAAAGCCAAAATAGAAAAGAATATCCATGTTCAAACTTCAACCAAAATACATAGTCTGTTAAACAGTGAGGAATAGAAACATTTTTTTCTGCTTTTAAATCCACATTGGAGCAAATCTTCTCCTTGCAGGTGATTTAGTTTGCTGCATGGGGAAACCAGGCACGTGTGTTTGTGCGTGTGTTCAGCATTTCTCAGAAAGGTCAGCCAGGGCATGTCTGTACCTGTGGTTACTTTGTTATTTGTATGGCCAAGGAAGCCTGATCAAATAATGCTGAGATGAAACTACTGCAGTCTTAGTGTTGTTGATTTGCTTTTGTACATATTTAAAAACCAGCCAATGCATCCCAGACAGCAGGCTTGATTTGGAATTATTGTCTCCAGCTTTTTGCTAGCTGTTTTTACAATGGAATGGAAAAAATAATAATCCATATATAATAATCCATAGCAACTTTTAAAATATTTCTAATGTATCAGATCTATTAGCTAGTATTACTGTCAATGAGCCATTTGCAATGTGAATAGCTTATTTTCTTTTTCAAATGATTAATTTTGGTTTGGCTGTTAGGACATCAATTCCCTTCTTCCCTCCAAAAAAAAAAAACCATTTTCATAGATTCATAGTTGTACTCAAGGGAGAACACATAAAAGTCCAGTGATTCATTCATCAAATTTCCACATTTGAGTAAGCAGTGAGTTCAGACATCAGTCTGAAGTGATTTTTCTGAATTACCCAAACACTTGAAGCAAAGACATTAGAAGACAAGAAAGGAAGAAAAGGAACTAACTATCTTTCCTGATCCTATTTCCTTCCTTACTTGTCAGAGATGAGCAACTCTTCCATTGTTTTGAGAAAAATGATGTTATTTAATTCTCCTTCAGGGTCAGCGTGAAAGATCTGAACCCCAGTCTGAAACCTGTTTAAAGATTTCTGGCTTTTGCCATGTCAGGGTATGATGGTAGTGTGAACATCACTGTCTTATTTTTAATTATGCTTGAAAAGTCAGGCTGTTAGAAACAAAGGCAGTGACCTCCTTTACCCCTTTTAATCCCTGAAACTAAGTTGCATGCCCTTCTTTCTCTCTTCCATGAATCAAAGATCTTCTCTAATGCACATTCTTTTCTTTTAAGACTCTCAAAAAGAGTATGGATAAGTATAAACCTTTTCACTTGAGAAATGGACACCAAACAAGCTTTGCAATACTTGTTTCAAAATAAAGTTTAATTTTGCAGATAGGTGAAATGAAATTCAAACAGACTAGATGAGTTTCCCAAGGTTGTATGATGCAGAAATTAATTTGAGTATAGGAACAAAAGGCTTTTGATAGCTAGTTCCCTATTTGATTCAAAATGTCTGTGATGCCCAGTTAAGAAGAGTAACAATGGTATTTGCAGATATTTTGTTTCAAAGTGTGCTAAAGAATGAACAGGAAAATTGGAATGGCTTGTCCAGAGAAAAGCACCAGAGATATTTAAGATATTTACTGCCTGGCTGAAGTCTGAAAGGATTGTATCTAGTCTTGGGGCTATAGCAATGTCATCCAAATTTCTCTTTGTATTTAAAATGCATGTCCCCTCCTGGAATTAGCCTTGAGATATGTCTAGTTTGACATATGTAAACATTTCCAAATCAAATATTTAAAGACCATGGTAACAGAGAGGATTTATTGCTATTCATGTTTTTTATTTGATGCATTTAGATTGGCTTTATTTGCTTTGTCTTTCATGTATGAATTATGCCATTTTGTCTTGTACTACAAAAATGACAGCGTCAAATCTATAGCAAGCAGGTTTCCATATGTCTTTTAGATGAGCTCTAAGAGACTTTAATGCTAAAGAAGAGTAGACCTCTCTGGTTGGAAAAAATATGGCAACTGTCTTGACTTTGATCTGCATGTATGGAAAAAAATACTTGATTCCTGGAGATTTGCACCCTGAAGTATTACTGTGTTGCAGCTGATGTCTTGTGCATTGTGTGAAATGCAAAAGGTGTGACATACTAACAATGACAACCTGCTATGCTGCTGCTGTTTCACATTTCACAGACAGCTAATTTTCCTTACCTCCCAAACTAACTGCTAGGGAGTCAAGCAACCTGTATGAGCATTTCTCTGCTTTCTATAAACCTAGTAATTATGATACAGCTGTTAGACACAGCTGTATGAATGTGTAAGTTTGCAGTGGTTGTACAAGTAGTCCTTAGGGAGGTTTTCCATCACCAGAGAAAAAGGATAGTTGGAGTAATTGAAGAAAAGCAGAAATCTTTGCATCTCTAACAGATGTTAGTGCAGGTTATCTTTTTTTTTCTTTTTTTTTTCTTTTTTTTTTTTTAATTTAGCATTCTCTTATACAGTATGAATTTCATTTTGTTTGGCCTTCTGTTTCTTGGGATGTTTTCCTGTGATGGAATTCTTGCTCATTATCTCATATATTAAAGCATTACTTGGGATGGCCATTTACTGTCAAATTCTTTTCACATCATTGTTGTTTGCAAAATGTTTTAAAGATTTTGTTTTAAACATTTCTCAAAGCAAGTTTTCTTCTATGAAATTCTGTCTTTCTCTGTTTTGTAAATCATTAATGGACTTCATTCAAAGAGCTCCTTCAAAAATAAGTCATTGACTCAGCTGATGCCTCAAGATTTCTCTCTTGTTCTTTATTCCTCGCATTCCTCCAATAATAGTGTCAGTTCATTCTGAAAATTCAAATGAGCCTTTGCTATGACTTCCCCACTGGCTAGGTGCAAAGCTGTAAGTCTGGGGGAAGTTATTGGGAGAAAAAATGCCTCCTGATAACATTTGCAGTCTTGCAAAAATGTTGAAAATGTGTGATAATAGGAAGAAGTTTAAAACAGTGCAGCTTACTGCAATGTCAGGGACATTCTTTTTTGAGTGATTCTGTGAAATCAGAGGATAGATGATAAATATCTTTCCCAGTATGAAACTGTGGAGAAAATATAAACAAATAAAATAGAGTATTTTAATTAGTAGTATTAATCATTAATAAATCATTTGAAAAAAATACCCAAACCCACAACAGAAAACAGAACTTGGCAAAAAAAAAAAAAAAAAAAAAAGGCATTTATTGATCAAACATTGAGCTGCAGAACAGAGTGCCATGGTAGGCTGAGAGAGCTGAAGGAATGACATGATCAAGCATGATCAGGTAAGGTGGCATTTGAGTACCAATGTCATGAGTTAAAAAATGAGGATGTTTTCTCTATTTTTATGTGCTACATCTTTGCTCAACATGTTCAGTTTGCTTCAGCAGATGGAAAAATGAATTGCAAATTAGGAGAAAAATGTGGTGTAAAATTCGTTTGGTAAATTGATGTTAAATTTTGAAGATGTAGGCTCTTTTATTCAGCAATATGATAATATGTTTAGATACTGATTTTTCAGGTTGGGCAAAATAACTGGAATATTCAGGTTTGAGAATTAGGGTAAACACTTTTTTCAGAATTTGTGAGAGTGACCCTTCTGAATGGTTGAATCTGTCTATGTTATTTTCACCATCATAATCCATGAAGATATAACTTCTGTGACTAAAATTACACTTCCATCCATTCATCTGGAATTGGATTTTTCCCCATAATTAAAGTGATGAAAACTGTGATGTATGATTCAGAGAAAATTGTCACAGGAGTCAATGAATAGTAATAGATCAGTGAGCAAAGCACCCACAATTTTATTTCAAGTGAGATTTTTCTATTACATTTTTCATAAAATAAGCAATTCTTCCATGGCTTGCATATTGAGCTTCAGATCAGGAAAAAATTCTCAAAATCTCCAATATTTACAAAATGTAGAGTGAAATAACCAAATAGAATGATAGTTAATCAAGCAATATTTTAAAAAATAATTGTTCTGTACCTTCCTGTAACATTCCTGAAATAAAATAGAAGCAATTCAAACTCAGAAATACATTAAATTTTAGTTGCAGTCACAGTCCTCACTCAGTGTGTGAAATTTGACCTTTGCCTTTCAGGCAGGAGTAGCTTTTATTTGAGGAGCAGCTCATGTGTTTGCTACACTAGTTTTACTCTTGCTGTGCTCAGAAGGGATTGTTGGGTTGTTCTGGTAGAGTCACAGTGGGCACCTGTTTTCTAGCACAGCTGCTCCTGGGCCAAGTTTTCTGTTGCATCATTTCTTGTTTAGTACAAAGCAGGTTTGAGTTTTAATATTTCTGTGTAGGCTCCAGCCTGAGCCATTGTGTTGTAGCACAGATGTAACGGAACTTGAAGAAGTTTATTTACAGTCCTTTATGGGCTTTGACTCCGTGTTTTGAAAACAGCTTTAAACACAACAGAAAAGCAGTGTATGGGTGGGTGTGGATGTCTGGATTTGCAGGGCTGTGGACGGTGTGTTCATTTTAGCTTTTGCAATGGAAAATACTTTGGTCAAAACTAGAAACTGTGATAAATCCCAGATCCCAACTTTACTGAAGAATCATCTTACATTGTGTACCTACTTGTATATGAAGAGCTCAGAACTGTTACGTTTTTATATTCTTTTATTTTAGATCTGCTACCAAGAATAATTAAATCCTATGTCAGTGTCAAGTAAAAACAAAAAAATACATCCGTGGGTACTGAAGCATTTGCTTTTTCTGCTTTCTTTGACAGCTTTTTGGAAACTACAGCTTATTTCTGTATGAAACCAAAAATGGGCGAGAAGGAGGTGTCCCCACATTCTTTCTTCAGTATTTGGCATGAATTCAGCTCTGACTTCAAAGACTTCTGGAAGAAGGAAAACAAACTTATTCTTCAAGAAAGGTACATTTGTTTGTTTGTTCAAAGGCTTTTCTCAAAGAATGTTATTGGGAGCAATCGCACAGAAACCAGTCAGCCACACTTCATTAGCACACAACCTACTGAATGCCTTTTGGAGTTTTCTCAGGTTTTGTTTTTTTAACAGATCATGACTCCCACCCCCATCACCTCCAACCCCCCAGTCATCCTAATTTTTCAATGGGATTTTAATACCATTTGTGCTAAAGTTTTTTGAGTCCATTACCTGAATAGTGTTTTTGGCAGAGCATGTAACTCCTATGCTACTATGAATCCAAGAAATGGAAGACTTGTTTTGGGCCTGAAAGTTGATTAAAGATTTTCATTAGTATATTTAGTCAAAGAAAGTCAAGGCATTAAGACATGGCATATTGTAAGTATTTGTTTGACAATGCTGGGAAAAAGAAAGACAAAAGGTATAAGTAAATTAACCCTGTTTTAAAAAAAGACTCGAATTGTATTGCGAATCACAGCCCAGGTGATGGGGTACACAAGAGCAAATGTGGTATAATATGACATAAAGAAATGAGACTGTAGCTTTGAAAAATCAGCCATGGTGTCTGACCCATGTTTTAGAAGAGTTATGAAGTCTGTACTCATCTGCATGCAGATATTCCATTGTGGTCACCCATTGTTTATAAAAATTATGCTGAGAATTAATAAGTTGTTTAAAAAGTAATAAATGTCATATAAGGAAAAATTAAGCAAATGCAAACATGTAAATTCTAAGCATTGCTATATAAGCCTACAACTGTTAGCGTCTTGAGTTGAAGCTACATCTGAGCCTAAACATTGAGGGGATTGAAGCTTTGGATTCATTAAATTATTGACTTGAGCCTGTTATTTGGTAAATTGACAAGAACAGTCCCTTTTTTCATGTGTACTCATCCTATGTAATTGTCACAGACATCTGACTAGTGGTTTAGAAAGTTACTGAAAACTTCCCTCAGGTACATATACATATATATATAGTGTATATATACCTACAGTGTCATGTATACCGTATATATTTGCAGTAAGTGGGTACATTTTGGAACAGGAAGTCTCACAATGGAAAAAACTGGATTGTGCTACTATAGCAAGAGTATGGTACAAATCTCAACACAGTACAGCAGATCTCTGGGGATCTATTTCATATTACTGACTGTCTAAATTAATTTTAGGTAATTAAGTATAACTCTTTGAAATTGATTTGACAGTTAAATAATATGTTTGGTTTCCTATGCAGGGATTTAGCTGCCTAGTTAATACAGGTTAATTTAGTCTTGTATATTTTATAGAAAAGGATTTAAGAAAAATGTTCTTTTATTTCAAAATACTACACCATTTTTCTTTTAAAAAAGAAATCCTCCATAGAGTTCTCACTGCAAAATAGATAATGTCTTTAAAAGACATTAACTAAATTAGCACAAAACTTCTTCGTCCTTAAACATCTAAAGCTTAAGAGAAGAATGGGATTGAGGTACAATCGTATGATCTTCTTTGAGTTCAATGTATGTGTATCCTAAGAGGATGTGATGAAGCAGCAGAGAAAAAATGTTGTCTGCCAACTTGTCCCTTCTAGAGGAAGGATGGTTTTAGCCTGAAAGGAACTGAACATGTATAGCCTGAAAAATAGCTGTGGGTGGTAGATGGGACAGGGAAGGTGAAGGGCAGTGAGAGGGACAGTGAGGGCAGTAGGAAAAGAAACTGGGAGATCCCTTGGAAGAGCAGCAGGAAGACTGTTGTTCAAACCCAGACTCAGAACTGGTGGGTTGAAGGAGGCTTTCCGAGGCGGGTAGAGAGGACTGTGTAACTTCAGTCCAGGAAGTCACTGAGGTTAAGACTGAAAATAATACATCCTGAAAATCACAAGTAGATTTTTGGTTTGAATTTTAACTTTTACTTGCCTCACCAGGTTTAAATCTTCTGCTCTATTTCATTTGTTCAGGTGAGGCAGGGTTTAGACTTGGGGGATTGACTTGGTTGTGCTCAACTCGAAGGTCTTTGGTGTGGTGCTGCTGTGTCAGGTCTGGCAAAGTCAAGCTCTCTTCATTGCATTTTAGGAATTAGAATGTTTTGGCCAAATTGGCAGTAAGTTTCTCAAGTAAGACATGTCATTTTCCTGAAAATTAAGTATCATCTTTGATTAAACTACTATCTTACCAAAGCCTTTGCACAGAAAATACTTTTGCCTCCAGTCACAGTTCAACCTGATATCTGAGGTCTTCTTTTAGACTTTTTCTCTTGATTTCACATTTCTGCCTCTCTTAATAAAAGACAGGATGGTGTCCTGTGAAGGTGTCTTGGTATTGCAAAGTCAAAGGAGAAAAATATCGATGGAAAAATACATGTTGCCCAGAGATGTAAGAGTGCACATCGTGATCGTTTTTAAAATCTCAGCCTAGATCAAGAGATCTGTAGGTGACAAAAGTCTGAAAACTGCCTATTGTCACTGAAATATAAATAATTATTTTAAGAAAGTAGATTTTCTCCTTTAGGTAATGTTCTTGACATATTTTCTGCTGATAAAGTTGAGAAGCAGACTGAAACTTGACTGGTGAGAGAAACTTTCTGTGATTGTTCATTGGCAGCAAAATCAAGGGACAGATACAGTGAGACTTCTTCAAAGACTTACGCTACTGTGGTGAGCTATTGGTGACCAGGTTTCTGCCTCATGAATCATACTTTGTTTACAATAATTATTTATAAAATGTACAACTTTATTCTCTTTTCTTTTTTAGTTTGATAATCTCTATCAATCCCTGGTTGGTTTGGGTTTTTCTAGAATATTTTCTATCCCAGTTGCCATATGGACTGCTAATAGAGGCTGTTCCTTATTTAGTCTCTGCAAATATGTCTTACCCCTTTACAATAATTTAACCAAAGAATTTTCATAGATTGTATTTCCAAAAGTGGTGCTATATTTTTGCTACTGATACATTAAGTGTGTACGTTCTAAAAAAAGCAGTTGGACAGTTCTTATTTTAAATACTTTTCACTTGGCATTTCAACTTGCATATTGGTTTGCCAGGCATTTATATGCAAAAGATAAACATTGAAGTGTCAGAGTTTGTATTTCCTTACGAGAAGATGAGAAAAGAAAAATGGTGCCAAGTTAAAAACAATTAATTTTTCTGACGTTTTCTACTGTTTTCACTCTTCTATTACTTGAAGTAAAGCAAGAACTGGAAAATACCATCTGAAGGGACAATTATACATGATAAACTTTTAAATATAGTAGAAATAAAAAGAAAAATTAAGCACCTGAAAATTACAGTAAAAGCATAGGTCTGCCAAGAGGCTTTCTGAGCAGTACTATTTTTTGTGGTCACACTGCAGTTAAGGCTAACTAAATCATTCCATTAGAAATTGATATTGGGTTGTTTATAAAGTTTTTGATGATATTTTGTGGAGATTGGTATTTCTGATGATAGAGCTATCCTAGATATATATCCTTTTAAGTGAAATTTTTCAAATACTACTTCTTTCTGATAAGCAACTTTAAAAGTATCCAAAACAAACAAAAAGCCCAGGGGGGAAAAAAAAAGGAAAACCATAATCAAATTTAATGGAGCATGTTTTGAGTTTTTACAGTTGTTGTCTTGTTGTCATTGTCCTTTAAATAGATTTATAATGTGTCAGTTATAGTCTGTGGTTTTCATTCAGACTTTGCAAACTCTTGAAAGGTTCACTGTCAGTATGGCTTGCATTTTGTGCTTAATCAGCAAGAAAGACTAGAACAGCTGACATATTTTTCCTAATATTTTTTGACCTTTTTTGAAAAGAGAGAATGTAATTTTGAACTTCACAAGCTTCCAATTCAGCAGCCTTATTATCTATACATGAATTTGAGATGTTGCATACCCACAGATGCACATTGTTCTCTCAATACAGTCAGATAATGCACGGCTTCAGTAACAGCTCTGCAAAAGTCTCTCCTTCTTAAGAAAACTTTTAGGCAATCAGACCACCAATCTGTACATGCCTGGCTTTCCCTCCTGCTTTTACCAGCTGACCTATAAACATACTAACCCTTTTCTCATTAATCTCTTTCTTTCGCTTCTAAAAATGTTTCTTTACGTTTCTGAGTTAGTTGTAGTCAATCTTAAGTGCACTATTCCAGTCTAGCATTTTTGTGAGAGCAAGAAGTATTTTTGCTTTTCTTAACATCCAGCAAAGGCCTGCAGGATTGTTGCCCAGACCCTACCATTTTCCTATCAACCAGGAAAAGATATGCTGTCCTAAGAACGAAAGATAAAAAGAGCTCATGAAGTAACAACCCAAGAGGGAAGTCTTGAAATGTTCTAAAAATGTTCAAAAAAATTGAGAAGCTAAGCAACTGCTAGTCATGGATATAAAGTATAAAAACCAGTTATTTATCAGAAGATCTCCCATTGCTATGGACAACAATGATTCAGCTTTAGGACTACGTCTTTTCTTTATGGCCATGAAATACACCCTGACTCATTACAGTAGCAAAAAGCAGCCAGTCCTTTAGGAGATTTTATGTTTTAAAGTTCCATTGCTGTCAGATGTTAGTATCAATATCATCAAGTCATAGATGCCAGTTCAGACCTTACTAGAAGCAGATCAGTGATTTGGCAGAAACTCGTATGCAGGGCCACAGTTCCACCTTCTCTTTCTCTGGGTGCAGGTGAGGTGCTTACACTTGTTAGTCCTCTCCAGCTCTGGATGTGTTTCTCTCTGTTCAGACTGTTTGCTGTTCTAGAGGGCCTGTGCAACTTGGTAAAGATGTACCTTGTATTAGTTGTATTTCTAGATGGGAGAGCTGGAGGAGGAAAGAGTGAGGGGCAGATATAGGTGTCCTGTAAATGAGAGTATAAGGTATACAGAGTCCCTTGTCTTTACTGAGAGTCGTGTTGCTGAACAGAGGCTGTGTCAGGGATGACAGCAGAGGAGAGTTCATAAGCAGGATCAACACGATGGTAAAATTCTGTAAGTCCTTGATATCTTGCATCACACTAAGCTTGAGAATTTCTTTTGGCTGACTTTATTCAACCCTTTAACTCCCACGATAAATCTTTGACACATTAAAAATAATCTATAAACTCAGAAAAATGCGCTTGTCTCTCAAATGCAGAAGTTGCCCGTTCCCGTAAGAATAGCAGTTAAGCTGGCACCTGGTGTGTCACACTGTGTATATCTAGATGAAAGGGAGATTCCTGGCCAGCATGTCTCCACAGCTCATTGATCTCCCTCTGCAGAAAGACTGGTATGTCTCCCTACAGACTCCTCGGCAGGATGATTTAAAACTTGCTGTTGAGCAATTTAAAGTCTGGCATGGGATATCAGTACGTTGCACAGTGAGGAGCATATTGGTAAGCTGCCACTTCTGCTTGCAGAGGAGGGCATTAAATCGCATAGGACAAGCAATGTCCTCTCAGAGTAATTTAGGGGATATTTTTTAATGCTTATAATATGAACCAGTGAATCAGACTTGAGAGTGAGAAATCGAGGGACATGGGAATAGGTACTCGCAAAGAAATGCAGAGATGGAAGAAAAGAGAAGAAAAATGTATATGGAGTTGCAACATGAGAAGGAAATGATAAATATGTAGGGTATGTTTAGTGGGGTCACATTTTGCTTGGCATGCTCCTGTAATGCCAATTAAAAGCTCCAAGTGAGTAGTCATGGGCAGATACATTTGCTGATGTCTCTTAGAAGCTTTATTCTCAATGTGTTTATTACACTCTAACCAACTGAGCTGGTAGGCATGGGTTTGCAACTCAGTTATAATGACATTTCAAAACAGAAGATAATTTTATATGACATTGAATTGAATAATTACATGGATCTTCAGTTTTTGAGAGTATCTCAAAATTGCTAACCTTAATAGCTTTCTTACCAGAATATACTGTTATAGGCCCTGGAAAATCTACTTTAAAAGCCTAAACACACCTAAGATTCAGCAGCTAGCTGTGAGGCAGTACCTTAAAAAGACACTGTTTGCTGTCAAGATAAAAGAGGTTGCTCAACATGTCTGGTTTGTTTTCTTCTTCCTTGTGCATTTTTTGGCAATTAGTTAGGGTTTTTTTGGTTTTTATTTTAATTAATACATCATCATACTTTGGTTAATGGGAGGTGAACAGAATTTTCATATCTTAGCATTGCTTTTGAGGGAAGAGTTTGTGGGGAAAAAAAAGCATTTGGAGACACATTTCTCAGTCTGGATCATAGATGGAAAATCCTTTTGAATACCTTAGTCTAATATTTTTAAGGAATCCTGTGTTTTATAAGACAGGAAAAATATTTCCATTTGCATCTCTGAGCCAACTGGTGCTTACAAATATTAAACTTAAACAAAGTGAGGGATCTAGTAAAAAATTCATTCCAAATGTATAATATTTCCTAATTTTTATGACCTGTGTGAGTTTGGATTCCAGAATGGCCCCCATGTAAACAGCAAAAGGTTCTTGAATAGTATCTGCCTGGTGATGGTGCTGTATCATGCTGGCACATTATGTTACATCCTAGTATGTGTGGTTTGCATGAAAAGAAGGTAGCTAACAATCATTTCTTACTGAAGTTTACAGACTCTTTTCATGGCTGACTTTTAATGTCAGACTGGGTGTTATAGTCAAAGCTGTAGTGATAGAATAGGATGTCATTATTCCTACCACGTGGTGATCTTTTAGATCTTTTTTTAACCTTGTTCACCACCTCTTGAATAAAGAATAACATTTTTCTATGATAAAAACAGGGGCTATATATTCAATAGATACTTGCTTATTGGTGGAAATAATTGTATGATTTAAAAATTTAGACAGGACTTTTTTAGGCACTACACTTTTTATACTTGTTAGTGTTTTTGTTCCCAGGCAAAACGATCACTTCAGCATTTGAGGTGCAATAAAGCATTGTAATTTTTTACAAATGAACAGCATTTGTCATTAAATATTAGTCCCCAAATGTTTGAAATGCTCAGAAAGGCTTAAAACCTACTATAACCCAGACTGATCCTGAACTACTGAAGATGTAAACTTCCTTGCTCTCCAGCAGTTTGCTAAACTGATGCATGGAGTTGGCACAATGGCAACATCTATTAAGTGTAAGTGCATGACTCTGGCATGTTTTATGCTATCAGTATAGGGAGTAGTCTAACATCAGGGGTTTTCTTACATATGTGAGAAGAACCTTTCTCTGTTTACAGTCAGTTTTGAGTTGTTACGTAATGCTGGATGAGCTCTTTTTACCTCATGCAGCAAAGTTCAAGGCCTCTTATTTTCCCATCTCCTGCACTGGAGATCTTTTAATGTTGTGGCTCTCCGGCTGAATTCGGGTGTTTTTTTTATTTTTTTTTTTCTCTTCACTAATCCCTTCTATTCACTCAATTATCGTATTTTCTTGTACTACCAATCTGGTAACTATCAATAATCCAATGTAGTAGCCCCAACATAACCAGTGTAGCAACTTTTCTGTCCAGGGTATGTTTCCATTTTCTGTTTAAGAATCACCTTCTCCAGTCTGTTTACTGAGACTTTTCTTATCCTTTTCTACATGTTGGATTTTTTGCTTTCTTTTACTCCATCTCCTGCTTAAAAATGTTTTACTGCTAACACTGAGTTTCATACTTCTGTTCACTCATGGGTGTCTTTTCCTTGCTGATTATGTTACCAGTTTTACCTCACTTCTGATCTTCTTCCCTTTCCTTATCATTTCCTGTTAAATTTCCTAACCAAATAGCTCAAATGCAGCCAGCTTCTTTGAGAGCAGCCTGTCTTCAGTTCCAAGAAAAACAGTGGAAGGTGATGACTATCTTTTCTTAGATTAATTTCAATCTTGATATGTAAAGTCTGTAGAAAAGTGATTTCCATCTTGCCTGAAGGTAGCCAGATACAGCCTGAAATACTGGCCACTATGACAATTTAATGACAAAGGTCATGAAATGTATTAATGTGTTTAAGCAGGCGTATGTTTGTTTGCATTTTATTAGAAACATAGCCATTCTTTAACAGTCCAATTTTTTTATTTCATTACATTTTCATTGTGAAATTCTCTTTAATGTTGAAATTATAATCTTGAAATCAGGTTTTGCACAGTATTCTCTTTATTTTATTTATTTACATCCATATATCTCTTCAGAGATAAAAGCAGAACCCCTAGATCACCAAGAGTATGATTGCCAGAGAGAACCAAGTGAAACTAAATACTTCTGAATTGAAATACTTTCAGAATACTTTTAAGTGTTTGGTGAAGCACAGTGAGACTCTGTAAATGGGAAAGTCTAATTTTCATTTCAATTGGCCTCAAAGCTTTATTTTAGGCCCATTTGACATGCGCACAAAAAAAATGTGAAATGTATTCCCCAATGTCTACGCTGTTGACAGAGGAGGTATCTTATTCAGGGTCCTGCTCCAGATTATTTTCTATGTTAAGTGGCCAGATTAAAACATTTTAATCTGTCTGTGGTCCTCTGAGCGAAATTATGATTAATCACTGTGTCTTTCTAACAGCCATTGTCTGCTTCATCATCCTTGAATTAACCATGCAAGGAGCTGGCAGGGATGTCAGGATAGTCTCATACATTATGTCTCTGCTGGTAGGTCAAGGTTAAGTCTCATCAGTTTGTTTGACAGGACCAGGTACATTACAATGTACTTCTTATCTATATAAAGTCTTTGCAGTCAGTTACTGAATCATATCTGTGTCATCACTTCAACCCTATTGGCATGAAAGTAAAAGCTCTACATTTCTTTATTCAACTTTTATGTTGGGAATTCTAATTTTCCGTCTCCGGTTTTATGTTTTGTTTTCTCCCTTAGCAAAAAATATTTTCAATATTTTAGTCAACAAATAAAACATAGAAACATTGCCCTGGAAGAGTTTAAGGAGAGAGTTTTAAAGTTTTCTGCCCTTTGAAATCTGAAAGATGTTTGACTTTTGATAATTTAGTGGAGGATTTTTTATTTGTTTTTATATGTAAAGGTACTATTATTATTATAAACAAGTTTAACTCAATCTTCAAGCCAGACAAAGCTACATAAAATATTTTGGCAACACTCCTTTTATTTAACTGATAATAAGTACTTAGTAGCATAAAGTGTATTGGCCTCAGCCTTGTTTTGTGTTAAAAAAATGCAGATATCTCCAGAAAAATGTCTTTCAGGTTTCATGAACTATACTATACTGTCAACCATAAAAGTAATATCTGTCTGAGTTTATCATGGAAGTTTTTGTGAGCAGCTCCACTATCTAAGGCATAACTTTCCAGTGCTCTCACTGTGATTACATTTGTCATGTCATAGTGCTTGCTAGTGAAGTGTAAGGCAGCCAAACCTAGATGGAGCCAGTAGGAAATGAATCTGTCTGCCACAGATACTTCAGACAAAATTATTAATGTTTAGTGGCAGGGAAGTGGCTACCCCTTCAATGGATTGAATGATGACAGAAAGTCTCTAAGCCTTGATAAGGTTGTGGCCAGGCTGGCTTTTGGTCTAGAAGGTAGATAAAAACACTCTGTCTTTTGGGTTTTTAAGGATGTCTGGTTTCTTTTTGCTGTGTGCATGCTGAAGTGTAACTTGCTTATTCATCTTACAGGCTGTCTTTAAACTTAATCATTATTTTTATATTTGTCTCACAATCAATATGAGGTACAAGGAGATGATAGTGCTGGAGAAAAGTTTTTGTTATGATGGAAATAAGAAACTACTTCTTTTATTACAGGTGACAATTGATAGACTCAGTCTCATTAAGTAGCAGATTTCAGGACTATAATTCTTAGGCTCTATAAGTGACTGGCTATTGATTCTCTTGCAGATTTTTTTGTTTAATTTTTATTTTTCAACTGATCCACTGATCACCCAATGCTGGGGCTATTTGGAAGTATATTCTTTCTGAAATAACGTGAGAAATGCTTTAGCTAAATTTAATATTTAAGGAGATTCAAGTGATGAACACTCTTAACAAGTATTTCTAGAATCCAGCCTGAATAACTCTGCTCTTCAGATTACTACAGTGGGAGTTAATCAGCTCTCTCATTGTCTAGGCTGGGAAGACTAGTTTTTGTAGGATTGTGTTCTTGTGTTCTCACTGAGACAAAATCAAAAAACTACTTGGGAAAAGAATAAGAGGCAAAACTTGCTAAAGCAACACAGCTGATGTTATCTTTTCTGTCAAATTGATATGCTCACTTTTCAGCCAGAATTGGCATAAGATGGGACAAGGATTGATAGTAAATTAAGCAAAATTAGTTTGCTGAAATAAAGTGAGTTTGAGAAGTGGTTGTAAAATATGAAGTGGGATAGTTTAACATCAGTTTAGCAAAGTTTAACGTGCTGCAAGTTTGCAAGTCATTCCCACCACACTTACCAAGTTAAGGGTACCACCTGACTTCTTCAAGAGCACACCATATCCTTTCCACCTCCATCTTCCTCTCCCACTTTCAGATCATGCCTTGAAGATCTGTTCTGCTTCTGAGGATCTGGTTGTGTGCTAGCTCTATAAGGGGACCAAACAGCCTCTCTAACAGAAAGTATTAGTACTGTAGAACTAAATAGTTTAAGTAAAAACAGATTTTCAGAACAATAAATCAATCTATCACATGCCTGCCTTTGCCTGAGGGTCATAATTCTCAGGATCTGGGGAACACTTACCTTCCTCAGACTTTTCTTCCACAGTCTCCCCAGTGGCAGTCTATCTTTCCACACAAGACCTGGCAATTGAATATCCATCCCTTTCCTAGGAATGTCTTTTTAACTGGTTTTTTGCTCTTCGAGCTCCGCATTGGCACAATGGTAGTATCATTTTGGCCTGGACCTTGGAAATATGTTGTTGTATGCTATTGCTTCTCCTTTTGTGACTGTTTGGGGTCTTGTGTTGTTTTCTCCAAAAATCCTTCTTCCTCCTCCCATTATTGAATTTAGATCCATTAGTTTCTTAATAAAGTTCTGTCAACTCACCACAGTTGAGTTAACCCATAATCAGTAGTGTTCATGCAATTTTTGCGCCTTTTTGTCTTAAATTATTATCTTGCACCTCCATGCTGATCAAGGTCTCACTGAAATCAGTGGGAAGTAGTGCAGGAAAAGCCTGAGCAAGAGGAAGGTACTCAGGGATTTGCTTGCCACTGTGAGAAATATGGGTTGAACCAGGCATGAGCTGACAGAAACAATGTGATTTTGCCAAAATCCTGTTCATTTTACGGAAAGATGAAAAAACATTCATGGGCAATAGAGAAAATCCAAGATGACAAAAACTTGCCAGTGGCAATTATTTTCCAGATGAACTAAGACTATTGCCCTTACTTCAAAGGTAACTTTTTATCTGCTTTCCAAGATCACACAGTTTAAACAGTGTGGATGCTCCAACAAAACACATCCTTTTCCTCTTCCAGAAGGATTAAGTTATTTTAATTTTGCATTTAATAAAATATTAATTAAACTGAATGATAAGCCTTCATGAAATATATTTACACACAGTAAAAATTGATAACCAGACTCACTGGTTTATGATTTAGCCCTGTGGAAGGGCCTTTGCCTCTATTTCACCAGTCTGCTGGCTTTTCTTTTTTAGATACAGCTGTAGGTTTATACAGTTCTCCATGCCTCCAGATTTAATATGGTCATAAACTAAGCCACCTTGAAATGACCCTTTGGTGTGCCATCTGAGGGCATTTCTTGCTGAAGAAACATATGTATGGCTCATATAGGCTTCACTGAGGCTCTGTCTAACCACTTGGATCTTCCTGCACCGAGAGCAGGATGCGAGCCAGGAGGCTGTGGACTGTCCAGACCCATACAGTGAGTCAGGGATATGGTTGGAACTGGAAGTGAGTGGTCGCTAGGTCTTAGCTTTAAGTGCATGAGGGAGTAATGCTTCTCATCTTCTGTATTTCCCTTGATATGAATAAATTGGCTCAGACTCCAGGGAATTTCAAAAAAAGCTCTCAAAACCTTAAGGACTACAACCATGCTATTGAGACCAGCACCTCTTACATAATCCTGGAAATTTGGGTAATGCAACCTTAAGACTGTCACTTATCAGTCTGGAGGTTGTGAATAATTTTTGAAATTCCATTTCAGGGACACAAGTTCTGACTTCCTCCTTCACAGGGTGGTGGTATGTTACTAACATTTTGCTGTTTTAAGCAGAGACAGCTTTTCTCCAAAAAGCTGTTTCTGTAATTGAAGTAGAATATGTAGAGATGTTACACTTACAGTGACACTTAATGGGTGTTTAGAGAAGAACTCCATTATAAAGGGTTCCTTACTCTGTGAGGATTTTTGTTTTTAATTAACATGAGACCCACAGGGAGCTGTGTTGTCTCGTGACCTCGTATGTTAGCATGCAGTGGGTAATCCATCCTGGAAGGGGGATATTTAGGTGGGACAAAGAGTGGAACTGAAGATTCTCTGGCATTTCCCAAGAATAACATCTGGATCTGTGTGAACTGGTTTGGTAAATATTTTTGTATGTTACAAAACATATGTATGCTGCCATTTGTGTGTTGAGTAGTCTGAATACCTGCATATATTACACTGCTTTGATAAAACAGCCATAAAACTTAATAGTACTGATATAGTCCCTGTACAAGTACTGGGATTTGATGCTAATTTACGCACAAGTAAGATTTCATTTTGTTATTTAAATGATGTCTACAGTGAAGGGACCCAGCTATACCTGTATTTGAAAAAGAGGATATTATATGATAGATGTGCTGTTTTATATCTGACTTTATAAGAGTGGGTTTTGATAGGTTGGAATGTGTCTGAATATTTAGAAAAGATCAGTGTCACAGATATTTTTCCTCTTTTGGAGGAAAGTAGACATGAAGCAGATGAAAAATTGTTACAGGGGAAAAAAAAAAGTCTTTGAGTTTTTTTTCATTCTGTATCATTCCCGTAAGTTTCTGTTTGAAGCTATCACCACATTTTGGCTGCCACTTTTATTGAATGTATTTAAATATATTTTAAAGGTGAATTACTTGGCTGCTTGACATTTTTGTTTTGGATTATGCTGCAGTCTGTATGATTTGAAGTTAGAGAGAAAGCATTACAGCTTGAAAAAACATGTTTTAAAGCTTTTCTTCCCCTCAACCTGTGCACATGAAGGTCTCCCTACACTGACAACATACAAGGCCATCAAATGAAGAGAGCAGCTTGTGGAAGTGCTGGAAAAGAACTGACATTTATATTAATTTTTGAAAGCATAAATTTGAAACTTATGAAAAGAAAAAGGCGTGTCTGGTGAAATTGAACAAAGTAGAGATTAATGTGAAGGCAGTTTTTTAATGTGCTTAGCAGACACAGCTGGAGTTTTGTTTTCAAAATTTTGGCCCTTACCCCACACACAGAAATATTCAAAAATAATAGTAACACAAAGTTAGATTCTCACATTGCCCTGTGGAGCCTCAGTGAAATAACAGACATACAAGTGGCCTGGAGATAAACTGCAAGGAACCAGCCAAGGATATATGATTTCTTAATATCATTTAACAGTTGTTTCTTTTTTCACTCTTGGATAATGGTGAAAAGTCAGACTAAGTGCCATCTCAAGTCCATATTTTTGGCAAGATCAAGCCAATACAGGATTTACACTTTTGTTTTCTACTTTCTTATTTATCAGTAAAATTCTCATCTCTCATTAGAAAAGTTTAAAGATCTCATATGATGTTCTTTTATAGAAAGTGTTTATCTAAATCTTTTCAGCTCAGAGAATTCATAACATAAATCTGTATTATCAGTGTTTCAGCGATCATGTGTGTTTACGAGGTTGATATACAAAATGAGTGAAGATCGTAAAGAAACATTTTACAGTGTGACATTGAACCCATCAGCTTGGTTCTGGCAGGGTCCCAGTCTGAGTGTAGTCCTCTGCCTTTCACAGTTTGTTTCCTAACTGCATGACAAAGAGGACATTTCTCTCACCAAAAATGTGGTGGCATTTCACAAGGTCTTAATTTGGTACTGTTTGCCATGTCAGGAAGCCCTAAGTGGACTCTTACTTTTAGAACCTGCTCCTCTCTTTACATCCAAGCAGCCCAAGTGGATTTGTCCCCAGTGGTCATGTAAGCCTTGAGATTCCTCAGCTTTGGAATTAAAGAGATGTGTGCAGTGACATGCATCACCTTGGGTTAAACAACATGTCCCATGGAAAATTTCCATTGTTTTTGTTTTTAAAGTTAAAGAGTAAAGACTGTAAATTTAGGTTAAGCTATTTTGCCATTTTAAATACAAACAAAAATGAGTGGAAGGGAACAACAGTTTGGTGGCAAACTGCTTAAACTGTAATTGAAGTGCTGAGGGTTGGAATAGATGAATTATTTTACACAGTGATAAAAAGGAGAGGAGTTTTCTTAGCAGTATTCGTATGAATCTCTGAAATGTAAACTTCACATCATCCAGTGTATTTTAAACCCTCATAAATTTGAATCTTCAACTGCAGTAAGTATTGATTGCTTTTGTAACTAGAATTGATTATGCAATTGATTATGCCTGTCCCTGTAAGTGCTGGGTATGGCTACAACAACCCTGGAGTGCAAGAACTATTTTGTGGAGCATGCTAATGAATATATGGAGAATAAAGTTATCCACTTGTGTCCTCAGGCCTTAACTTGTAAGTTATATACTGCATTGTCTTTGTAAATATTGTTGGTGTACCGGAGTATTTATAGATTTTGTCTCTCTTCAGAGTCAAAGAAGCAGAGGAAGTCTGCAGGCAGAAAAAGGGGAAGTCACTATACAATATTAGACCAAAACATGACTCTGGAATTGTAAGTAAAAATTCTAGCAATACTTCTGTTTATATCACTTGTTCTACCTTTTTCTCTTTGCATTTTATAGGTGGGTTATTCTTGATGTATGTTTTGGTTCTGGGTTGGTTTTTTGGTTGTTTTCTTTAACATTTTCCTTAAAGGCATTAAATTAACAAACTTGAAATCTGCCTATGAATATTACTCTACAAAACAGATGTAGCACAAGCAAGAGGAGTTTATTATTGCCCCACTGTGCCAATCTGTGTTCTTCCCAGTCTTGGTGTAGGATGCACATAGAAGGCAGAAAGACAGTTTTGGTCTTCCAGCTTATTCAGTTTGTATTCACTCACTTTTATACATAGACAGAATGAAAGGAAGAATTTTGATAGTTGCACATTTTTCAAGCTGGATCACTGTATCAAATACAGTGGTTTCTGATCCACTGGTATGGATTTGTTTGGAATAGAAACATAGAAAAAGATAATACTGTGCTTTCACCATTTCTTTTGAAAACAAATAACTAACTTCAATGATAATAGAAGAGTAATTCTGTTCATTCAAAGAAACCTTTCCCCTATGATTGCCTAACCATTGTGAAGATCGTGACTAATTTTACAGAAAAATTATTCTGGTACCTCACATTTAAATCACAACTGTAGCAACTGGCCATCATTTATGTTTGAAAAATATTAGAAGATTTTTTCATGTGTTTTTGTCCCTGTCTGCGTCCTCTGCTCCCCACCCCCCAAGACATGACTTAATTCTTTTGTGCTTTGCAGTCATAGCTGTGCAGTCATATTATCTGTGATACATTCTGTAAATGAAACATGTGGTAACTTACTGTATTCTAACTACCATAATCTGACAAAGGAAGCAATAATATTGCATTTATTGTTTCTTATTTTGAATGTTTAGTGAGAGTTGACTGTAGTTAGTGCCACAAGAAATGTAAATGGAGTGCTAGCTTGGTAACAAATTATAAACTACATTTTATCAATTTTATTCAAAAGCAGATCAATGTTATTTCAGAAAAACACCTCAAATTAACATTGCTTTGGATTTCTCCATCTAACTTATATACTGGTGTATATGAAGATGCTGAGATTTCTTTTAAGAAATAACTATTTGTTTAATTATTCCTGTATCATTCTTATTTGCACTGAAACAGGGACCTTCAGTCTTAGTGAAAATTTGATGAGTGAAAAGGAAAGCAAAAACATATTTCACAAGCAGGGTATAGCTGTAGTCTACTTCAGTTCTAGATTTAAAGTTTATTTGTGAAGTCAGTTCTACAGTAAAAATAATCAAACATTTGCCTATGTATTTCTATGCTTTTCAGATTTGTGTAAGGTGGTTTTGTGTATGCTCAAATTTTGTCCTCATTTTTTAAATTTATTTTATTTTTCAGAAAGCAAAGATAAGTATGAAAATCTGAGAGAAGAAATTCAAAAGCCATTGTTACCTGGTTACCAAAACTCAACATGCCTGTGGGTGGGGAGTGAGAGGGAAGGAAACTACATCATCCTGATCATTTGCTTCCTTGACCTTTTAAAATTTGCGTTTTGTTCTCTAGAGTTTTCCACCAACTGATATGTTACTGTACATTCATTCACGAATGTAATCACTTTAATGGAGTGCCCAGAAATAGACTAGGTATGGACTTGAAACACCTTCCCTGTACTCTGTATCTCCCTTGCCACACAAAAAGGGTATTTTGTAAACTGTATGGTATATTAAAAATAGGACAAGTCAGCATGCATCAAAAGTGGCATCTGCATCAGTCCTGAACATGCTGAAAATTGCATTAAGTTGAACTTCATAAGAATGCTACTTGGTACAGTAAAACATTTTCATTCCTACTGGCAACATCTAACACAAATACTTCATGGCACTGCACTTAGATTAGGGAAAGAAATGTTACTCCTAGTGAATTGTTTGTATCTGTTTCATGTTGGCATTTGTAGTTTGTATTTTGAATCGTTAAGTGCTGTTTATACAGTATAATCAATGCTTTCCCAACTTGTTTGGTTGCCCTCCATGACTAAATATTTGTGGAACAAGATGTTTACTGTAACTATCTTTAAAATCGATAAGGCAGCATACTTTTACTTCATCTTTTGCCAGATAGTGAATGCCAGGTGGTATGGGGGTCAGAAATCCAGCATTAAAAAAAAAAAAAAAAAAAAAAGAAAAAAAAAAAAAAAAAAAGAAAAAAAATAAAAAAGTGAAAAAGAAAAAGCAGAAAAATACAGAAAAGCACAGAAATATGATAGAGAGTATGAGAGATTTGGCTATTATAGTTTGTTAATATATAAAGCAGCTAATACTTTTACATGAACTTTAGAAGGTATAGTATAGTTTTAACTGCTGATCACTTAAGTCAGACAGGCTTTCGGCCACATGTACATGACTTCCCTTCTGGAATTAGCTTTACAGTTAATTTAAAACTCCTTTAGAGAGCCATTAAAAGATGCACATGGAGACAACATTTATGGAAAACAGTAGCCAATTCTAGTGACAGAACACAGACTACCAACTAATTGACATCAATTTCACACTTAACAGAATTACAGACATTTCCTCCAGGCTTTCAGTGTCCCTAACTAGGAGGTTAATGATTGAAATATATGACTTAGGGCTTCCATTTTAGACCACATGCTTACTTCCTATTTGTAATCCAGAATTTGCTGTATCAATTTCGGACTGCTCAAGTGATAACAACCCCTTCCTCCAGTCCTTATTTAAGAGCCCCAAACCAATCAGCTTGATTGATAATGTTTTTCTTTCAAAGCTAATTTTTCCTGAAAGCAGCTCACAGCTCTGGAGCCTGAAAGACACTGGGGTAAGGCAAATGAGCTCTAACCTGTTGGATTGTTTTATTCCCTGTCTAATCTAGCACATCAAGAGACATTCCGAGCTGTTCAGAGGCTAATATACTCTACAGGGTGTCATAAAAGGAAGTGCAAAATATGACCTCAGGAATCTGTTATTCTTCACATATACCAAGCACTAGAAAAGATGGGTTTTTTCACTGTGTGAAAAGCAAGTCTCCTGTTGCTGATAAACCTATGTGAAAATCTGTACTAGTAGTAATTTCTGGCAGGGATATAAATTACTAAGAATGGAATTCTAAATTTTTGTGTTGATGGGAGTAACATTACTATTTGGGGAAGAGAGAATAAGAGATTATTTGCTGTTACAGCTAACTTATGGAGAAAAGAACTTTAAAGAGTAAAGCTATTTTAATGGCACTGATTCAAATCCATGTTTGTATTTATGTAAACAATAGTCTTTTCCTCCTTTGCTCCTAAGTGCAAGGATACAGTAGCATGTTTTCATTTGTAGCTTTCCTGTTCTCTTCAGTACCTACAGTATGTATATTACTATACTAAATGAAATAATAGATCATCTAACAAAGATCACTATGTGCAATACTGTATTTAGTGTTTCTATTCCAATTTTTTTAGAATGTTAATTTATAAGAAAATAAAAGGAATAATAATGAAATAACTGCCTTCTCTTGTCACTCTCTGGCTATGCTGTAGTGTGCTGCAAACTTCTCCCTAAGCACTACATCCCATCCTGGCTCCTGTGCTTGAGGAAGAGCCTTTGTGAAGAGAGAGAGGGAATGCAGCTTCTCATTGTTTGCCTTTTGGAAGGGTAGTGACAATAATTCCCAGTAATGTGGATATACTACCTTTTCTCCAGGTGGTGGTAGTGAGAGCTTCAGCGTTTTTTACCCAAGAAGACCATGTAAAACTCACTTCTCCACCTTGTGCATGCCTCCCAGTCTTGCATCAGGTTTGTTACCTGGTCCTACTAACATCGCTATTAAGGATAATTGCCTTTAAGAAATTGCTATTAAGGCAAAAATATGCATTAAAAAGTATTATCTGCATATTATAATCCTTATATATATATACAAGTGTTTTAGCAACCTCCTAAAAGGTCCAGCAACTTCCTAAATCTGTCTCATACAGACATTCCCTTTCTACACGATCTGCAGCATGGATGCTAGAAGTTATTTCAAGCCTCTGTCTCTCTGAAGAAGTGTCAGAGGTTGACTGCAGCTGATGGAACCATATTATGATGTTAAGACACATGCTGCTACATAGATTTTTCTTTTATTTTACTCCAACTCAACCTATTTGGT
This sequence comes from Zosterops lateralis, assembly GCF_965231275.1. Classification (NCBI taxonomy): domain Eukaryota; kingdom Metazoa; phylum Chordata; class Aves; order Passeriformes; family Zosteropidae; genus Zosterops; species Zosterops lateralis. The sequence goes on from NC_139764.1 coordinate 45,970,786, forward strand.
TGAACATGTCTCTCTTTTATATAGCTCCTCTCCAACCTGTCCCAAACTTCCATGCAAAGTAGCCCACTATGTGCAGGACCACAGGTGACCCACAGAACATCCAAAGGGGACTCACAGCACAAGTTTCACTTCTGTTCTTTGTTTTTAGCAGCATACTCAACTTTTTACAGAATTCTTGACCAATGCTCTTGTTTGTTTGTTTGGGTATGTTTTAAAGAGATCTAATGCCCCACTGGTCCCCTCTCCCCTCATCTGCTGCAATTCTCCCCTTTACTGCAACATCGAGCACTCTACTCTTTAAAAGTTGGCCCTAATTCTGCAAGAATTCTCACAGACAAAATTCTGAGCCTTTGTTGATTGCTACCACCACATATTTCTCACTGTTACTTAAATGCAGCAGCAAAAGGATGACTTTCATACCTGAGCAGCAGATGTGACTTGCTGTCAAGAACAATGAGGAGGTTTTTTTATGAGGAGCTAAGAGGATTCATGTTGTTTTGCCTGCCAATTAAAGCCTTTCAGAAGCATGGTACTTTGTCACGTCATGACACTGTAGTGGGCTAGCTTTTTTTGTAGCACCTTTCATCATCCCAAAACACTTCCAAAACTTAGTTAAGTATTAACCAGCTGTGGCAGTGGGAATAATAATCAGAGGGCTCTTCCACAGGCTGACTTTTTCTTGCCCAGTTTTCCAGTGATCAGCTTAAAAAGTTGGAAAGAAATACTAATTGCACTGAGAGAACATATAGCAAGTCATTGCATTGCAATTATTTTGTTGCAGACTCTAGGTTTAAAGCAAAGCCAAATTTGTGACAAATCCACTATACCAGTTACTTCAGTTACACAAATTTTAAACTCCTATGGACAGAATAAGTGAAAACTGATGAAACTGATTTTTTCTGAAGATAGTGTAAGCAAGTTAGCAAAGGGAGAAAAGAGAAAACCATGCCCCACACCATTCATATCTACCACCCATCACGAGGACTCTCATTACAAAACAGATTTTCTGAGCTATTCTCTTGCTTACAACAGACCCATCTGTTCAGTATCTGATGTTCATCCAACCTACTTGTAAGAGCATCCAGTGGTGAGTCCGTTGCCTCAAAAAAAAAAAAAAAGTCTTTCTGAACATAAAGGGTTCCTATTGCATCAGCACTGTTATCTCATTTATTCCCAGCTGCTGCTTGAATTTACACTCTTAGAAACTTCACTTGCCACCCACCCCAAACTGGGGCCCTGTGAACATGGTTGTGTTTAGCTTAACATGCACTGTCCTCCTCCTCTGTCCTGTATCACCTGTCCATTTTAAGAAGTAACTGCATCTGTCTGACCCACAGCTTTTCCATCTACTTTGAGAGATTTGCCTTGTTCTTGGATTGCTTCCACAAGGGGGAGATTTTTGGATCACAGCATATGCCTCTGGTACCACAATGGATCAACAGTTGGGCAGCCAGAGACAGAGAACTGGAGCTGGAGTCTGGGCTGTGCCTCAAGCAGCAAAGCTTCAGGTGGGTGCCAGGCAATCCATGACCTGCAAAGCAGGAGACTGGCCAAGAGAGGAGTGGAACTGAGAGAGGGGCATTTGAGGAGGTGACTGCTGAGCTCCCTTTGAACCAAGTGACAGAGGCACTCAGGAGGTCTGAGTAGGGAGCCTGACTGTACCTCAGTAGCTAAGGCACAGCAAAACACTAGTTCTCTAAAGCAACAACTACTAAAAATAAAGGTCTCCAAACACTGAACTGTGAGAAGATCTGGGCAAGAGACAGGGAAGGGAAGACAGCAAAGGGCTCCAATAAGTGTAGTGCCATAAAGGACATAGCCCTCCCTTGCTAGTTGTGGTCTAGGTTTGCCTGCTTCTTTCAAGACCCATCATAGGCATCTCTTCTGGTCACACAGAGGCTCATCAATCAGCGCAACAGCTCCCTTTCTGCATAGAAATTTTTCCTTGAGAAACTGCATTATCTCTGGGTTGGTAAGGGAAAAAAAACCCCAAAAGCCCCATAATATTAATCTGTGTTTGGACTGCCATATGGTGAACCTGTCCAAGAGGTGATACCTAAAACTCTCCTATATCTTAGGATATAACTTTTTTTTTCCTTACGAGTAGTTGGTGCCCTGCCTGTTACATAAGAATATATATATATATATATATATATATAATTTTTTTTAAAAAAAACAAAATTACTTAGGTCAGTTACTTATCCTATGGCAAATGATGGTGGTGTTTCAGTCAGTGGTGGAGCTTTGCTTGTCAGTTTACCAAAAAAATCCAGAATAATTGCATGCACAATCGACTCCAGAATCTAAGAATAGTCCATTTTATTTTTCCCTCTTGCCTTCCAGGTACTTGTGAGGGGAGTGGGAAACAAGGAGAGAAGTAGTTAGGTTTTCCCAACCTGTCAGGGTGAGCCATCATTCACCTATATTTGGGAGGGTGAAAACGAAGCTAGAGAATATACTGATCAGAGAGCAGTTGGACACAAACTGTTGAAGCAAAACACCTGGATGCCATATAACCCTAGAGTAGCTTTATTATTTAATCTATAATTTAATAGTTGACCTATAAAATAATTACATTGTACTTAAAGCATTTCTTCATTTTTTGTTTTCATTTATAAAACAAAAATTAAATACAGTTTTAACCATTACAAGCTCAACTCAGTTTTTACATAAACACAGCTCCTAGAAGGAGCTTTAAGCTGCAGCATATTCATATTGCAAACTGATGAAAAACCCAGGCAGGGCATAGCTTAAAGGCAAAGATTCTCGCATGTTTTTCTTAAGTGAATTTACTAGGGTGCTTTTCTCTCTCTGGTCCAAACTGTCTGACTTTCAGTTCATTCCTTTCAAGCGAAGACTGAGATCCCCAGAGTCTTAGTAGACAATACTGCCACCTTCCCCCTCTGCACCCACCCACACCCACACTCTCAAGACTAGTCTGAATTGTGCCCATCCTGGGGCTGGCACGATGCCACAGGGCAGCAGCAACAGCCCCTAAAGCATTCCCTGCATGAGGAGTCTCCCCGTGCACTTCTGGCACATTGGAAGGTCACAGCAGAAAAGCGATGTCTGTTCATGCAACAGGGCTGCCAAACCCCACCAACCTCACCCTGCCCACGCCAGGCCCTTGTAAACCACTTGGAGCTCTGGTGAAAATCCTGAAAGCCTCTTAGGGAGGCCTGTGTCACATTATGGAGACCCGTGGCTCTGAAGTCCTGGCTGGCCACAGTACTGAACATATTAACCCCTTGAAGTGGCTGCCTGTGAAGAGGCTGGTGGGGAGGGGTTCTGGCAGCAGGCTGCAGATGCTGAACCGTGAGACATGCACAAGGAGTCGGGTGTCATTGTTAATTTGTAAGCTTCAGACAACTGCGTGTGCACTGGCTTTGGTTTGGGGGAAGGGGCTGATGTGAGACAGGATTTTAATGCAGCTGGGACTAATACAGATCAGAACTGTAATAAATGGGGTATACAGGACATGTTAAACTCCATCAACTGAATAACAACATAGTATGATTTAAAATGAAATGCAAGTGTTCACCAACGCTTATTGTGCAGGTCTCAAAAACTGAATGGACCACCAATAGTGTAGCAATTACAACTTACTCTCTCCCTGCTCCCACAGCTGTGACCCATTCCAGCAGCACTGACTGAGGCATTTGTCCTTTAACACTAACACATTAACATGCTTTCCAATCATGGGAGAGACACCACTCCCAAAACTTGATGACATTTATGTAGCTTTTGTCTTCACTCCAGCAATGACCAAACTTTGTCCTTTGTGTGACAGTGCTTTTATACCTTTGGGGATACATCATTCCCTTAAATGTTCTCTCCCACTACCCCCCTTCCACCTCCCCTGGTTTGAGCAGGCATAAATATAAGGTCATAAACGGCTGTTGTCCTTTTTGGAGTAAGAAACACACACACACATATCTAACATACAAAAACCTACTAAAGGCATAGTAAAACCATGTCCATTTTAAGCCAGACAGCCGACCTAGCAACCAAGTCTCTTAACATTTTAATCGCTGGCATACTCTGCCACAAGAAAAATATACATGGCTAGGTCTATAATACTTTAAACAGCTGTTTACTATAGCTAGGTTACAAAATAAACACTGCTGCAGAGGCCATGTGTTCAATATACTCTAACCACAACAGCATCAGAACCCACCCTCAGTCTGCTCTGTGGTCACCGTGGCTGACCCAGTGCCTCACCCTCTTCCCCTTGCTTCTGATCTACCATTCAGACAACAAGCCCAGAACCATCTGTCATTGCACAAGCAAAGTCGTCTTAAGGAGAGGAGCTTCATCGGAGAGTCTCACTTGCTTTTTACACATTACTCCTCATTACTCTCCCTCATCCGTGTCCCCCAGTCCTGGGCAGCATCCCAGCACTTCCAAGTGAGAGAAGCAAGCTCCAGACCAAAGCATGGGGAAGGTGTTCTCAACTTGTGGAGGGAACTGGAGTGTAGGGCAGAGGGCTTTACTCCACACAGTGGAAACATTTAATGCTGGATTCAGCCAACTGTTCACTTAGATGATCAATCCCACTTCTGTGAGCCTGCTCCACTCCAGAAGATTCAACTGCCAGATAATATTTAAAATACAACGAAACTTTATGGTGAAGTGCCTAACACAGCTGGTTAAAAAGCATTATTCCAGTAGGCAAGTGACAAGGAGCCTTTCCTTGCTGGAGAGATGCCTCCTGAAAAAAAACAAAACACCAGAAAAAAAAAAGGAAAAGAAGAAACAAACCAACAAAATGGGCAGTCTGCTCAGTGGGAGAGGAGAGGCAGCAGTAAAGCTGATGGAGGCAACACCAAGCAGCAGCTACGTGCCTGTTCTCACAGTTTGCCTGAGCTGTTCAGATTCACAGACATGCACCGGCACTGCTTGACCTTCTGAATTTTCTTGAGTCGGAATGGTGGGTCCAGCTCAGGGCACTCCAGCTGCACAGTGGAAGAGGTGACCTTGTGTGGCTTGCAGAAGGCACAGGACTGGAAGGACTCCTCTTCCTTCTTCACGTGCCGTGGGATGTAGAAGGAGTTGCACTGGCCGTAGCAGAAGCGGTTGATGATGGTGCGGCTGATGCAGCCCTCCTCGCTGACAGTCTGCCGCAGCGGCTGTGTCTTGCACCAGTCGCTCTTGAGGTACTTCCTCTCGGTGACCACGAGGGCCTCCTGGCTGGAGGCCAGCACCTCCTTGTTCAGCTGCTGCCTCCGCTCCGAGTGGTTGCTGCTGCTGCCTTTGTACGGGGAGGGAATGGCACCTGCAGGGCGGTTTTTCCTGGTGTCCGTCACTCGAACCAGTGCTGCCATCAGGAAAACGGACAAGGCAAATTTCCAAATCATCCTGCAAGGGCAACACAGGGCACTGTTAGGAGAAATGTATTTTCAAACCACAGAACTGGAATGGAGTTGAGACTTCACGCGTGCTTTTAGAAGTGGAGATCTTATCATCTTTATAATCCCATCACTTTTCCTAGATTAGCTCTATTGTAGGGTGATTACTTATCGCGAAGAGGCCAGGCCCTTTGGAAAGTCACACTGCTCCCCCTTACCCCTCCCCAAACTCTCCAACTACTTGTTTTTTTCCCCACAGAGACACCAATGCTTTCATGGCTGAAGTGGTAGTTTTACAGAAGCTTCAGCCAGAAACATTTCCTCCTTCTCTGTGAAATCCTAGGCCAAACAACTGGGCAAACTCCTGGCTAGCAAAGGCTCAAGAGACTCTTGCCAAGATGGTGAGAGCTGATTTGGGGATGGCAAGGGAGAGGGGAAGGGAATAGCAGGTTACACAAAGTGCACACTCATGTCTCTTCAACCCCTGAGTCCCAGCCCAGCCTCATTCCCCACAGAAGTAGCAAGGGGTGTCCAAAAAACTATTTTTAATATTTTAAATTGCTTCTGAAGTTTCTTAGGGCTCTTGTGGCACTTACAGGCTTGTATTTGTTGTCTTTGTATGAGGCCAAAACCTTGATGGATTTATTTTTGCAGTAAGAGGAAATGCTTAAACACAACTTTGAGGACTTCACAACTACAAGGTCACTTGGGCAAATGGTTTAAGAAGGCTTGTAAACATGAGAGGATTCAATATTTATTTTAGATTTTAAGGAATAGGTTAGAGCATAGACTTGTTGCTAAGCCAGATGGCAAAAAGATTCTTTCCCATGATTGTCTATTATGTGTTCTTGTTCTGTGGAGCATCTCTTACCAGCTCTTTTCCGATTCATTTTAGTAATGTGGCTTGATGTGCTTCCAGAACATCAGACTAGGTGTACTAAATTTCCTTATAAAGTCAATGCTCACTAGTGAACTGCTCATTTGGCAGTTCATTTCATATCACTCTCCCTGGGAAAGGAGAACAGAGGGTCTCTTCAATGCCAGAAGTGGGTGCACAGAAGCTTCCCATTTGGAGACTAGAACACTTCCAACTCTTTCTGAAGTGCTCTATTCACTTAATCTGAATGGGTATTTTTATAGTGCACAGAAGACTTATCCTCTCCTCACAGCAAAGCTTCAAACCCTTCCAAGTAATGATTTTATTTTTTTTTTTCCTTTAGAGAGATGCCTAGACAAAAAAACCTACCATCACACTGGTAATTATGTCTAACACTATAGACACTTCAGATGTTGCATAAGTACTCCTATCTGGAAAACATGTCACTTTCCAAACAATGACACCAGAAGATCAAAAAACTGTTTGCAGTAAAGGTGCAAAAGAAGACAAGAATAGCAGTAACAAATGCTTCTCACCTAATAAACCAAACCTAATATATTTAACTTCTGTGGAGATAAAGAAAAGGAATTACTCCAGCAGACTAGGCAAGATAACATCCCTAAGGTTATTTTCTAAGCCTACAAGATCTCAGTGTCAGACTTGGACTAAGTTTCTAAGGAGAGAAGCCTGAAGTGCTGAAGGAAACAAAGTGCTGATCATATAGCTGTAAACAGAGTATGTTCTGATGCAGAGTTAAATTTCACCGGAGTGTATGCCTGAAAGAGAACCACCAGTATTTCTAAACCACAAAAAAGTTCATTCATTCTGCAACCATGCCATCTCCCCACTGTAGCCATGGGTACTTTAAATCAGTGGCCTATTTTCACACTGCTTAGCATTCAGCATGCAAGTCCAGAAGTTTTGTCCAGAGTCTTTAAACGAAGCAAGACTAGACTTGGCTTTGCTGGCAGGTATTGTTGCCAAGTCCACTGGATGTCAACCCACACAGCTAGGCCAAAACCTAATCAGGTAATTAATTTCAGTTGAATATAGTGTTCCATGCTTCCTTTCAAACTGTTCTCATGTTATTCTGCACTGATGGCTGCATTTCAGTAGTAGATAAAACAACTGATTCCCCATGCTTAGTGTTTTATATAGAAAGGGGAGGAAAAGAAACCAGTTTTACAAACCTTTGTCTTCTAGAAAAAGACAGAGGTGAGCTCTCCGCAAGATGCCTCATGCCACACTTCTCAGGCATACTCTTCTACTCTTCTGAAACCCAAGGGATACTGCCTCTCCAGTCTCATTTCTCTGATCCTGGCACAGAAGAGGACAGCAAATGTCAGAAGGAGAGACACACCCTTTCCCCCATCCCCTCCTCTTTTGTTAGGATGATCTTTAAGGTTTTTTCCAACTTTCATAACTACAATTCTATGCAACTCCATGTTAGCACGCCTGCCCTTTCTCTTTATAAAATGCAACTTGAAAGGACATGTTTCCTTTTTGTGTCAAGAGTGGTGGTCAAGCAGAAATCCTATGTAGGAATTCAGGAAAGCTGACAGAGAACTAACAACTGAAAGTCTACAATATAGAGAAATACTATAGCAGTATTCTAATTGCTTAAATGGTTTTATGTAGGCATGGAGAGCCATTCAATAGAGTAAGTAGGATTTATTCAGTAAGTCTGTGTTTATAACTAATAAAGCATTATTAATCAAAGCCACTATTGTACAGTTATAAACCAAACACTGCAATACGTGCAAGTACTTCTACAGAAAGACAGGTAGGAATGCACCACTGATTTCTGTCATTGATCCTTATCAAATCTGAACCCTAAAATATTTACATAAGGGAGCAATAATCTATTCTACACTAGCAGGTCAAATGTGCATTCTGTCAGATTGTGGAATTTCTAATCACAGTGTTACCCCTTACTAGCCTGCAAATCACCCCTTTCTAAGCCCTGGCACACAAATCCCCTATTCAAGCAAGTAAGGGTGCAAACAAGGTCACACGGTGCCAGCAACTTGCCAAGGACTACACGTATATTTTCAGCACTCACATGCAAAGAGAAGAGAAACTTCAGGACTCCCAGAGAAAGAGAACATTTTGGCAAACTCAATTTGAATGCAAAGCAAGACGGTGAATGCTGTCTGTCTGCAGACAGAACAGGATGAGAAGAAACACAAAACGCATTGGAGAAGAATCTGGCTTTTGGCAAGGACAGGGCAGCTCTGCCCTACTTAGATGGAACAGAATGAAACAGCATGTGGCTGAGACCATGCAAGTGAGAACTGCCTCAAGAGACCAACGCCCCTACAACTTGCACCAATGCCAGCCTGGGCCCCCCATTCCTGCTGCACTGGGGGTTCTCATAGCAGACCCAATGGCAGCTCCTTCATTTTCAACTTCTCCAAGCATTGTTGCCAGCTGCTGCCAGTTCCCCCCACGCCTTTTTTCCAGTGTGTGAGCAGAGAAAACCTTAGACAAGACACCCAACAAGGCCTGGCTGCATTTACATGTCACACAGCAAGTTTTTTTTCTACTTGAGATAAGGAAATCAGCATCAATTATGAGATCATAAAGTCATCAAACCCAACATGCTGGAGCTGGACTATCAGGCCCAGGAGTGTAAAAAAATTCTAAGCCATGGAAGCATGAATGTCAAAATCCAGCTCTGTCATTCAGAGGTCAAGTCACTGTGCTAGGAGGGGAAGACCCAGAATCACTGTGTCTGCCCTTAGCTTTATTTCTTCTTTGTATCCAATTACTATGTAACATAAAGTACCTACCAAGGCAGGCCCCCTTTTCCATACTGACCTTCTGCTCTGTAACTCACACATTCTTGAAAGTAATCCAGCTTCAGAGCAGGATACGTAACCCCCAAAATAGCTTATAGTTTTGTACTTAGGGAAGTTCTCTCTGAATTGGAGCATTGGATTTGCTTTCAGAATTCAAGGCCATCATTTTTGCAGAAGTCCCCCTGAGAAGGAGTGGGTGCTATGGTCTGAAAGGCAGGGCAGGAGGTTACACCAGTGCCCATCAGTGCTGAGTGGCCGTTCTGATGTTTCCTCTAGTTTACAAACTCATGACCAGTTTCTCAGCTCAGGATGCAGACTCTGACTGGGAATTCCTGGTTTGAAGACCAGCCTACTTCAAGGTTGCAAATGGACAGAAAGAGAGAGAGATGTAACTGAAAGATGACTGTGATATTTTATGTTAGCTGCTCAGGAAATCAGGAGGTGTGAGACCCATTTGTTTGCTTTAGCAATTACTTAGTAGCACCTACAAAGCACTCAGTATTATCAGCATTCCTGGAAGCATCCAGCTCTCTGATATAGGTGTGATACAATCATTTCTTCACCAGGCCTTTCTGGAGGGAATTCAGAAATAAAAGTTGAAGGCAATTTAAAACTAAACAAAATATAACAAAACACAACAACAACAACCAAAAGAACCCACCAACCAAAAAAATCCAACCCACAACCAAAAAATCCAAACCTGCAAAGCCTGTCTTACCATGGAATTTGAGACTCTACCTATTCAGCTTAATCATCATATGGATTCACGAAGAAGATGATTTAGTGCTAAAACCTATCATACACCCATCAGAAATACAGTCTCAAGTACTGTAAGAACCAGTGGCTGGGAAGATGATAAACAAATTCAGATATTTTCTTGCTTTTTGAAAAACCTAAATTTAATTAACAGCTGAAGAGCTTCCCTTGGACAAATATTTCTCTGTAAGTACCGTCAAAAGGTAGACATTACAGACTAGATGACATCAGGTCCCATTACACAGTACACTACATAGATGGCCACATTTGACCACCTGTATAACTTGCTTCCTGTTTCCACCCTGCAAACTTCAGAGACATGAGAGCTCTCTTTAGGGATCACTTGATTGTGGCTGAAGGCAGGAAGCCCTGTTACCAAAATTTTTTCCTACTCTCCCCCTACTTTCATACTAGACCTAGTCAGAAAAAGAATCTGTATAAACCAGTCACGTCACATGTATAATAATGTAAGAACACAATGTACATAGTTAGTTCTCACATTTAAGATGGGACACAAGAAGTGCTCCTTGAAGACAGGCCAGGCAATAGCTTTTCAAAGAACTAAAACTTGGCTTTAGCAACAGATGTGGAAAGCCAGGAAATATCAAATTCTCTACCAGGAAGCCAAAAATGCTATTTATTTAATTTATTAATAGTTAGGCATGATTCTAAGGGTACAATGTTCTCATAAAGACTTCTATAAAGACTAATCAGGCATCTTTGTGCAAGGGAGGTATTTGGTGCTAACTTTTCTCTTTTAACTATCCTTTGGAAACTATTTCTCCCATGTCCCAACAGCATTCGCAATAACTGAACACTGTACTGTATCTCCTGTTGCAGAAACATGGGAGTTTTATTAAATCATTCCATCATTAATAGATTCCCATTACCAAATTGCCAAGAGCAAGGCCAGCTACAACAACAAAACATGCAGGAGACTAGGCAGACCAAACTTTTAAAAATGTGAAAAACACAATACTGCAGCTAGGATTCAGTAAGTCAGATCTGCATTACAGCAGTAGTTACCATGTTCTAGGAGTACAATGCATCACTTTTCAAAACCACTGCACAAAACACAAAAGGCAGCAATTATTTGAATACAAATAATTAATCTCATTACATAAATTTACAGACAGAATTTTTTCAATTCTTGTTCTCTAAGAACCTTGTATAGTGATTTAAAAGAAAGCTATTTTGTTGCATCACAGGCCTAACAGTAGATGGCTGGGAGAGAAAACATTTCTTTCAGACTTAATAAATTCCTAGTACCCTCACTGGCTCACTTGGATGGAGATCTTGCTCTCCATCCTTCTCTCTCCCTTCCACAAAGGAGATCCAATGCTTTCCTCTTGAACCAATATCTCTCCCCCAGAGTGTCAAGACTGCCTACAGGGAACACCATGAAGCTTTGAAGGAACCAGGAAAGGTCCTCCTGCAGACTGGATGTCTCAGGAGCCACACTCTAATGTGCAAGCTCTTGCTTTGTTTTTTGAAAGGGGGAGATGAAGTTAGGTTTCAACAATGCCAGCCTGCATTCCTCAGAACAGGACAGCATTTCCCCAATAATGCCCAAACTTTTAAGTTCTCCTTATCAAGACAGTTCCTGAAAGCAGTGAACTTAAAGTATTGAAAAATAAAGTAAATCATCAACAAAATGGAGTATGTAGAAGACACTGGTGGAGACAGTCTATAGTTAGTTAAAGGGATGTTGCATTATATCAACTCAGCTCTTCCTGAATAGATTTTCTACTACCAAGAGCTTTATCTTGAATTTTCCCTGAAAAGGCTGGGAGTTGAGAAGAATTCTTGATCCATGCACAAAAAATATAAGAGGAACCAACAACTCACCCAATTATTCGTGTCTTTCAGCAATGTGTTATGTTTTATTTTTAGGACAGAAGGAATAATGAAGAAAAATGGTAAGTAAACTAACCCTTGACACTAAAACTCACCAGCTTGAATGCTGGGTTTTCCCCTGTCTTTTCTCTTTTTTATCTGCCCTTACTGCCAACAGAAATTAATGTTTAAAACCACTGAACTATTCTTTTCTTCAGGAACTTAAGCTCATTCGAAACCTCTTTAAATGCAGCTGGTCACTTCATTGGTGTTAAAGGATGACTCTACTCCAGTTGTTCTTCTTTGCACTCATCCTGCCACGAAGTTTATAGTATTAGGCTCTTCATAGGCTGAATCCTCCTTATCTTGCATAGCTTTTAAACCTGTGGAGTTTTTTGGTGGGGTTTTGTAGTTGTTTTGGTTTTGGTGGTGGGTTTTGGGGGTTTTTTTTGGGTTTTTTTAAGAAGTATTAGTGCTGGAGGAATAGAGAGAAGTTTCTAATTTTTTTAAGCCAGGACCAGGAGTTTGTGAGGAGAGTCACCAAAGGAACTGGTTGTAAACTACAGCTGTAAACTACAGAAGACTGGAGAGAGGGGAAGGAAAGTATTGATGAAGTCAGCCCTGGTATTTTGACATACTTTTATCATTATGGAGATGGAAATAGTGTTAGACCACTTGGAATAAATAGAGAGAGGTTGTCAGAGAAGTAGAAATGAGACAAGGAAGGTTGAGGCCATATGGAATTAAATCTGGCCAAGTATGTCAATGAAAACAAGGTCTTCTTCAAATATAACTATAGCAAAAGGAAAACTAAGGATAATGTGGATGCATTACTAAATGGAGTGGGGATGCTGGTAACAGAGGACACAGAGTTACTGAACATCTTTTTTGCATTGGTCTGATATGACACCTCTTAGGAGTCTCTGATCTGTATAGATGGGAGAACAAGTGGATATTTTCTACCTCAGCTTTAGTGAGGATTTCAGCACTGTCTCTCACAACATCCACAAAGGCTAAGTCAGGATGTGCAGGCTGGATGAGCAGGCAGTGAGGTGGATTCAGAACTGCCTGAATGGCAGATCCCGGAGGGTTGTACCCAGTGGCACATGGTCAGGTTGGAGGCTTGTCACCTGTGGTGTCCCCCAAGGTCCAGCACTGGGCCCAGTGTTCATCACTGACTCAGGTGAAGGGGCAGATGCCTCCTCAGCAGGTTCACTGAACACAAAGCTGCCAGGAGGGGCCAATAGCCCAGAGGGCTGTGCAGCCCTTCAGAAGGACCTTGGCAGGTTGGAGAGGTGACCAGAGAAGAACTGACTGAACTTTAACAAAGGCATGTGCAGGGTACTGTACCTAGAGAGGAATAACCCCTGCCCAGGACAGACTGGGGGCTGAGCTGCTGGAAAGCAGATCTGTGGAGAAGGACCTGGGGGTCCTGGTGGACAACAAACTGTCCAAGAGCCAGCAGTGGGTCCTTGTGGCCAAGAATGCCAATGGTGTCCTGGGATGGATTAGGAAGAGCATTGCCAGCAGGTCATGAGAGGTGATTCTGCCCCTCTACTCAGCCCTGGTGAGGCACATCTGGAGTGCTGGCTCCAGTTCTGGGATCCTCAGTACAACGAAGATGATTAAGGGACTGGAAGCTCTCTCTTATGAGAAAAGGCTGAAGGAGCTGGGCCTGTTCAGTCTTGAGAAGTGACAACTGAGAAGGGACCTCATCAGTGCCTAAAAGATTCTGAAGGGAGGGTGCCAAGAGGATGGAGCCAGACTCTTCTCAGTGGTGCCAAGCAATAGGACAAGAGGTAACAGACAGAAATGGATGCATGGGAAGTTTCATCTGAATATGAGGAAGAACTTCCTCACTGTGCAGATGACCATGCAGTGGAACAAATTGCCCAGAGAGGTGGTGGAGTATCCCCAACTGGAGACATTCAAGAATTGTCTGGATGTATTTCTGTGCAACGTGCTCTAGGATGACCCTGCTTGAGCAGGAAGGTTGGACCAGATGCCCCACTGTGGTTCCTTCTAACCTTACTTGTCCTCTGTGATTATGTCCATGGTAAATACCAGTGCTTCCCAAAAAATACACACACATATAATAGATGCAATTACTAAGGCCCCAACTAGAAGAAAATAGTGCAGGAAACAATGATGCAAGTTTTGTTGGTTTGGGTTCTTTTCAAGGCTAAATGTTAGCCAGGTAATACAGTGAAAAAGGACACTATACTTGATATGACCCTGTATTAATCAGTAGCAAAGGTTTTGATTCAACAATTGTGTCAGCATTTATCATTTTAAAACAGGAAAAGTGAAATAAAGAGAAGGAATGAAAGCTGCAAGAAATGTAAAAGCAAAGTCATCCTATAGTACCTGTGGTAATGTAGCAAAGCCTTTTTTAAGGGATTAGGAACACACTCTGAATACTAGCAGGTAACCGGACAAAGGGGTTTTTTTGTGTCATTATGATTAAAAGCTAAATTTTGTTGCTATTTCAGCTTCAGGAACTTGTGGTTTTAGAACCAACCACAGATAAATGTCTGCCTGGTGAGCACATGTGAATTGTCCCGAGCAGAGTGAGATGTCCTACTCAGAAGTGTCTGGGTAGTCATCAGTGCTGGCAGCATTTGCAACACTGGGTAAAAAAGGGGGAGTGGGAGGAGGGAAAAACCCACAAAATAAAACCAGATTTCTGCTAGCTGTCCAGGAAGCTGATTCTCTTCCTCACAACCTGGTTTTGAAGAATGCTGCAGTCAGGGGGTAGAAGGAATGGATATAAGAAGAAGAGCTTTTCTGGAAAGGACTGATAATTCTCCTATGACTCTAAAAATGTCTCTCTGCAAGAGTGAACCAAGTTGAAAAGACACTTGGTCTCCCTTCTCAGTGTTTCTCAGCTTTTCAGCACAAGATAAAGAGCCCCAAAGAGGCAAGTCAGTTCTGTTTGCACATGAACATTTTGTCCAGCAAGTAAAAACAGCCTACATTTAACTTTATTCTTCTGTGTTGAAGGCAGCTGTTACACTCCCATTTGGCAGCATTTCATTCAGGAGAAAACAGCAGACTTCTGCCCTTGGGAAACTAAAAACTAAATCTGAAGGGAAGCGGTGGCTTGAGCAAATGTCTTCATTTGTGACCATCCCTCAGCCTGTTGGAAAGGAGGACAGTCAGCACAAGAATGGGGCAAGTTCAGCATTTAAACACAATAGCTCATTTTGCATCTTCCTCACTGGAGAATCGATGCTACAAAAGACTATTTTGCAATGAACAGTCTCCATTATATTTTTGTTGTTTGCATTACAACAGAACACAGAAATCTCATGGAGACCAATGCCTGACTAAGCGACACGACTTCAAATGTTTGTAGACTGACTGGGTGACCAACATATGGCAGGACCAGAATCGAGCTCAGAGGGGAAGTGAGTTACTGGAGGTCAGAAATTAACTGAGAATGGACTGTTTCCAACATCTTTCAATTGCACCGCATGGCACCAATACTCTTCCTTTTGCAAACAAATACAGATTTGTTACCCTGAGGCAAGCTTTCCTTTAAAAACATTATAGTCTTGTAAATGAAAATTGTTTTGTTTGAAAATTTCCAATATAATTTCTCTGAGTTTTGATAGAACAGGGATGGACTTAGGAGCTTCATTTCTTTGTAGCTTCAAACAACACTACTATTTCTAGAATGCACAGCTCATTTTCTAGCCTCAATAAAGGAGATGACCATTAATCTTCAATAAAAGTTCCTTACTGTACTTGCACTATTCTAAAAAGAGGGCATTTGAATGAGTTCTGTTCTAGGAGAAAACTGAGGTCCCTAAAACATCATAAAGGTGCTCAAAAGAAGTGCTTGCTTCTCTTAATGATCAGAAAAATGCAAGTACTTCTATAATCAACAGGTGGCACGTAATCTTGTATATACGAAACACTAGATTAATCAGTAGAGAAGTAACGTTTAAAATTTCCAGATTTTCTGGTAGATTCAGGTAGTTTTAGTCTTTCAGGATCTCTGTCAAGATGCTATCCTCAATTACCACATTATGACTCTGGTCATGTTCCTGTTTGAAAAATCTAAAATATTATTGATGGTCTAGGCTTTATATTATGAATTTCTGTAAGCCAGTATCCTACTTATAGAGCTGAAACACAGATAGTTCAAATAAGAATTGCTCTTATTCCAGTATCCCACAGGCTAATCTTTCTATTAGGTAGTATACAAATTCCCATACAAACAGCTATATATCCCACTACTTTCCAGTATGTCACTTGTAAGAACTATTCCAGCTGTATTTTCATACAGTTGTCTTAAAAATGGAGCATTTTTCATTTACATTTATCTCTGCTTAAATTTGCCTGACAAAGCATCAGTCCTCCTGAGTAAAACTTACAGCAGTTCTAGGGACAGAGTGCAGAAGACCTATGCTAATGAGCAAATAAAACAAGTATTGACCCCATGCAGCTTGCTAGCTCCAATCAAGTCTATGCCATACAAACACACAACTAAGTGCCTTACCAGAATTATTTGTTCCACAGAAAAGCACTTTTTTTCTTCAGCAAGGTTAAATCTAGGGAATTCTCTTATCCTATTTTGCCTTTCCTTCAGTTTATAAGGAACACATCTGACACCTCTTCACAATTAATTGTTTTTTCCCTCTACCAAATTTCAAATGGGTTGGACAGCAAAGCAGGTTTGAAACTTCTACTGCATTACACTAAGTGTGTTTTCTCCTGGGGCACACTGGGACACATGAAAAATATTTCAGGGAAGAGGACAGGGGGAACAAGTCAATGGTATCACAATTTAGGACAGGACATGTGAGTAGCAAAGGAGACGTTTTGGGTTACTGGCACACTGAACACACCCATAGAAAATCAAAGTCCATGAGCTCTAATGTTCACATGTAACACAAGACACCTTGAAATAGCAGTGGGTCACTTCAAAGTTTTTAATATACTCTCTCACCCAGGGTGAAAGCTGGCCCAACAGCATAAAGCTTGTTTGCACTCTGTGTTGATGGAAGCCAAGGAGGAACCAATCACTGCTGCACACCACACATGGTATTATCCTTGGGTTGATCCTGTAATATTTTGTAACCCCTTTCGTTCACACACTTACTTGGACAATTACCAGATGTTTTCTTCTTTCCCCAAGAGCACCAGCCTTCTGCTTGGCTTACTTTTGCAGTTACTTTTGTGGGTTAACCAATGAGTTACTGAATATGGGCCCATCACAATCCCTGTTTAAGGAATTAGTTTTGTTTCAAATGTTGAACTCAGCTGTGGGCTTTGCTCTGAAAGGAACCCTGTTCACTGATAGTCTCTACAATAAAAACTTGATGTATGCAACTAAAATATAATTCACACCTGTAAGGGCTGAAAAGTACAGCAACTATGTGCTCTGATGGGGTTTTTTTCTGTGTTTTTGCAAGCCTATAAACAAACATTTGGACATTTGGAGTTCCAAACCTTTAGAGTTACGTGACTTCTTGGCTACCCTAGTCCATGCACCAGTTGATGCCTTGATCCAAGTTCTTCAGTTTGGAAATATTTTGACCCTTGTTTTTAAGTTGTTTTTGAATATATAAAAAAGAATTTTTACTTGACTACATGTCTATTGATATTTCCAAACTGACAGTAAACTTTTTAACTGTCATAGCTGCCAAATGGACCAAAACAAATCATAGTGGCTCAACAGCTGTCCAAAGAAAAAAATCTTTTGAGATGCTACAAAGTCAGGAATACAAATAAAATTTTAATTATATATGCACTATCAACATAAAATGCTAAATACCTATACACTTCAAAATAACTTTCTAAAATATTAGAAAACATACAGCACACAGAATGAATGGGCAAACTGCAATTTATACACTGGTATTGGCAGTGTGTATCACAACTGAAAGTAAATAGAAGACAAATTTTCAGTTAAATGCAGCAGGATGATTTGTAGGAAATTTAACATCCAAATACTGGAAATTTACTCCATCCCTCCCACTTCACACTGCTGGCAACACATGGCTGTCCCACATCTATGTTCTTGTGGCTTTGATTCATGCCCAGATCAGTGATTCTCCCTCTGTCATTCCACACAGAATGTAAATATTTGCTCTGTCTGTATTCTGGTTTACAGACCTGACCCACTACTGAATATGAAGGCTGTAATTCAATCTCAGAAAGATCTGTTGCCATGTGTAAACTGGGATTTTATGTTTTATGACTTAGGCTTTGCAGAGCAGCTGTCTTCCTACTCACCTCCCCCTCTCTTTGCCCATGACTGAATTATAGTTGTGTCCCTAATTGAAGCCTAGTATTATTCTATTTCTCTTCTGCAGGGAGAAAGACCAGAGCTATCATTCTGAATACACAGCAAGCCACAGGAGCCTGAATGAGGTACTCTAATGACAGGTCCTCCTCCACAGCACATTTGCAGTCTTTCTGCTAATTAATTTGATTTCCTTTGTCTAGACTAACATAATACAGCAAGCTATGCTCATTTAAAGGGAGATCATTAGCCTTTCAGTTCACTCCAAATGAGGAAGAAAGAAGAGTCAAACGACTGGAATCTGGGGGAGACTGACTGACTGTCCTTGACTACACCATTGCTTATGTTTTCACTTGACCAAGACTTTGTTTCCAGGAGAACCCGAGACAGCACTATCATCAGAAGAGAGACTATAATCAAAATCAGATATGGTTGGTATGTGCATGGCAAGGCAGTGGCAGCTACACAGAAGGGTTCTGTCTATGATGGACTGCAGTCAGCAGCCTTCTTCCTGGCAATCACTTGGCATTTGCTGTTCACAGCTCCTGACATCCTCGAAGGGCTGAACAAACATGTAATTAAAAGCACACACAAGCTGGTTTCTTCAGACACCCTTCACAGAACAAAAGGAGATTCAGTAGTGTGCCACTGGACTAGTAAACCAGAGGCAAAGCTAATAATGGAGTTAAAGAAGTAACTTCCTCACTACTTGGAAGGCAAGACCTACATTCACCAGTTTTGACAGTGACTGAAACTTAGGAGCTGGACAAAGTCTCAGAACTGAGCTGTCAGTCAAATACAGAACTTGGGAAATGGAACAATGCATGATAAACAGATGATCAGACCTGGATTTGAAAGTTCAGCCTTCTGAGCCATATGGGTATATCCAGTTTTAAACCGAGCAAGAAAAGTGACAAGAAATCAGACATCATATAGGAGCCCTGCGGGGTGGAATGAGTTCAAACACTTTTTAATAACAACAGAGAAGATCTTCCCCTATGGCAAAAGAAGGGAAAAAGCTGACAGGGGCAATCACCAACCCTTTCTGCTCACACATCCACAGAAAAGTGCCAGAGCCCCCCTACTGTAGACAGCGTCAGGACCACTTCTATCCCTGTAACCTCAGTTGCACTTATAATTTTGCAGCATCAAAGAGGAAGGATTCCAACTTCATGACTTACTGGCTGAAGGGTTATTTTTTGGCTCACAGTAATTGGGCACCTTCTTTACTCAAACACAAGCAGAAGATAAACTGCACCTGGAGGCTCTTTATTAACTTATTCTGACCTTGGGGGTTTTTTTACAGTGTTTGGCCATGAGCCATTCAAACTGTGCCACCACAGTTAAGGTTCGAGTATTTTTCCATTATTGACACTTCCAAGCTCAGCAGAAAGAGACAGTAAGTAAAACGAAATCTAAAGATTCCTCTCTTTGGCTCTTTCAGAAAGCTAATCTCAGAAAGGTCAGGAAACTATCTTGGATAGAGTTAGGCAACATCTAGCTATGAATTTTAGTGTGAGATCACAAGCTCCATTTCTCTTTCAGGTCTAAGCAAGGACTCTTCCCCAGATCTACCTTAGGCAGCTCTTCCTTGAATCCAGAGAAGAGACAGCACTTCTGGTAATCTTGGATGACTTCATGTTACATCACAGAAGGAAAAAGATACCAAGACCCCACTGCATGTTAGTGCTTAACTGGATTGACAGTAACAAATGGTCCAAGTGAAGTGACAAAGAGCTTCCCTTCTGATAGGACTACAATGTGAGATCCTAGCTAACAGGTCCACATGTGACCAGGAAACGCAAACCTGATCGGGAAGAGACGGAACGAGTGATCAGGAAGGTTGCCCATTCAGGGCTTGCTTTGGTTTATTTTCTCTTACTACAAAGTAGAGAGAGAACTTAGTCATTACAGTTTACACCATTCTACTAATCCTAAACACTTACTGCTGGTTCAAACAATCATGTATTTTGTACTGAAGCAGCAAGGGAGTTTGAGCAGATGAAAGTTTTGTTCAATCAGATGAATGTGCTTGTAATGGCTCAGCAACCAGATGCCATCTGTGCCACTAGCTGTCTCACTGTAGCTGATTAGAATCAAATAAGATCATCCCAAAGAAAATGTTCTGATCCATAGATTTACTCTGTTTCCTAATGAGTGATCACACACATAGATCACATATTCATTTATGAGGGATTTAGACCAAAAATACAAAAATCATTATGTACCCATGAACTAGACTTTTCTAATTTGTTTTCCTATGACTTGGCTGAACTGTAGACTTTTTAAAGAAGTTATGTGTAATATGGGATTAAGAGAACAGGAATATAAAACAAGGAATGAGGGAAAATATTTTCTGACAGTATGAGAACTAGACATTTTGAAAGCCTCATCTTGATATTGGAGCAAATATTAACATTGGCCTATGTCTCCACTTAAAAACAGCTAAATAATAAGGTTTTGAACTGTCCCTTATTTTTCTTTTCAAAAAGAAGGTAAGTGAGCAAAAATTGGTTTTAAGATACTTTCAATGTAAAATTCTAAATCCTCAAAAGCAAAGAAGACATTTCACAGTGTTAACATGAAACACGTTTCTGTCTTAGTAAAGGGAAAGCCCTAAAAATGCATGTTCACTCAAACTGGGGCCTTCGAGTGCTTTCATTCTAAAAATGCCTGAATCTCTTCTTTTGAAAAGGTATCTTTGAAAAAAGGTTTTGATCAACACCTCTGAAAACTTTCATTCCCACTGTGTGAAGAGACAAAAAAAGTTTCAACTGCACTTACCACAATTCCTGTAGTATGATGGACCTCAATGGGTCAGTGATAACCACAGCTCCATGGGACTTTCTATGCTTGTATTTTGAAAGGAGGCTCAGTAAAGAATTTGGCTTAGGAAAACAAGACTATGCTTCCTCTCTTCCCTTACTTAGTTTCAGAACAACAGCTTTTGCTTTGAGTGATTACTTCAGCTTCTGTAATTTTTCTCCAGCAGAAAATTATTGAGAAGCTTCACACATGTCACATCAGTGGTTTGAGCAACATAAGAACATGGTGAATGTCAGAGCAACAGAACAGTAATTAGGAAAAACATTATAAAAAATGCACCTAGCAAAGGTAAAGCTAAAAGTAGCTCACCTGTCTGAAAATCTGTTAACTTGGCAAAACCCCTTCTTCTTAGAGGATCCTAAGAAGCTCTTAATTAGCACAAACACCGAAGAGTGCTAATTGCTACTTGGCAAAACTCTGCTTATTAAAAACACAGGGACATTTGTGAGGGTTTTTTTCCTTGTTTCCCACCCTCAAAATCAAGCACTTTGTTTTACAACATGAATGAACCAAAAACCTACATCAAAGCAAGTGCATACTTCTGTATCTACATCTTTGTTATAAACTGGAAGGGGAAAACTCTTAAGCTTACCTAAGAAAATTTTTAAAAAAGAAAAAAAAAAGGAGTAAGAATTAAATCTTTAAACTGTATGGTTTAAGCAGAATGTGCAACAGCACTGCAGACTTGAAACAGAAAAGAAAGCACAAGACACACAAGGTGATTTTGAAATAATAGAAACAGACTTTAGACTGTGAGCTACTAGTGGATTTACAGTATAACTGTACAGAAAACAGAATAAAGAGCTCCCCTTGATATTAGTTTTAACAAGGTCTTCTCTATCTCTATTCTCCACCCCACCCATAAGAACCAAAGTATTATTTGTTTAAAGCTACTTGCCAAATCCATGGCAAAACATATAAGAGAAACAAGAGATTTAGAGACACATTAGAAATAGGTGACAGGGACATACCTATCACTTGAAACAATGTGAGCAATCCAGAAAACACCTGTTCCCACACCTACAAAGCCTCCAGTTTCATTCTGGACTGTGACATTGCTTATGTGTCCACATGCCAGTGTTTCTGTGGGATGCCCAGACATAAAGCTAGGTAGGGGGTGATGCAGTCTTCTGCCATTCACACAGAAGACAGATTAAGTTTGGGAGCCTCTCAGCAGCTCCCCACCAGCCCCACTTTGTCGTGTATGTTTCACATTTCACATACAGCCACCACCGAGAGGAAGATGAACAGCATCAGCTGCTTGCTACCAATCATCCAAAAATGATAGCCAGTGGGGGACGCTACTTATCTTTCTCGTAACAAGCCTTTCAAAATATCTTCCCTGTTTATGAAGGTCAATTGTTCTAGATCTTGGAATCCAAATGAAACTAATCACAGACGAAAACAATTAAAACCTATGCCTTTTTCTCTCAGTTTTACATTCTGATTAGAATACTGCAGCATATTCATTCAAATATATATTTCCACTATATACAGTCATTTTAGGACTATACAGCACAACTCCACTTTCAGAAGAGTAATGGCACATAGAATACCCTCTATCTCACCTTGGGAAATAACCAAAACAGCAATTAATGTCAGCTGGATATATTCCTTTTTGCAAACCATGCCCCTTTGAGATAAAGCTTAAATCATCTTAGGCTGTCAACCAGTTTAGGGTGCAGTTTAAGTCCCCTGGACTGTGAGTCACTGTCACTCTCTTCCTGATCTCACATTCCCCCCAGCCCAGGACACAGGCATGTATGCAGCCACACAGTCAGCAAGACAAGTTTGCTGATCCAGCCAAGATTTGGCTTTTTCTGGTTTTGATCCGCAGGAGCAGTGGTGCTGCTGGGCTCCCATAGCAGTGCTGGGCTGCTCTGCCTTCCCAGTTCCAGCCTACAAGCACACTGCCTCCAACCAGTGGCCACACCACACCCTGATACTCCTTCCAGACTGGGGCCTGGGAAAGCTGACACCCAACTTACCTGTTTCAGGGCGGAGGAGGGTAATGTAACTGGGAGGGTGTGGCTGATAAAGGCAGCGCTGACAGATGAAACTGCATGCTTTGGCTTCCTATAAGAGATGCATGGTCCTTATATCTAAATTGCTTGATGTTAGTACAGTCTGTACCACTGCAGGGAAAAGGATTAATAATAATAATAATAATAATAATAGGAATAGAATAGAACGTGATGACTAGTACCATTTCAGATGCCCGAGAGCATCACAAAGATGTTTGTTTAGGCTGACACATCAAAGACAGACCCTGTGAGAGATGCACACTCCTTCCTCCACAGTGGCCACTGGAAGCCAGGTGAGACATGTGACACATCTGAACAGGCACATGTGCTAGGGCAGCCAGCTCTCCATCAAAACCTCATTTACTTATAAAGACACAAGAACTTGATTATGGCAAGTGTCTTAAACACTACAGCTCTGACTTAGGACTAGATCTCCAACAGTGGTATGCACAGTTTATCTCAAGACTTCAATAGATATGGGGTACTTAAAAAGAGGATCTTTTATCTTATCTTGAAAATTTGCTCTGCAACTAAACTTTTGTAGTGCAAAACTAAATATTAAACATGGAAAAATAAGCACGAAAATGTATTCTAACTTCTCCATCCTACTGTCTGACTTTGGAGTGTCTTGCCTTTTAAGTACAAATGTTTCTACTGCAAAACATCAGGGTTTTAAGTGATTAAACACAACCACTGATTACATGGCAAAAAAATATCCATATGATATATGAAACACTGATGCCTTCTGCTTCACTCTTTCTCCATTACCATTATCATCCTACCTGTTCTAACATTTACCCTTGCTGGATTCTCCAAGCCTGATCCAGAATCTAACCTGGAAGATGGTGGCAAAGTGGTTCTTTCTTTGTGTGAAGATTCTACATACCTATGCAATTACTGCAGTGCAAATTAAACAAAACTGAATTAAGGAAAAACAAAGTAGTAGTGTGGTTTGGCAAAAAAAACTTGGAGGAAACACTTTTCCATTCTCTTTCCAGGTAATAGATTTGCCAGAATACTCATGAGACAGAATCAATCTGCTGGTTTATAACTTGAAAAAAAAGCTGTCAGAAGTTATAATACATTTTGAATGCAAATATTTGTCCAACCTCCTTTTCAGAACAAAGCACTAGAGCTGTAAAAAGAGTTGGTCATTTGTTCTGCTATTGAATTAATATGGATTTTTGCCCTCCTTAGGCAAAAGCGTAAGTTGTGCATTCACACGACATGGTAAGAGATGGCATGGTGCTGCTAATACCCAAGTAAGAAAAACACAAGGCAAACATTCAGGAGCATTCATTCAGCAGAAGGCTGAAGCAGTCTGGTCATTTGGCCCCACACTGCTTCTCAAGTGACTGCTTCAATGCCAAAGAGCACCAGCTTGTATGGCTGCCACCGTACAGACACCACAATGACCAGCCAGTCAAAGGGAACGTGCCTTATGCACAGAACCTGTTCATCAAGCTTCTTCCTTGTTAGTGTACAAAGGCACCTTCATTCTCCAAAAGCCTGGGTGACTCTGAGAACCACGTGGGCTAAGGCTTTCCATTTAACTGCAGCTGCTTTTATGCAAGAATAAATGTAATATAATTAATAGTCAACAGATAGGACTAAGCTCTCATGTAGGTATGGGAATATTTTAGTAATTAGGACTCTGATTAAGACAGGGCAGCTTTAAACTAACACTGTAGAAGTTAAGCAAACACTTAATTGGCTTCCTGCATTCAGGCCTAAAAGCCTGTTAAAGTTACCAGACTTTAGAAGAAAAGTGTGATAACCTACCCTGCCCACCAGCAAGTCATAAGCACCAGGGGACACACCCTCTACCCACTTGTAATTAGAACTAAGAGATGGAAATCGTGTGGCAGTTGGATAAGTTTGAAGTTTGGATCACCTGGCATTTAAACAGGGAAAGGTGACTGCCATCTTAAATGTATAGCTCTTATTTTTAATCAATAGTGAAGTAATATTTATTCTTCTTAAAGGCTCTGTACTTCACTGACAGTTTTTTGCTAAATCAGCTTCCATGCACTCCCCCACTTTTCTATTGTTCCAGTGTACATTGATGTCTCTCACAGTGGGCACCACACGAATACCTCAGTCTCAATACCTTCCACAGTGGACAAGAAACTCCTCTGCACCTGGAAATTAAAACAAAAATACAAAAGCAGAAGCCAATCCAATTTATATTCTAAACTCAGATCTATGATCAGCACCCTTCACTGAGGGTACACTGAGGATGTTAAGGACAAATCAAGAGTCAATTTTTAGCACTGAAAACATGGGTGCACAAATAAAGAATGGAAAGTAGTAGATCATGAACTAGTTCTGGGCACCATGCTTCAGGAAAGCCATGCAGTCTTCCCAAGGGAAGGCAAGGAACAAAGACAAGAGCATATATATACACAGAAACCAACTCAATGTGGCAAGATTGCTGCAATCAGTGATCTTTAATACAAAGAAGCCAAGAGCAGAGGAGTGATGTCAACAGCTTTTAAACACATAAAAGGCAATAGCAAAGAATGAAATTATGTTTTTAGTCTTCATAAATTCGAATGTAGTAATGTTAGCAAATAGGATTTCAGACAATATTCCTATTAGCAAGCACCATGATACAGATAGTCAGGCACTGGAATTTATTTGCCTAAGTTTCTAGACTTGTCTTCAGAATTATTAAGGAAAACGTGATGCAAAAGGAAAAAACAAAATCACATCTGCCATGGATTATGTTCCATGAAATAGATCCTAGCAAGCAGAAGAGCCAGATGACTTTCCCAAGTTCCTTTAATTCCTTTTTAAGTAAATAAACATATATATATATATATAAATATAAAACATAGAACAATCATTATCCACCAAGGAACCATCTTTTTAATAGGTTGTGGAGGTTTTTTGCTTAGTTTTGTCATCTCTCTTCTCATCTTCCTAGGCTTTTAGGTTTTGTGGTATCACAGAAATAAATCACCATTCTTTTTGCTACAAGGTCATCAAACCACTACTCAAACCTAGTGCGATGTTTAACACACTGAATCTGCTAAATGTGAACCTACCAGTTTTATAAGGCAGATACTATCAGATGCTTTCAGAATTAAAGACTCAGTTTGACCTCTTTTGCTGCAGGCAGAATACATAACTTTTGTGCAATGCTCTCTGTTGGAAAAGGAGGTCAAGATTCAAGATTTTGAAGAATGTCTTGGCTTTTCCAAAATTTCAGTTATTTGGAGGAAACACTGCCTTATTTTTTGAAGAAAATGAATGTAAGTTATAAATTATTAGAAAACAAGTCAGGTTTCCTAAAATATATTTAAATATGCATAAAAGACACAGACCATTTTCCACGTAAGGCTAATTTGGGCACAGTTTTAAACCATCTTTGAAGACCAATTTCAAGACAGAGGAGTCAAAACTGTTTAATTAGCCAGGAGGTTAGATGAGAAGATGGAAATACGGTGCCATGCACACTTTTTCCCCACAATCCCTTTGCAGTCAGTGACAGATGCATGGAACTACGAGGCTGGCAATGGCACTGCTGCTGTAACACCAGCTGATGGAGCTGCCAAATCCCACGATCAAAAACTGAATGGGACAGCTGAGTGGCTTCTTACCCAAAGGTCTCAGGATGACAAACAACCACATCCTCAAAGATCTGAGGCCAACTGCAGAGGTTTGCACAGAAGAAAACATCTGTAATGTCGTCATGACAGCAAACACCCAAATTCCTCTCTATTTGTAATACCTGTAATTAACAGGTGTGGAATAGTTTGTCAACAGCTGTTATCATAAAGCTATGGTACTTGTCCTTCAAGCACAGCAGTGCGCTGTGAAGCTGTACCCACTGTCCAACACTCCCTTTCCCACAGAGCACGACAAATAAGATAAGGAAATTGCCCTCAAACAGAAACTGAACACACACTGGAACAGAATTCAAGTTTCCCATCTGCCTTCTTTATCCTTCCAAAACTGATATAAGTTTTGAAATTTGATTTGCTTACTGTTGCTAGTTCCCTAAAATTAATATAGAGAGTAAAGGCACCCCCTTGACATTTTCCCTATGAGGACCTGCTTCTTTACCTAGATATAGACTAGTATTTCTGATTACTATAAACAGGTGAGGTGTCATTGAAGCGTGTGGTTTACTAAAAGCCAGGAAAGTCATTCACATAAGAGCAACCTACAATCCATATTAGTTATTTCTTCACTATTACATTCTTATTATGTACTGTTATTTAGTAACCAATATACCGCTATTTCTGAGAGAAGCCAGTTGTTGAGGTAGTTTTTTAAACCAATGCTACATTTATATTCCCTTGTAACCCAATGCAAGGCTATGATCAAGTGGATACACATATGTTCAAAGTCTAATAAAAAGTACATCCATCACTCATGGCCAAGGAATAACTGCAGGACTGAAACAAAAGGGAAGTTTAATACAAGACAGAATCCTTAAACAGATCAGAACAGCAGAAGATGAGAACAACCTGCAAGGCTTCATGCACTAGGCAATACTGCAATTCTTTCTACCAACAAAAAGTTGCATGCCTGCCCACTATGTTCAGCAAGCTCAGGAAAAGAAAATATGGCAGATGGGTGGATTTTCTGCAAATATGTATTTAAAAATATTTCAGAGGCTTTGTCTGACAAATACTGACTTCATTGAAGTAAATGGAAAAAAAAAATTTTGTTCAATATCGACAATAATTTTACTCTGTGGAAATACCAGCACGAAATCCTTGAGGTTTAAAATATTTAGTCTTGTAGATCAGGCAATGATCTGTCTTCAGGTAGACTTGCTGATATTTCACACATTTCAGGCAGCACAAAAATGTGCTTCCATTGAAAATACTTGATCAGTTTGAAGTAGTCAGCAAATGCCTACAGATAAGTTACTTTGACAGCTGACTGATGGAAAAAAAAAAAAAAAAAGAATAAAAATTATTCAAAGAAAAATGTTTACCACAAAGTAATTAATTTAAAACAGCAGATTAACATTTATGTTCTTAGAATATCTTGCAATTCTAGAATAATTCTAGAAATTATTTTTCATTTGCGCTTAATACCATGCTGCTTCTTCATTCTTTTTTATATTTAAAATTGTATTATAATTTTAATTAATTATTTTCCACTTATCTATAAAGAGGAAAAACATGGACAAGGGAAGAAAAAACTCCAAAGATGAATGTTTTCTGCCTAGTGTGAAACAACAAATAAATCTAGCCTAGTAAATCCTAATCTATGTTAGAGAAGCCCTTGGCTTTACAAGATGACCAGCATTTCAAGAGGTTCCATAAAACATGGCTAAAAAGGTATCTCCCAAAAGTCCCTGGACAAATTCTCTCTTTTAAAAAACATCCAGTGCAATGAAATCCTCCAAGCCAGAGATAACCAAATTTTCTGCTTTCTCATTTTTCTTGCTTATGCAAGTTAGTGAAGCTGCCTGGCAGGCTCACTTAGGACATCTGAGAATGGTTCAGTCTCCCATTAAACATCTTTCTAAGAAGTTTGAGCCCACAATGACTTAGTATCAACACACCACAGATAATTATCTACTAACATTCTCTCTTTCCATGACCTTAGGTATAGAGATCTAGTAAGAACTTAATGGAAGACCACTGTGGGTAAAATTTTGAAGTAAGTGAAGAAGGAGAAAGAGCTGTAACACATTTTTTTTTCTGGGAGAAAATGTAAAGAAATGAGGAGTATTTTGTGGCCTAAGTGCCATGCAATTCTAATGCAATAAATATATAAATGTAATAGGACTCCCCATACTCCATTGATTTATACTTCTGGCTTGAACCAAATTAAGACTTAGTTAAGGTTCACTTCAGAGATACCAGACCAGCTAAAGAAACCAGAGATATCAGATCATCTGAAGTCATGAGGTTCAGTTTCAGCAATGCTGACACATAACTGTTTTTCTGAGGCTAATGGTAATTTTCCCACAACATTTGCATTTACTTGTTGGCTTCATAATACAAATGTCTTGTTTGGTAGTTTCCTGGCTGGAAGGACATATTTACTGCCAGTTGGCGGTACCAGGCAAATCATTTCAGCAAAGAAAGGCTGATCCTAATCTCTTCTCATGCAAGGCTAATACAGTATCAGTGAAGAATTCAGTATCTGTATTCCTTTGTGTGCCCAGCTCCCAACTGAACTTTGGACTTGTGAAATTGGTTGTTACATAGGACTTCCTCATCCTGAAATAAAGTCATGTTCAGTGATCCTTAAAGCATCTGTGAAATTTCACAGCCCCTGAAAGGTTCACCAGCTCTGAGCTGCGACATTCTGGCTACTGGCACCAGGGACCATTCCTTATGTGAGGGCTTGACAGTTGAGGGGAGGGGGGAAAATGTGTCTAGCTGTACTGTGGATCTTATTACATCTTCTTATAGATCCAAGGATCTTATCACCTTTAGTTCCAGAGTGCATTTAACCTATGCATTCAATCCTCATAGTGATCCCCCCCAGCCTGCAGTAGCACCTTTTTCCATGCATATTGAAAATCTCAGCAGATACATGCAGAAATGGGAGCATTAAGCAGCATCTTGCAGCATTTGCTAATCTTTCTTCCACCTTTTTTTTCTGAACACTTCTGCAGAAGCCTCCACTTACGAGATGGAGGGCTCTGTAAACACTCATTTATTCAGCATTACTTAAAGTTTACTAATTTCCCACTTTGGCACACTGTCTTAAGTACACTTAAAGGCTAATCCCCCAAACTCCCTACTGGCAGCACAAAGAGTGCAGGTGTCTGCCCTACCTCTGGAATTCCTGATACCGGACATCTAATTTTTGTGTTCTTCAATAGTCCTTGGGAGTCCTAAGAGTGATGCCTCTACTGAAATATTTTGGTTGTTCAGTTTCACATTGAAGAACAGGTGCTTTGGAAAACCATGACTTGCACTGCCACAGTACTGTGCAGTTCAGTCTACAGATCACTTTGTTTTGTTTGGAAGCCACCTAGGCAGGTTACCACAAAGCAGTTTACCTTAGCTATTAGTCTCCTGCTTCTCTGCAAGATTTATTAAATTCAGACTTTCAGGGTAATCTATCTTCACATACTGCACAAGGACCATGTAAAATTCCTAGCCTTTGTAATTTTAGGCAGAGGAAAACTTTATCACTGTTAAGTAAAAGGTTTAAGGCAAGTAACCCAACAAAAAGTTCGCGGCTTCATGTTCACAAACTAGCACTCTAAGCATTGTTATTTTAGAATTCCTTTGACCTTCTTAACAAGCCAGTCTTCTGCATAGTGAAAATAAGAGGGAGGAAAGTAGGCAAAGATTACTTTTACCCACCACATAACTAAGCGGTGCCACAGAGGCCAGATACATTTAGATTCTTCTTAAGTTCTCCTTAAGTTACTCAGAAATTGTGCTGAAATTTCCAGAATAAAAGCAAAACATTCCTTTCATTAACTTACGCATGAATCAAGGTTTTATTGCAAGTCATACACATATGCAAGGTTGGGCTAACAGGTATATTTTAAGTAAAGGGTAAGCTGATATGAGAAGGTGACTGAGACAGAGGAGCAATGTCACAGCAGTTCTGGATTCTTGATTTTTTTAGTGTAGCAAAATAACATAATCCTATGAGCAGAAACAGAGAAAGAAAAAATGGCTAAATACTTAGCCTTCATCTCCCCACACCTCGACTATGCCCTGCAGAGCTGCCCCATAAACATGAGCAAGCAAGACCTACAAATGTGAAACTCTTCTTCTTGCAGACACCAATGATTGCTGTCCTCAGCAGAGATTCAGCCAGCGTTTGTCTTTCTCCCTTCTCTCCTGCACATTCCTCCTGCAGACCTCTAACAACTCTGCATCAGGGCAATAGTTGTATGCCACAAGATGATCTGGAGAGAGACTGCTGTCTCAACATAGCATGGAGATGACTCAACAGTGACAAAGTAAATCATCCTTCAAAGGTAAGTCAATAGTGTATAAGTAATTTTATCTGTCAAGAGTTAACATGCAAATGAATACTTGAAAAGGTTACCCAACATAAAATCTACTAGTGGTTAGACATGAGTTCCCTCACATATGCTAACCAAGGAAGTCTATGAAGGAATAAATCCCACTTGACTTCTCATGAGAAGCCTAAAAAACAGTAAGCTGTATGTATACATTCCTAGAAAAATATTATACCATAAGAGACGGTTAGTTTACAGTCAGATATTTTACTTAAAGATGCATCTTGTAAGTATTTCTTACGAATCATATTAAATTGCCATGTAAAAATACTTTAAAAAACAGTGAATGTGTGAGGAGAATAGTTTGCAATGAATTTTAAAAAAATCCTAAAGCTGCTCTAAAAAGCCCAAAACACTTGTTAAACCCACACACACAGTGAAGCCATAAACAGTCTGGAATTTAACTTCAGACCACTGAAAAGTTCAACTCACTTTTCATTTCTGTCACTATTTGCATATTTTTTTTTTTAGTTACGTAAAAGCATTAATCTGTTTGGATTTTCTTCTTGAATGTACTTTTCCAGTTATTATATAAATTTCTAGCATTGCATGATATCTTTCCTATAAACTCTCTGAAAACATAGCTTATGATGTTTAAAACATTCTATTTAATTAAAAGAAATTAACAGTCCTCTTAAAATGTGCAAGCGTGGTTGTATATTCTGAAATCCAGGCTGTAAGTATACATCCCTTAAATTTTCCTAACTTCTTGAATAAATAGATCCTTTGAGGTTTCCCAGATAAGATATATTTTAGATTACTATGGCTACCCAAAGAATGCTTTTGCCACTCTGTGCAAGTAGAGTTAAAAGTGTATTTATCTTGCTATAAATAAGGTGACTCTTAAAGAATGAAGTTCAGAAGTGCTAATGTCAACCCTTTAGTGGACATATCTTTGATAGGTTAACTCCATGTCTCAAAGCACTTAAGCTAGTTTAACTCAAATTTGAAATCAATTCTGACCTTTACAATATATGCAAGTCAGGAAAAGCTAACTGAATAATTTCAGAATTAAATGTTACAAGTTTTATCATAAAGCCTAAGTAGGTACAGAGCCGTTTTGAAAGTTTCCATTTAAATATTATGATGGCTCACAACTACTGTGAAAATCATAGAGAGTAAAAGGCATAACTGAAATGTCCAAGAACAAT
The DNA here is from genome assembly GCF_965231275.1 of Zosterops lateralis. NCBI lineage: Eukaryota > Metazoa > Chordata > Aves > Passeriformes > Zosteropidae > Zosterops > Zosterops lateralis. The sequence goes on from NC_139764.1 coordinate 46,002,630, forward strand.
CTATGTATGAAATAGTTCAAGTCATCAGAAGCAAATCCTCTCTTCCCTGTTTTATAATACTTAGGTTTAGATATGCTGCTTTGAAGGAGAAAAGTGTGAGGGAATTTAGCAATTGTTGTCTCTTTCTTTTACTATTGTAAAAAAAAATTTAGAGGTATGGATGGCCTCGTGCAAACCACAGAAAAAAACTTTGGATGTCCCAGGTTAGAAACATTAAACAGTGAAGGTAGCAATACACACTGGGGTGAAATTCTTACTGTATAGAAAGCATGGTTAAAAGTGTTAGGGTTTTTAAGTATAAAAGTATATTTGCATTGTCTTGAAGTAATACATTGTTCTCCTTCTCTGTGCCTAGCCAAAGTGATGTCACGTGGACATAGCTGTAGGCAGAAGAACAAAACATGGATACTCTCTGGACCATTAATACTTTGTGATGCTTTGGCAGGGAGAGTTCATTGAGTTAATTTTCCTGACAGTAGGTGGTATACAGCTGTTTTGGATATGACAGTGTTGATAACACAGAGAAATTTTTGTTATTGCCAAGCAGCACTTTCACAGCATCAAGGTCTTTTCTGCTTCTGCTTCTGATCTGACCCCACTAGAAAGAAGGCTGGGGATGAACAAGAAGTGGGGGAACACAACCACGATAGCTGACCCCACCTCACACATGGGACATTCAAGATCATATGGTGACATGGTAGTAGAACTGTTTGCATTGCTGGCATTTGTCTTGCCAAGTCACCACTGCACACGGTGAAGCCCTGCTTTCCTGGGGATGGCTGAACACCTGGGAAGGAGTGGCACACGGGAAGGAGTGAACAAATTTCCTGTTTTGCTTTGCTTACGTGTTCAACTTTTGCTTTCCCTATTAAACCATCTTTATCTCAACCCTCAAGTTTTCTCACTTTTACTCTTTCAATTCTCTCTCCCGATCCCACAAGGCAGGGGAGTGCGTGAGCAGCTGTGGGGGGCTTGATAGCCAGACAAGGCTAAACCATGGCACAGACTTCAGAGATTCAGATTCTGTCACCTAAAAAACACTGGTCATGAATCATGAATTGAAATCAAAAGGCCATCACAGAAGCTTTAGGAAAGGTTTACAGTTAGTATGAAGTCAGGACTTAAAAAACACACTGAAGCATGACCTGCACCCAAAGAATTCTATCAGCACTACTGTATGACTAACTGCTATATATGTTATTGTACATCTAAAAGTTCAAAGTGTATCTGTTGCTCAAATTAAGGAATCAGCCTTAATCACAGTAAAGTAAGACAGTGTTCAAATGTTTTAAAGGAAAAATAAATATATTGGTGAAAAAATCCAATTTGGAGCACTTCATAACCAAAAAGTCTTAAACTGCAGTTCACTTTTATAATAGAAAATATGCCTCCCTTTAATGAATACAAGCCTAATCATGCAGATTCTAATTTAACAATAAAAAACAACTAATTTGGGGTGGTTTTATAAACAATGACAATAAATCTAAACCCATGATAAACATAATGAGTTTCAATGTTCTTAAAAAAACACATCTAAATTTCAGTGTGGAAGAAGAAAACCAAAACAAGTATAGCATTGGCATCGCAAACTCTCTATTTTACACATTCAGATAAAGTAACAGCTTAAGTCAATCCTGTTTGACTGCTATCCAGTTATTTATATGAGTAAATGAAGCTGGCGTCGGAGTGGGGAGATGAACTGGCAACGTGCCGTAGAGCCTTGAGTTACAATTTGTGCATAATGGGGCACACTGCAAGCACTCTGATTGTAGTCTATCTATCTGTGTGGACAAAGCTAAGCGGAAGAGCCAAAACAGGCAATACTCTGGCTTACCTAATAACAAAGACAGGGACTTCTTCAATCCGCAGGTGAACTTGCTGAGGACAGATCTGTAGAACAACTCTCCCCAACTGTGGCCTGAAGCCCCAGAGTTATGTACACAGCAGTCTCCTCTGAGACAGGAAACCCCTGGTATGGGCTTCGTACCCATGCATTTGCAGTTCTGCTGCCTGAAAGGACCACCTAAAACCAGAATAAAAATTCCCACGGTTCCTGGAAGTCTCAAAGACTCCACAACACGCTGGGTTGTACTACCGTTGTGGTTCTAATGGAAAGGCATGGCCCTAAATGAAATGATAACTCAGCTGGCATGGAAAGGTCATCTCCACTGATTCCACAGACCTTTGAAGACCATTTGGGGGAGAGAGGAATATAGGAGAAATGAGATTATTCCTCCACCTCTTGAACAAATTACATCAGATTGTAATATCTGAAGCAGGTTAGGAGCTCACATTCAAATCTTAGATCACCAGGAAAAAGAATTAATATTTTGGGGTGACTTCATGGGTACAATATAAATCCATAAATTTCACACAGAGTGATCCTTGCTTTTTGGGGTTGTTTCTAAGAAATTTCATAGTTGAGAGGAGTGTGGAAATAACTAATTTCCCTAATCACCTATTTATCAAATAAATGTATTACCATACCCAGCATGAACAGCTAACCCTAGTAGCTTCTATAAGCAATAGTGACTTCATCCTGCAGATCCTACTAATTACCAACACATGGTGGAAATAATCCACTGGCCTTTTGTGATGCTCAGAAGCACACAGTGAGCATCTGCCCACTTTAGCAAGAGATCTGCCATTTTGGAGGTGATGAAGACACTTACAATAGTAACTTATGTATCACTATGTGATTATATATTCCCCTCTACTCCTACTATTTTCAAAAAGATTTCCTGCATGCATTTCATAGCAAAATTACTCCATTCTATTTTACTGATTTGCAAGCAGCATTTGTAACCGCGTAAAAATGACAAGCTCTTAACCCAAACTTAGGAATGGAAAGTCCCTGTGGCCTTTTCTTTCTCCAAAATTCACTCTCTAGTTGAAACATTGGCCAAGGCACAAACAAACAAATGTTAGTAAATATGAGACTGGACAGCTATTGCTTCTCAAGAGCAAAGTCTGCCAATGCCAGATATGGATCCAGAGATATTGCTGGTTTTACGTCTTCCAGAGCAGCTTTTCCAAGGAGCTACACCCTTGTCTAGCTTGCCCAAATTCTGAAAATTGCTGTTTATGACTGTGGCTTTAATAGCTGACCTAACCAGAATTGCCAAGAATCAAACCACAGTCTTTGAAAAGCAACGGGATCCATAAGATACAGTCTCCTTATTTTGAGAGACTATGCTATGAGATTCCCAATCCTAAGCCACATGAGACGGCTGTGCCAGGATAACAGTTCAGATTCTGCAAATCACATCCATATTGTTACTTTTTTTTAGCGTCTGGTGTACTTTTAAATGGACACCAAATCTGTTTGTCAGAGAGAGTCTGAGCTGCTAAATAAAGAGTGATAAATTTCCTAATACTACTGGGCAGAGTGTCCCTGCAAGTACAACGTGTGTTTATCAGTTTCCCACTGAGCTAGCGTTGACTTTCAAATTTCCTTTAATCTTATTATAGTAAACATAGTACAGCTCTCTGGCAAACGAGAGGAACATTCTTCCTGTAATATCATATGCTTCTTTTAAAGAAATCTTAGAGATGTCCAGAAAATAATTAGGCTCAACTTGGAATAACACAATAAACTTGTTTCCAAAGAAACAAGTTTCACAAAATATTATATTTTTGGACTGAAAAAAAACATGGCTATTTTTATAAAGAGAAGACTGGCAAATTCTGATAGGTACTCAAAACAGTGTTTGCATGTATCATATTTTTAAAGTCAGTTATTGAAACACCAATAGAAAAATATTTTTTTAGTTGGAAGCAGTCTACCTGAACTGAAGGAAAAAGCGACAAGAATTTTGGATTTAGAATTCAGAAAATAGGAGACTTTACTTCGTGAAGGAGCTTTTGCAATACTCCTTCAAGAAGAAAGAACATCAAGCGCAGACAACTTCATAAAAAATAGATAAAACAAAATGGGATCTATTATGGTACAGTTTGTATTTAAAGCCTCTTTTCATTTGAGAGGAATGTACAGTAGACAAAGGTGGGATTTGTCTTAAAGTTTTAAAAAACCCCAAAAATCTAAGATGAGTTGTTGAATAATTTTATGTAAGTGACTGAAGGGACTTTGGGAACCTGAAAGCAAGACAGTCTCAGGTGACACATACTAGCTCAATTTCTAGTTGTGTACATTTGTCTTGTTTGCTTCAGGGTTTCTATGGGAAAAGGGTCATTACATACATCGAAAACGGAATGCAATGGTGCTATTTTCACATATCTTCTGTGATTTTTGAACAAAACAATAAATATTCCTAATAATCAGTTTCCGTGACATTTAAATCTCCAGTTTCAGCTACCATTAAGAAGCCACACGTTCTGAGCTATGACTTTACCAAAGGTTCAGTTTCAGTAAGGAATGGAAGTATTAAAGAGACAGATGAACAATATTCTCCTGCCTAAACAGAATCAAAGATTCTCAAAATTTTTTTTCAGTTTGTAAGTAGTCACTCTTCAGACTATCTTGGCAAAAGCTGTTCTCACTGAAGAATCAGGCAAAGTTTCCATGGACATCATTAAGGAAGAATATAGACCAAAGTCAACAAACATGCTTAGTATAAATCCACTGCATGTAGTAATCTGAAAGGTGTCAGCCAGAGAACAATTTAAATCAAAATACAAGCGATAGCCATCTCTCTCTTTATTAGCAGACTTTACTGGATGCATCCATTAAGTCATGCAACATGTTCACATATTCCCATCTTCTTTGCCTGTCAGCCTCCTCTTGTTCCTCACAATGGACAATGAGCTCCAAATTATGTTGACAGAACAAGAACGGACAAACGATAGATGGATCATAACAAAGAACATGCCTAGAGCAAGGACGCCTGATATCTGAGAGCTTCCTTTTAGATGTTTTCCTTTTGGATAGAAGCTCTGACCCACTCTTTACACCCCTATCCCAAGCTCTCCCACATATTTTTAAATGACAACTTTCCAGATACTATCTCAATGGAGACTGGCCAGATTTATGGGCAGGATCTCACTTAACTCTAAGCCAAGCTAGTGTTTTGGCCTCACTGGAAATGAGATTAGGTCTGAGATTTGCACCAGGGAAAAAAAAACCTGCCGTTCCATGCCAGAAATGGTCATGGAGAATTTTTACAATGCTATTTGTTTTTTTGTTAGAACTACTGTATAATATCAGTCTATTTGAGCATTATCATAACAGCACTTAAGTAGGGAAATAGGATAGATGAGACATGGCTGGAATCCACAACAAAACTGCACGTAAACGGAGACGGGCAACTAATTCACATCTAGACCAACTCAACACAGTTTTGCAACTCCAGAAAGTGTTTGTACAACACAAGGTCAACAAGGCGTTCTGCATGAGCTGTACAAGTGTTGTTTCCAAGTTTTAAGAGATGTTAAAAACTCAGGAAATTTTCAAGATTTATTGCGTTAAATCCACAGTCTGATGTTGTATTTGCGCACTGCCCATCACACTCAATAAAAACTAGTTCCAAAATGAAATTTGGAGGGTAAATAATATATTTTCCTTTCGCGGTGTACTTTACTTCTCCCACTTCCTTAACACAAAATAGACAGAAACAAAATCTTTATGAGTCTTTCTCTAATATATCACAGTTTTCATTTCCTCAAGTTTCCCTACAAATTATGGTTTCTTAAAATTATTCACTTCCTAAGCAACAATGACTCTTAAGATTGTCGGGAATGAGAGAAAAATTTACCCTTTTTCTTTCTCTAAAAATCTTGTAATAAAGACAGTAGCATGCATTTTTCTATGTACAACTCATGTTTACAGTATAACCAATTCTATATGGCAGCACGGTCTATATGAAAAACTGACTTTAGTAAATCCCCCTAACTTTTATGACTAATCTAAAATATACCATTATAACTCTTAAAGATACTATCTGGACAGCAACAAAGAACAAAAAATTCAGAATGTCATAGATAAGTATGGTTAAGCATAGAAGAAAAAAAAAGATGTTAAAAGTAGGTGCTGTAAGATGACTTTTTGAGAAAGACAGGTTACAACTGAAGTTGCCATGATTGTATCACACCAAATATTGAAAGATGGATTGCGCTCTGTTTTAATGTCCTGGAGCGAGACAGATTTTTATGGTCTGCTTCCCTTTCTGAAACAGCCTTCAAAAATCTTCTTAAAATCGATAATAAAAGGCTTAATGCATTGAGAACAAGAAATACCATGGTTTCAAGTGACATATCATCATCTACACAATTCATGTTAAAATCTACACTTCATCCTACAGAGAAGCTATGCATTGAAATAAGACTTGGAGTAGACAACTTCTAGCAACTGAAATGCAGTCATGTGAGAAGGAAACACTCTTTTGTTTTTCACTTCCTATTGTTCCACACAGCACAACATTTTCTGCAATCTAAAAGCAGTCTTGGAGCAGTCACAATGATCCAGGACAAAAAGAATATTTGTATCAACCATGCTTTACACATGCAATCCTACCATTTCCATCATGATCCAACGGAAATGTATGAAAAACTGACGAGTTGGGAAGAAATCCACTTTTTGCAGCAATGAAAACCATCTTCTGTTTCTACGTGAAAGAAGGATCTGATCCCTAATTGCTCCAATAATATATTTTTAAGTAAGAAATGCTTTCATAAAAGAGATAACTGTTTATAATTAATAATTTTTCAATTTAAAATCATTTTCCACAAAGAAGCAACCTAAAGAAAAACATGAAACTGTAAGAAGCCAGCCAAATCACCAAAAAACAGAGAATTGAATTTTTTTTTTCCCTTTATAGTGAAAACTGCAGAAAAAAAGTTTAATATGCTTTAATCAAGCTTGAAGTTTTAAGTGGATGTTTCTAAACATATCCCCTTAAACATCTCCCCCTGCCTGAGGCAACTAGAGTTCAGGATCAGAGCACGATTCTCATCATGTGCTGGAACCCAGGAACTACTCCCCACAGGTGGGATCTTCTCCCAAGCCATACTTCTGGTGCCCTGTGGGAGACGCAGTCAGCCACGATGCTGCACCAAGGGAACACAATGAAGCATTTCCAAATGAGAGTTTTAAAGGTTCGAGCCAAAATTTCTCACCACTCCCAAAGGCAAGGAGGAATATAAGCAGCCTTATGGACCTTTTTACACAGAAGGGCTATGGCCAGCGACAGGTAAACAACCATGAAGAAGCACCAGCTGTCCTTTCCTAAATGCAACTGCTGGGTCCACACCCAACAGACAAGTACAAGGCTACACTATCCAAAGTTCTCACTCAAAAACTAGTCTGCTATCACATGCCAGACTAGAAAAAGAAACCAAAACAAATTAGCCAGCTTCATTTTCAACTGAAGAGATCTCAGCAGGACAGCCCCGGTTGGCTGCAGGGCTGTGCTTTCCAGATGAGCCAGGAGTTTTTTGGTAACAGATATGTGAGTAATGGTGCAAGAAGCAGGGACTAGCCCTTGCTCCTGGGAAAGACGGCTAGTGTGGGCTTCAGACTGTGTGGTACCTCAGTAACAGCATGCTGCAAATGGACCAGGTCTACTTTAGCAGCTAGCACAGCCCAACAGGAACTGACAGGCACAGCAGACACCGTATGTGTTTTACAGGGTTTTACTTCAGGCTAGATCTGGTCCTACGGATTGCATTTCCAGCAACAACTCTAGCACATCCTTTAGTTTAGATTCATCTTAAAGGAATCCAACTGACCCACCATGAGGTATATGGAGATGGACAGTAAGTGAAACAACTGAAGGATGGGCAACATCAAAAACCACTCATGACATGAACCACAACACTATAAATGCACAACCACACCGGAGAGCATCTCTGGGCAGAGGGAAAGACTTCTTTGTGCTACTCTTTAAGATACTCTTCAGATGTCAGTAAATCTGCACAGTAGCTTGAAGCACTTGATTCTTATGCAGTTACTTGGAACTGCTCATTGAAATAATTCTAACTCTAGATCAGAAATTGGTAAATACTACTGTACCAATCCCAAATTAGATTTTATCAGTTTGTGATGATTGGGTTAGAATTATTATGTTATTTTAGCAATAGTGTTAGAATTAAACCAGTTACCAGATTTATTAAACAAAACTCAAACAGGACTATTTATTACAAAAGATGATCTGGATCTCTCAGATTTGCACTTTCATAGACAATGACAAATGGTGACTGAAACCAAGCATTTTCCAATTTATTGGTGCAGTTCAGTGGGTACTTCAGATGTTAATTTTTACTCTCACCTGATTCTATGAAAAGAAACAAAAGTCTTCAGAGTTAAATTCTTCAACTTTTCATACATTTGTTCTATTCCCTACTGAAAGTCACGCACAGTATATTTGAAAGATAAATATTTATATATATTTCAGCTAAACAAATTAGCTCAAAATCTTAGGTTGGCGGCATTTATTTTTGTGGCACTCGTGTGGAGGTCTTACTGATGCTTTTCACTGACACATCTTTCACTAACTTATCATACTGCAATGGAAGACTGAGCAAAACTTGCTGCTACTAGACACACCTCCTCCCCACACACAGGAGCTCTGCCTGAACAGCAGGCTGCAAGAGAGGTGAGAAGGCAAAATCCTACTTGCTAGGTCTCTCGCTCATCCTACAACAGAGATTGTGCAAACCCGTCCTCTCTTTTCAGCAGCACAGTGATCACAAATGTTTAGAACTCAGGACTTCACTTGGATGGCAGCAGTTCACGAGGACCACGCAACAGAAGTGAGAGAGAGAGACCACTTTCTCAGAGCCTGAACACTGTCACAGAACCCTTGTGTCCTGGCTCTCAGTGTAGGCACACAGCTGTTCCACACAGTTACTTTCTGGAAATGATTTTTTAAAATCTTAGGATATAACTCTTCCTCAATTTTTGCAAGTAATAAAGAAAGATCAGCCTAAAAAGCAGGAACCAAGTTTTGCAAGTGAAGCATCTGCATTAAAACGCATCAAGCATTATAAGCAAATGCTTCAGGCTGTGAGTGCTCCTTGAAGTTCAAGAAACAATCTAAGCCCCTAAGGAAACACAGGATCTGTATTGTATTGGCACAGGCGGGAACACAAGATTCTGAAGTGATTGCTGATTTCACCCTGGTTTAGCAAGATCTAGCCTTGAAGCAGCTTGATAACCAACTTCCTAATTGGGGCTCTGAGCTGACACTGCTTGGGCTTGCACCTGCTGCTTCACGATTGTTGAGAGAGATGTGGGATTCCTAACCTGCGGCTTTTCCCAGGGAATCTCTATCGTTGAGCTGAAGCTCACCTGACTCTACTCATTGGGATTTCATTCTGATTATCTCTCTTCTTTCAGAGGAAAAAAAATAAAAAGAAAAAAAAAAAAAAAAAGAAAAGAGGTTTAATTTGTTATGAGCTGTTAATTTTGTCCTCAAAATCCACCAAAAGTTATATAACCACTTTCACAATAGCATGCTAAAAATAAGAGCTGTTCAGCCAAATGCCACTGCAATTTTTATAAGACCTGTGCCTCCAATTCTGCAAGACCTGTAGAAGCACAAATATTTCCTTAACTTTACCAGAAAGTCAATCAGGAACTCCTTGCGAGACAGACATGGGTTTGTATAATCCTCAAGTTCAAGGGGGAAAAAAAACCCGAAAAACGTGTGTCTGTATACACACACACACACGTATATTTCCAAGTCATGACTTAAAGTAACGCTATTCGCTCTTGGAGCTGATCCCTCGTGGGGTTTCATAATCACAAACCATCATTAACCCAAAGCAAAGAGAGAAAGGTACAAAGGGGCACAGGTTTCAAGCACGAGCTATTTTTTTTTTCTCTTTTTCCTCGGGGAGGGAGCGCGGGGACGCGGCACACGGCGCTCCGAGCGCTGGGGGACCTGGGCACGCAGGTCCCTTCCCCGGGCGCCGGGGGACCTGGGCACGCAGGTACCCTCCCCGGGCGCTGGCAGCGAGGCGGGCAGGGCTCTCGCCCGTTCCGTCCCGTGCCCCCGACAGCGCTCCGCGGGCGGCCAGGGCCAGGACGTGCCGCTGCCCCGGGATGTGCGGCGGCCCCGCCGAGCTCCCCGTGCCGTGCCGTGCCGGGCTGTGCCGGGCTGTGCTGTGCCGGGACGGGGCTGCGGGCGGCCCCGCGCTGTCACCGCACCCGCGGGCCCCGCCGCCCGTCCCCGCAGAGGCGGTCAGAGGGCAGGGCAGGAGGAGAGGGAAGGGAGCTCGCCGCCGCAGGAGCAGCGGTGCCGGGTCAGGGCTCTGGGCAGCCCCATTACCTGCAGGGAGAGGAGAAGGGTCCGCAGCGCTCCGTCCGCCGGCTATAGATCCCACGGGAGGATGGAGCGGAGTGGCGGTCGCCGCCCTGTGCCGCTGCTGGGAGCGGTGGTGCGAAGCCCCGGCCGGCCGCAGACGCCCATAGGCGCTCGGGGGGGCCGGCGGTGCGCGCAGAGAGCGGGGCGGTGTGCCGGTCCCGGCGGCTGCGGGGAGCGCGGCTCTGCCCCGGCGCAGCCACTGCCCGAGGAGAGAGAGAGAGAGGATCAGGGCCCCGCTTTCGATTGGCTCCGGTGGCCAAACAGCTCACACCGGCCTGCCCGCCCGCCGCCTCCCGCCCGCCTCCCCTCCGCCGCCCCACGCGCTGCGCTCCGCTCCGCCGGGCCCGCTCCTCCCGCCCGCCCTCCCAACCTGCGGGCACGGCCAGCTCCGCTCTGCCCCGGCACTCCCGCCCGCTGCCCCCTTCGCCCCCTCTCCCCACTAAAACCTCCAATCCCCAGCCTTTTGTTTGTGCAGGGACATTCTCACCCTGGGTCTGACAAAACACCCTTCGCATCTTCCTCCGTGAGCCGAAGGACCCGCGACTTTAAGCGTTCGTGACATTTTGTGTCATGCTCAATATCCAGACACGTTTGTTCTCTGAGCATTTAAAAAAAAATATCCCTAGCTGGTAAAATTAAAAGCATGCAGTGCTTGATCACCTGAGGGCTAAATCTGAGGTAGGACAAAGCATTCTTTGCCTGAGTTGAGTTTGCTTTTCTTACGCTGTTTGGGCTCCTGGCCCCAGTTGGGTTAACTGCACGTCAGATCTTGGCATGCACAGAAAATAGAATCAGGATGCCTCCTCGTCCTGAATCTCAGGTTATTCACTCTCAGCGGTTGTCATTCCTTGGTGCATCTTTGGTTGTGATGTGCCTTTTGCTCAGGATGACTTAAGTGACCTGTGGAAAAGTATTCTCCCTCCTGCAGATGTGCTGTAATCTTAAGGCAAATCTTAGACCAAAATGGCAAGCCTTCGGTTTGACCCTCTGTTTAAACAACATACAGTTGAACCAGATAAATAGATCCTGTGGGTTTTCTCAGTGCAGGAAGATGTTGTAATATTTCCAGTAAGCATGCTGGAAAATTGCTTATTAAAATTAGGGAGAACAAAATGATGAGTTATAACAGATGCACTCTTAATTAATGCATTTAACTGATGCTGTTGAATTAAGCAGCATCTATGCCTGTTGTTACATCAGATGCCATTAAAAGTCAATATTTATCCAAATGTGACAGATTGAAGCATTTGAAACAGAGAATGGAGTTGCAGAGATACCTTTGCATGACACTAGTATGTACATTTTTGATGTTGACATGTATGACTAGTATGTACATTTTAATTGATTCTGTACTTAATTAAGTTTTTCCTACAAAATGGTATGTTATTTTTCATTCCCTATGAAGCATGCATACTTTTGTCTCTTTGGGGCATACAGAACTAGTTAAAAATGGTTTTGTTTATATTTTGTACAGGCAAAAGTCAGAAAAATAAAAATAGAAATATTGAGAAATATATAAACCCAGACGTATTTAGAAATATCCATACTTGGAGTATAGTCCCTCATTTTAAAAGCTTTATTAGCAAAAACATCCCTCAGTGAATTCAATGAAACTACACCTCTGGAACTTTAGTTACCCCCCAAGAATAAGTAAAAGATCCTGTTTCTTTTTTATTATATGTTTTTCCTTCACATGTTGCCGATTTATTTTTCCCTGGAGAAATGAAATTGCTGGTTTAGAGACCAAGCTGCATTTTCCAGCCATGGCCCAAGAGACACAGCAGCCACTGCACCTCCATCGCCCCCCATCACCTCTGTCACAGGCATATCTCCCCCTGCATGCTCCTGATCCAAATGACTGGCCAGCATATATATATACATACATATGTACATACAGATGTATATATATGTATGTATATATACCCTGTGTTCCAGTCTTTGCTTTCACTTTTTTTCTGGGAAGAATGCAGACTCCATTTCCAAGGCCTCTTTTCAGCCTCCTGTTTTTCTCCCTCAACAGATGGATATTTGTGTCAGAGGAAGGGGTACAGCCCTCCAGCTGAGCATTGGCTGAAACAAGCATCATAGCAGGCTGTTCCCTCAGGATTCCTTCCAGATACTAGTTTTCAGTCATATTGTCTTATAATTTTAATGCAAATTTTGTATCCTGCTATGTGTTATTTGGGGCAAAAAGCTCTGAATTCATTACAGAAGTTTTCCTGTAATATATCCGTCATACTCCTCTTTATGGACCAAGAACTTTCTTTGGTATAGATAACTTGGGACATAATAAGATTTTGTTCTTCCAGAGTTGCTACTTCCCATTAGCTATTTTCAACATTCTGTTTGTTTCTTTCTATGTTTGGATTCCTTTACAACACTGATAAGTTTCCCTCTAGTCTTGTTCAATTTGATAGCTTTTAACCTGTCTGTTTTATTTATGTCTGCTTAAGTGCTTATTTAATCTTTTCCCTTATAACTATAATGACCTTCCACAGGTTACTATAATCCTAGAAGGTATGTGGGGAATTTAAAGATTTAAAAGTCGTTTGACTTCATAAATAATTTTTATTTTCTCATTATGAGCTTTATTTTAAACCAAAAATGTTTAATTTTCTGTTCAATCAATGATTGTTTTCCCACATATTTCTTTCGCATATATAGTAGTAAGCAAACTGAGACATTTTGGATTCTAAACATCTTTTTTCTTTTTTTTTACAGTTTGTTTAGTGAGGACGGCAAAAGGTCTTGATCTGACACAGAAAATACACAGCATATTTATTTTTTGGTGTGGTCTACAAGTAGAATTTTATGCCATTAAAAATACTTTAGTTAGTTATGCGGTTTTTGTTTTGATTTTAAAAACTGAAATTGTTATATTCTGCAGATAGCATTTATCCAATGATATCAGTGTAAAGCACATTTGTATTGATATTGCTCCATCTTTCCTCCACTGTGAGTGCCTGACTTCTATTATATGCTGTACTTAAACTAACAGACTAACCTTTTAATGTCCCCTGGCAATTACAGAGCCATTAATTCAGCAAGATGTTGAAGCCTATACCTACTTTTAATCTACAGATTTAATGACTACATTCTACTTCTGATGTGGCCACACTTCAGGAATGACTGTAGTCCCTGTCTTTTGTCTCACACTGAGACAAAACACAAACAACTGGTGCCCATCTCCTTCACAACAAGGACCGTATCTTTGTCATCGCCACTACAGGAACTGTTCTGCTCTGCAGCCCTGAGCACAGAGCTTGTCTTGATCTGTGAGCACATCTGGCAGGAGTGCCTGCAGAGCACCAAGGGCTGTAGCACAGCCCCAGAGCCAAAGGAGGCTTGAGAGATGGTACTGTCAGTCACATACCCCAACGTCATTCCTGCCCTGAGACACAACCCGCAGTTACATAAATCAGAAAAGAAAAAACCTGGGAGATCTGGTGGTCCTGGCTGGTGATAATATGAATTATTCCTGTTTGTGAATTGACGTATCTGCACTGAATGAACAAACTGATCATTTGTGTCAGGTTACACACATACCCTCCTCTCTTAGGCCCTGAGTCAAGCTCGGCAGCCAGGAGCTGGCTCAATACTCTCCTGGAAGATTGGTGTCCTGAGACTCCTGGCTGTCCAAGGGATGCCATGTTTCTGATTCAGGTACAGCCCCACAAAGTGATTTCACTGCCTAACAAATACCCCTTTGCTTCTTCATGGTTCCTGCCTCTCAACTAACCTCCATTGTCTTGTTCTAGTCCTAGCTCACGTTTATCCAGAACTTTCAGTGCAAGCTCTTTGACTTCCTGACCTTGCTCTTGATTTGCTCTTTGGTTTGAGGTAGCCCTGATTTCTCAATTTTCCTGGGTGCATTTCCATCTGGAGCCTTGGTCTGTCCTTGGTGACTGACTCCTGGTCTTGAGTTTCTTCAGTTTCAGTGACTGGACCCACCCCAGCTACACTCACTTAGAACAAGTATTCCACTTGTGGCTCCTTAATAACTTCCGTTCAAAGCCACCTTTCTGAATGGGAATTACAAAACATGATATCCCCCTGCTGACGCAGAACGTTTGGCACAGGGCTTATCTGCACGATAATTCGGCCGCCGGTGGGGTAGGTCGTGTGGGCAATGTTGGGTCGTGCCTTAGGAGAAGATGCAGGAATGTAGGAGAGTGTGGCGTCCCTGTAAGATAAATCACACTTGTCAAGATCTTTGACGGCTCGTGCTGTTTTCACAGACAATTAGGCACCTAAATGCCTTTGGACATAGTGCACCTGTTTTTTAATTTGGAGTTCTTTCTAGCATTGTGGATTCAAGCCAGGAAAGCACTCTAAGCAGCGGCAATTTTGATCGTGTTTTTTTCAGTACTTTATCTTCGCTATGTGAAAAACAACTCTAAAATATGTCTCTACCTAGACAGGGCAACATCCCATCCCAGAACATGAGTAAATACTTCATACAACCCCTGATAATGAACTTCATTAACAAGGATAAATGTATTCCTGGCAAAAATGCCATCTCTGTATTTCACAGTCATCATGAACATCATGAATGAAACATTCTTAGTATTGCCTGGTTCTGACTTCGAATGTAAATTATTCTCTGCACACCTTAGAAGGAAAAGAAAGTGCTATCAGCTTTCTTCAGCTTCTTTCACTTCATTCTCAACAAAATTTCATTTGAGCTATTCAGATGCCATGAGCCCATCTATGTGCTCCAGGCACTCAGGCTTCAGGTAGCTGAAAGTTGTTTCTCCTTTGTTTGTTCTCTGGGAGGAAATAATTGCTCCTCACACATCTACCTTTGAAAAGTCTGCAGAAGGCTCACAAATTCAGTTTACCAGATTAAATAAGATTGATCTATGCAGGGCCTGAACTAAATTTCTCCTTGACTGGATTTTTTTTTCTACCTGGGGATGATTCCAACTTTGACTGATGAAGACTTAATATAAAATGCTTCCATACTGTTTTTCAGGAGATCATAATAAGAAAAGGGATAACTAGTGAAGAACAGGGAAAAAAAAAAAAAAAAAAAAGCAGAGGGAGGGAGAAGGGTATGAAATGTTAATGTCCTTTTAAGACAGAATGGGTCTGTAAATATTCATCAGTCTTCTCTCACAATATGGTAGTTGAAAGTACCTCTCAACACTACCTTTAAAGCTGTGATTCACTAAGTCATGAACATTTTACAAAACCTTTCCATTCTCCAGAATAACTTGAGGAACCTGAGCTACACAGAATCATTCAAAAACTGTTTATGTAGAATGAAAGCAGTGATCTCATGTGCCAAAACATCATACACATCCTATATTTTCTGTTTCATATGCTTCATGACTGGTCTAGACTTTTGCTTGTAACAACTTTCAGTGACAATCAAAAGATAAAAAATGGTGTTAACCTCTCTGAAGTCTGTTATTCCCCTTCTCTAAATTAGCCTTAGACACTCTTTTACCCTGTTTTGATGATGCTCTACTGATTTTAGAGCAGACAATCCTGCCAAAATCTGGGATGAAATGAATGAATGAAGTCACCAGTTAATCTTCACTCAATCTCAATTTTCTCTGGTTGGATTGCGATATTATCTAGACGAAGAAGAGAGATGAGTAGCACAGAACAGAAGTCCATTTGAGATGAGTTCTCTTCCTTCTTCTCTGCCATGAGGGGCTTTGGGGACATCTGGATCTCTAGGGAACATCACTAAATAGGACCAGATAACCTCAAAATATTAGAGCCAGACCAGCCCTGTCATGTATGATTCACTTGCTGTGTAACGCCTAATAAAGGCAATATGTGTGGAACCAGGAAGGCAGCCAATACAGCTTCTTCCAAGAACTGTGAGTAATTAACAGGGTCTCTGGTTAATTTCTTTCATGAAAATGTGTTGAGTGAGATTCTTAAAAGTGGTGCTTTTTGTGTGACGTCTCCCTCTACTTCCAAACAGCACAAGTTCATGCAACTTGAAAGGGAGAAAAAGTAAAATTCAAAGTTTCAGAATTTGGAGGGAGTTTGTCTCCAGCTGCATCAACTAGTGTATCCTTGCTCCACTTTAGTTCTTCATCTTCTGGTGGTTTTCCTCTCAAAATCTGGTCTATAACACAGCTGTAATTATTGTATCCTCATATAACATACCCCAGCTTCTTGCTTTAGCTTCTTGCTTTTTGAAGTGTTTCAAATCTCTAGTGTTTCAGAGGAAAAATTATTCGGAATTTCCCTGAGATGAAAGAAGCCTAATTAGTTGCATCATGTCGCAAAGGAGAAGAAATTCACAGAAAGCGACATATTGTCCTCATTTGTGGATCTCATGTAACAGCATGTCCTTTCCTCTTCTATGAAGTAGAGGAAAGGACAATTCTCAGCCTGCTGTCGCTGTTACACTTTGTAAGGAATGCTCCATCTCTTTTGGTCTTTGTACTTCAGACTTTCTCCTGGTACTGCTCTTGAAGCAGCCCATCGCTGTTCATGACTGAGGACAAGTCTCCTTTGAACTTAACAACCACTTTCTTCCTCACTACAAGAGAGCAAGCAGGTTGTGGAAGATGTTTGAGTTGCCCAAAGCAAACAGAGCCTACCCCCACCCCAAGCAGCAGAAGACGCTCCAACTGAACAAATAAAATGATGCGTGGTTCCTTCTGACAGCAGGGTAGATTTTAAGTGACAAGAATCCTGCCAGGGATATGTTGAGGATGGAGTACATGTGATAACAATTTAATATGTGCATCACACAAGGCAGAAGTTAATATCCCTTGTTATATTAATGTCACATGGCACAACTGAATCTGATATTTTAATTAAACCTAAATATATCTCACTGATAGTAATTGGCGCTGGATATTTTGGGAAATGCACAAGCATTTAACTGAAACCATCAGTTCAAACAAAAGACAGTATGCTCTTCAATATTTCAAATGTATTATGAACATGTCAGCTAATTGTTATGAAGAAATAATGCTAAGCTGCTTCTGAATTAGGTGATGAGATGACAGAGCATAGAATATCTTATAATGTAACATTTGCCAAATATGGTTGTCTCTGCAAGCCCTTTGAAACATAATGCCTGGACTAGATCCCTTTATGTTCAACATCTTTGCTGGTGACATGGCCAGTGGGATTGAGTGCACCCTCAGCAATCTGAGTAATGCACCAAGCTGAATGGTGTCACTGAGTGGCAGTGGACATGCTGGAGGGAAGGGATGCCCTCCAGAGGGACCTTGACACACTTGAGAGATGGGCTGATGCAAAACTCATTGAGTTCAACAAAGCAAGGTGCAGAGTCCTACACCCGGGTCAGACCAATCCCAGGCATACCTCCAGGCTGGGCAGAAAAGTAATTGAGAGCAGCCCTGTGGAGAAGGACTTGGGCATGATGGTTGATGAAAAACTCAACATAAGCCAGCAATGTGCTCTGGCAACCCAGAAAGATTCTCCAATGGAATCCTGGGTTGCATCATAAAGAGTCTGGTCAGCAGGTTGATGGAGGTGATTCTCCCCTTCTACTTTGCTCTTGTGACAACCCACACTGTACTGTGTTCAGTTCTCATGTCCCCAGCATATGGACATGGAACAGTTGGAGCAAGTCCAGAGGAGGGCCATGAAGTTGTTAAAAGGACTGGAGCAACTTCCCTAAATAGGTGGATGAGAGAGTTGGGGATGTTCATCCTGGAGAAGAGAAGGTTGTGTGAGATTTCACAGCAACTTTCCAGTATCTGGAGAGGGCCTACAGGGAAACTGTCAAAGGACTCTTCATCAGGCACTGTAGTGATAGAACAAGGAGTAATGGTTGCAAACAAAATTAAGGGAAAAAAGATTAGGTATTAGGAAGAAGTTCTTTATAGTGAGGGTGGTAAGACACTAGAACAGGTTGACCAGGAAGATTGTGGATGCCCTAGCCCTGGCAAGTGTTTAAGGCCAGGCTGGACAAGACCTTGGGCAACCAAGGTCTAGTGAAAGCTGTCCCTGCCTGTCTTGGGACTAGATATTTAGGGTGGCTTCCAACCCTTAACATTTTATGATTCTAAATAATTTTCTTAAGAGGCTTTTTTCGTAATAGGAAATAAATGGGTGTGATCAGAGACCTATTCAGAAAACTGAATAGCAATAAAAAAATTGTATCACTACAAAACCATTCACTTGTGTTGCATGAAACAGAATGGAACTGAGATTGGCCAGAGCAAGTGGAATCTTTTAGTTGCTGGAAATCTAGGAATATTTATGTGTATTTTTAAGTGAAATGTACCAGTTTGAACAGGACCAGCTTGTCTTAATTGTACAATTTGACCATGAATTGAATTTTTTTGCCAAATTTTGTTAATTTACCTGGCCAGTTATATACAATTTGTATGCTGTTAATGCTTCATTCATCAACTCTATGTAAATGATGGAATTCTTTCCTTCTCTTTTTTCCTAATGTCACACAATATTAAAAATTCTGACTAAATTTTCCAGCTAAACTTTGAGAGATACTGGTGCAGTAACTAATATCGCACATTGTTTCTTAATTCCTTCAGTTCCTTCCTTATTTTTTGTTAGTTATTAAAAGATCTTTGTCAGCTGTGGGTGGGTTCACTATGAATCTTCTTTTAAATAAAACATGACCCCGAGTACTGTGTGTTATGCAATAAAAATTATGTGTGTAGAGGGAGAATATTTAAAGAGAGTGAATTTAAGGGAAGATTAAATAAAGATTTTTCTTTTTCTGTTCTTGAAGAGGCTAGGAATTTCTTGGATTTGAGCTGACTATTTGCTTTACCACAAAGGTACAGTGTCAGGTTCAAACTGATAAAAGAGCAGAACTGCAAAAAAAACCCCAAAACAAATACATCTCAAGAGCAAATCTGGCACCTGAAGAGGTCTGTCACAAATTCTAGAAGCAAGGTGTGCTATCTTCCCTCTCCAGCCATCCTCATTTCCATGAGGACACTTGCTGCTAACCCAGTTCACCTGCTGCCTTCTGGGAGGCTGAGCTGGAATACGAATGAATGCAGATGGCTGTGCATTCTCAAAAAATCAACTACCCTTTATGAACACTGAAGAAAACTGTTGAGGGAGTTTGTGGTCTGTCATGGCCTATAGAATTCCACAGCTTCCTTGCAAGGGGAGGCTGAGGAGCAGGCACCAATCTCTTCTCTCTGGTGCCCAGGGGCAGAACACAAGGGAAGGGTACAAAGTTGTGTTGGGGTAGGTTTGAATTGGATATTAGAAAAAGGTTCTTTATCCAGAGGATGGCTGGACACTGGAACAGGCTTCCCAAGGAAGTGATCATAGCACCAGACTGAGAGAGTTCAAGAAGTGTTTGGACAATGCTCTCAGGCACATGGTGTGACTCTGGGGGTGTCCTGTGCAGGGCTAGGAGTTGGACTCAATGATGCTTGTGGGTCTCTTCCAATTTAGAATATTCTGTGGTTCTATTTATTTTTTTAGTGATGGTCTAGGATTATTACCAGAATAAAAGACACCAAAGGGTAGGGTGCTTCAGGTAGCTGTACCTAAGACTTAGTAATTATTCAATTTGATAATAAGATTTGATAATGAGATGTCCAACTATTCACATAAATGCTTATCCATTTTGATATCAGTAAGAGATAAAATATGCTATCTATTTTAATTTATGTTAAATTATGCAGGCACCAGAAGGGGCTCATCCATACAGAACACAGAGCAGTCCAGACTGTGCAGGTGTGTTTATTTTACAGGGTCTGCAGCAGTTGTCATGCCTACTTGATACTGTGTGTGGAAAAACACTGTACTTTCTCTAAATTATGTATTTGATTACAACCAAGTATTTATAAAGCTTACAGCTGCAAATACTAAAGGATCTTCAGAAAGTTAAAAATGACAGTACTGCCATGCATACTTATCTCTCTTTTCATGCCATGCTATTTAAGATCTAAATAATCCAGTTTTCTATATATGATGGTAAGCCTGTGTACACATGAGGAGAAATTCACAGGCTAATAAAACAAGATTAGACCATTTAAATGACTCTAGAAAGCAGAAGGCAATGCACCCCATAGTTATTTTTTGTTCTCGTCCTAGATCTGTACTTTCATTTAACAACCTCATGAATCCTTTAGTTGAAATGGGAGGCACATGTTGCTCCTAGCAAGCCAACTTAGCTAATTAGAAGTAAGCAAACAAACTTCTGAATATATAAGCATATCTACAGGTCAGCTTTCAATGCCATCACTGTCTGATTAAATGTTATATAAGAGGGCAGGCTTAGTGCTATTCCCTCTAACCATGAGGAAATTCAAATGATTCAGAGATAAAGGTTAGAACTTCTGCTGCTCCTGCTGTGGGTACATATAGTGGGAATATTATTTCATGTCATAAAGTACCATATGCTTCATTCAGGTACCCTGGACATCTGCAGTGGAAGAAATGGACTTCAGATGAGAAAAACTCCACAGTGTAGCTATAGCAAAGGGACTTGCACATATGCCTCCTAATTTTCACAATCTGCATACTTTACTAAATCTAGGACCTGTGGGAATGGAATAGTCTGGAATTGGAGTGGTAGGGATGGGAAGAAAACAGACATAAGGAAAAGTCTGAGAAAGCTCTGGTGACAAGGATTTGACAACTACAAAGTTACATACAAAGAGATGGAGAAGCAATAAGTAAAAGGTGCAGCATAGCACCATAGAAAAATGGTGTATAAAAGAGAAGGGGACATCACAAGTGTCTGATTTATCAGTCCACTTTCCTCTGAAAGTTCACTGTGCTGGTGCAAAGAACTCAAAGAATATTTTAAGGACCTCAAGTAATTTCAGTTTTGCTTATGCACTTTTTCATATTCTAATTAAGTAATGAAATTTTACTCAAGAAAACATCTGTGGATGGGATACATGTACATGTATTTGTGCTTGATATGTTAGGCCATTCATCCACCCAAGTAACATAAACCATTGCAATAAGAATGTCAAATATAAAAAAAATATGAGTGGTCTGGAGTATATTCTTTTAGTAAAATATAGCTGAGTGCCTCTAAATATTGATCAAATATTATGAGTCGATGATTTAAAAGTGAACTTTGAAAAAGTATGGAAAGAAAGAGTCCTAGAGCAAGTTGTTATCTATAGTTTTTCTTTGCAACATCACCTCTTCCCCAGCACTTTGAACATATGCCTAAGATTGGATGATAACTCACATCTCTACTGCACACACACACACACAAACACAAACAAACAAATAAAAAAAACCCACTCAAAAACTCCAAAATCAAGCCCCCCAAAAAACTAACCAAAAAAAACCAAACCAAAAACCTTAACAAAACAACAAAAACCACCACCATGTATTTTTTTATCTATAAGAATCAAAGACCATGTTTAAAATAACCAAAGATCGAAGTTTGTCTAAAGCTAGGCTTAGGTTTTCCTCTGGGTATGCGACTATTGTACCAACTTTCAAGTGCACATGAGACATAATGCTTGAAAGTAAGTACCTTACTTCACATTGAGTTATTGCTTATCAAGGCCCAAGAGGAATCTTAAAAATCTTGAAATTCTCTACTCATGTCCATACTGCTAGCTAAGCAAAGGATGGTCTTTTTAATAAGACTAATCTAGATTCAAAAGTTTGCAGTGATGGATAATGTAATAAGTCCTTCTCTGCTTATGCAATTCTTATAACCTTTATTTTAATCTGAATATTTCAAAACACAGCTTTCTGATACTGGATCTTGTTATGCCTTTGTCTGCTGGATTAAAGAGTTCTCAAAGCATTCCTGAAGTGGTTTCCTGAATGCTTTCCAATTTTTCAAAATCCTTTTGAAGGTGTAGATACTGGGGCTGGACACGGTATTCCAGCTGACAGTTAAGTTTCATTACCTTGAAATAAGGATTAACTGGGAAGTCAAAACTACATAACTTGGTGTAGTGACATTTCACCTTTGGTGACCTGGCTTAAAATTTGTGTTTGGTCAGCAAAGGAAATTGTTTTTCTAATCTTATCCAAGCCCCTTCTGACGTTTTTCCATATCAAAAAGAATTGCTTTCACTGGCATAATTTTCCTTCATGACTAAGGACAGGCCTAGCACTGGGTAGGCTAAATAACTGGTTTGAATGGCAAGGACACACTGCCAGAGCTGTGTCCATCCTGGGGGCACAGGCTGTAGTTCCTGTCCCAGGCACAAACACATTGGGAGCAAACACTGTGTGCACATGAGCTGCAGCCACTCACTTTCCCCTTCTCTGACCTCAGGCACAGGCAGTGCAGCCCCCAGCAGGATCCCTTCTCCCCTTTGCTTGGTGGTCCTGCCTGAACAATGGTGAAGGAAGCTATTTTCTTAACAGCCTTAGAATGAAATGGTATTTCACTGCTGCAACACTACATAAAGACTTGAGGCTTACAAGACGAGTAACAGGAAGCAGCCTAATTTTTAAACCCTTTTTGCACTACAGAATATTGCCAAACAGTATGCAATGAAGAGAGTGAGATGTTTCCAAATATTTTTTCTTCAATAAGTTAAAAAACTATGACCACATACCAAGTATTTAGGTAGTGATATCTTTCCGAGTATGAAGAGATAGAAAGCTGGGTGAAAAATGAAGGAATGTAGTTAGTACAAAGAATTACTATTTTATTAGAATATTATTAGAATAATATAGTTCTGCTTTTATAGGGTTTGGATAGACTAATTAGTATTTAAATACATATGTATTAGCATATGCATAGCTATATTCCAATACAGAGCTTTTTGCTTGCCAAATCTCCATTTTTCACTGCAAGACAAAGTTGCAGCATAGTTGCTAGGATTCATCTGACACAATTTTACCTTCTAAAGTATTAATTACATACTTTAAGTTAGTCGCCTAGGTCCCCTTTTGTGACTGGCAGAAGGAAAAAATACTCCTTGAGTTATTGGTACCATAGCCTCACAAATGGCATCAGAAGAAATTATTTGCCCTATAAACATGCTTCTTTCTCTCCATTGACTAACAAAAAATCTCATTAAATCTTTTGTATTTGATGTGATTTTTAAGAGACTGAAGTTAGGTAGTTGTTGTAGATACCTTCACCCATGCAGATTAGAAATGTATATGGATACTGATGGCTACAGTCAGTGTTTAATCAAAGCAACAAAAAATCATAAACTTCTTTGTAGCACATTTTTAATGCAGTGGTTCCAGCTATTGTGAAGAAAATAGGATGAGGAATGGTTAGAAGATACATGAGAGCCCTGGAAGAAAGCCTATGCTAATTTCAGGGGCTATTGATGTACCTGATGTTCGTAAGATGTGATACTGAACCAATACTCCAGCAGGATTTTCAAGGAAGAGAGAGATAATCAGAAAATTGGTGAAGAAGTGTCAATGAACCCTTTATTTTTTGTATCACAACATCCTGTAGTACTTAGAATAGCCTTGTGATATCCTAATTGGGAAGTCATGATACGGCAGCTCTATTCAGCTTAAAGTGTTGGTAAGAAAAATTTGGTTGCTTAGAAATTCATGCCTTTTTGATAGAAATAAGACTGTGTGTATCAGAGCACTAAACTGGATGTTTCCACTGTTTGCTGAAGGAAGAGCTGGGATGTGGGAAGTTGTCATAATCCTGGCTGGAGGCAGCCCAGATGGGCTCAGTTTCCCTTTCCCCCTGGAAGTCCCAGAAGCAACAAGCCTGGACTGCTAATGTATTTCCTTGTCTCTTTCTCTCCTATAGTCCTGCTTCACTCTTCCACTCCTTTCCATGATGAGAATGTCTGGCTCTTGCCCCGATCCGCTTCAGTTCTAGTCTTGGAATGGAAAAAATCAGCTTTGCTTGCATAACTGAGATCGTACAATCTGTCCCTCATTGTTAAACTCTGGCAGACTTGAAAGTGTGTATGCACAACATGGGGAGGTAAGCCTTTGACATGGAGAGCTCTTTAAAAGAGGTTGAAAGACTCTTTCAGACAGAAACAGTGGTTTTGTTTCAAATTTATGCACTCCACATTGAAATGTCAACATTTTTTGCTGTCCTGTAATTTCTACTAATCAGTTTCAAAAACTCAAACAAAATTCTATTTAGAGTAAAAATATCAACCAATTAATAATAATTATATTTATAATTTCTTGTTCTGGTATAATTAGTAATTTCGTTGCTTTCCTAAAACTATGAAAAATACTGTAACAGAATATTTAAAGTAGAAACATTAATGTTTCAAAGTTTCTATTTTTTTCTGAATCTGTTCAAAATTTCCTGGAGAAAATACAAGATTATTCTTCAAGCAGAAACATTCCTCAACAAAATTTTCTTTTAAAATGCTCTTGATGAGATGTATTTGGATTTCTGAGCAGCTATTGCCTTAAATCATTTAATCACCGAGTTCTGTAAAAAGGAACCTCATTTGGTGAAAAAGAAGTAACATCCAAGCAACCTCATCTGGAAGAGTATTAGCAGCAGCAGAGATCTGCAAGGTTTTCATTTGCTTAACAGAAGGCCTTCAAAGTTTGAAAAGTAATGTTTCCTGCTTCAGAAGAAATAAGAGTAAGAAAACAGCTTATAATTCAGATTCAAGGAAGAGTATGAAAAACAGTTGCTTACTTTCTTGCCAAATACAATGTAGCAGGAAATAAATGTTCTCATGAGTTTAGTAGATATTGAGAGGGTGGTCAAACACTGGAATAGGCTTCCTACAGAAGTGTTCAATGTCAAAAACCTTTCAGTGCTTAAGAGGCATTTGGCCAATGCCTTTAACATGTGTTAAACTTGGTCAGCCATTGGTCAGGCTGATGGACTAGAGGATCATTGTAGGTCCATTCCAACTCAAGTGATTCTATTCTATTCTATTCTATTCTATTCTATCTTATTCTATTCTATTCTCTAAGCAAGACAATTCCTAAAACACCCTTGGACTTTCAGGGATTTCAATGATTTCAGGCTTATGCAAATTTGGTATAATTAAAAAAAAACCAATATAATGAACTTTATGTAGGTATGCTCACCATTCAAACTGCACTGCACTTTTCAAAGTACATATCTGCGTGTAGTAGATTTTCAGAAACCATAACTGTTACCTTATTGTCACCTGCCATTTAAAGCAATGACCAAACTCCCCTAGATGGAGTAGAGCAATGCTGAACATGTCAGGGAGTACCAACTGTGCTGTGAAAACAGTGATTGGTAATATACTGCACACCAAGAAGAAATATCTCATGATTTCTCCATGTATTATGAGTATGAGTAATTAGTTGAGGAAAGAACAGGAAAACTCTTGTCCAGATGCAGGCATGGACAAGTGCAAAAGGTGGGCTAACAGAGTGAAAGAGAAAAAGGGAAGGTGGACTCTTGCTTAAAATCTTTGAAGGTTGTTGGCACCACCAGATATTAATGATCTATCTTAGAAACCTAAAGATAGAACGTGTGTGCCTGTGTAGTCACAGCACAAGGACCCTCTCCATAGCTGAAACTCCTTATTTACTCATCTGAATTGAGTGCTGGAAGACAAAGAAAAGAATCAGTCTTTGAAGGATTTGACTTCAGTTTTTCGATGTACAGCTTGGAAAGTGCGCATGTCATCAATCTTTTGTGAATTCAAGTTACAAATCAGAGCAGCACACTAACATTAACAGGGCTCTCTCACTCCAGAACCAGACAGGCTTGGTTCTCAGCTTAATAGACTTATTTAAGAAAAAAACCCAAACCACAAAAAACCCAAACCTATATAGAGAAAGGACGTGTTTCCATCACAAGACTAATAAAATCTACAGTTTTGGTTTCACTCCATCTAGTGGCAACCAGGCAGAAATCCTCCCTCTTCCTTCCCCACAGAAGTAGCAGTGTGTGAGCTATGGCTAAAGGTTAGCTTTGGACATGTGTGGCAGGGTTTGGGCTTGTTTATAGTCACTGAAGTCCAGGAGTCGTCAATTAATGGGTTTTGATGTGCTCACCACTGACAGAACATGGTTCCCTTGCACCATACCTCCCTTGGTGCAGGAGCATGGAATGGGAACTGCTCAAGAGGAGGCAGTAGGAGAAATTTCCCAATGTAGACGGAAGCAAAGATCTACTGAATGACTGTAAATGAGGATTGCTGTGGTAGAAAGGTTTGAGAAAAATGCATTTGTAACTTCTGGTAAAGGTTTCTTAAGCAATGGAAAGGCAAGAGAGAAGGAGCAGTTTCATTGTCAAATGTGTCCTAGAGTCCTCAGTAAAAAATCTGGGCTCAACTCTTCTTTTTCTGGTGTGCTGGAAGCAGACTAGTTCTTACAAAGTCTTCCAGCTATTTACGTCAGTCCTTGCTTGAAATTATTTTTCTCTGATGCTTTATCTGAGTTTGCAACACTTGGGTTTCCATGCGAGCTTCTAAACAGAGCAAAAGTCTCAGGAAGTCACAGGCACATCTCTGTCTGCCTCCAAGTCCATGCTCAGGAGTAAAGGATTCTCAGTTCTCACATGAACTTGCACTAGTGCTAGGTTGGATTTTATATTGGATTTAGATACATTGAATGGTCTGTATAAAACATATCCATACCAGAACTTTAGGAATGTTCAAATACCACTGAGATCTGTAAGCTTTAATTAAAGTATAAAATTGCTATATATGTGTGGGCACACACACACACACACACATATTTTACTACCTGTGTATATACAATTACATATACATAATGTAACTGTTTCTTACATAACTTAGCAAAGGATCTGGGTCTCATTCTCCTGTATTTTGTATAATGGAAAGTTTAAAAGCAATTTTTCTGAGGTTCTGTGTGAAGGCAGATATATAAAGTAATTTTACATGGCCTCTCTATCAATCAGGGTAAGAGAAGAAACAAATACAGCGAGATAATTTTTATGAACCATAACTGAATCATGCCTCTGTTTTCATTAAAATCATATAGCAATTAGTAAGTGATGATCTGGTTTAGAAGAAGGAACATATTGTTTTTGTACACTGTGCTTTGTGTACTGTTTGGGCTAAATTAAGACAAATAACTAAGACAATATTTTGCTTTGATATCAGTAAATATTGGCATCAAGAAACCATTGCCCCATTATTTTTAATGGGAAGAATTCAGTCTAAACCTTTTTTTCATCAAGTTGAGGAGGTGATGTCATATGGTAAAGGCTGGATATTCCAAATAAATCACTAACAAGCCATTTTGGCTGAGCAATATGTGTATCAGATATGCAACTGAACATGTCTGGAAGAAAATGCATTATTGTCACAAGACTTGAGAGTCAGAGCCTGATGAGTTTGTATATCTTGCAAACAGTTACACAAGTAACCAGACATTTCCTGCACAACTCAACATTTTAAAGGGAATGTCCTAGACTTTATAGCAACTAACCTTGGATTGCTCACTCAGACCCTGATTCAGCACCCACTGCTGAGTGTTTCACTCTCTTCCTGTAGGCCTTCACACAACATGCTTGTCAAATGTGCATTGCAAAACCCACTGCAATATCCAAAGGGTTCCAGTGACTGAGATTTTGGCATTGGTGTATGTCAGACCTGCATTGCCCAGAATGTGGCAGCAGCTAATAACTACAGGCCACCTTCTCTACTTAATCTCTGATCCTGAGGGTCCCAAACAATCCAGAGCCCAGGGAGCTGGACCCACCCCCTCAGCACCCAGAATCTGCTCCGGTGCCCTGTGCTTGTCATTGCAGATGCCTGCCCCATGTAGGGATTGCTCCAGCTCCATGCTCATGGCTACCAGCAGTGAGAGGCAGATGCTGTTTTGTCCACTGCTGGGCTTCAGTCTACACGTGGGAGGCCGTGGATGTGTGGGTGTCTGGGTATGGGTGTCTGGCTCCAAGGCAGATGTCCTGGAGGATGAGTTAAGCTCTCCATGGGGAGTGTGCAGTGGATTTAACTACCTCATAGGCAGTGTGTGATATCCAGAGGTTAGGAGGGTATCTACTAAAGCTCCTACTAATTTGATCTGCCATAAATCCTTAAAGGTTTTATCAGCAGGAGGAACCCAAAATAAGCTCATTACTCTTTCTCACCAACCGACTGGGATCTTTTCCCCTAATTTCACTATCTAACCCTATGAATTGACAGAAAACAGAGTATCAGTGGACAAATTAGACCTTTTCCTGATGAAAATATACCATAGCTCCCACCAGAAGAGGAGTTATGCCAGTATAAGCTTGGTTTATATAAGACTCAATTTTTGCAGCAGTTACTGAGGATCCACCCTGCAGAAAATCAGAGCAGATGTGTAAAGTCTATGTGGAAATAGGAGCCTTCCTTTCTGATCAATCTGCAGTGATACCTCAGGCATGGATTAGACCCCAGGAAGGGCATTTCTCGTGCTATAAAATCTGTAGGTGGGTGAATATTTTTACAATCAAAGTGAGGTTGGGGCAGAAAAAAAAAAAAAAAAAAGAATATAAAGAAAAAGCTGGCATTTCTCCAGGAAGCTCTGTTTTTCATTTCACCTGAACTGTTTAGAATTTTTACAACTGAAAATTGCTTCTTTCCATCTGTGAAGCATTTGCTTCTTGGAAAAGATGCACAAAGCCAAGACATGAAAGACATTTGAAATAAATAAATAAACTAAGGCATTCTTTGGAGAATCCATGCTGTTTCCCTACTGCTCCCCATTTTCTTATGAAGACCTCTCCACAGATGGAGGGCAGCCGTGTTGTCCTCAGCAGTAACGAGTGAAGGAAAATAATTTCAGTAAGTAAATTACAGTAGCTCATATGCCTGCAGTCTTAATAGATTTTGTTTCTAAAGCATAGGCCACAAACTAGTTTAGTGAGAGGAGGGCATCTTTCATACATGTGCATTCAAAAACATTACCATTTCCAAAGAATAGTTACATAATGGAATTCTCTGTGGGTAGCACTGCCTGATATAAAATTTTGTGCAGAATGGCATGGAAGATGGCATGGAGGCTACAGCACGCACTTCAGACTCAATTCAGGGCTGTGCTCCTGTTGACATTGTGGTAGCTGAAGATTGTTTTGTATAGCTCAGTAGAGAGAGAGATAAATCAAGCCATTTATTTCTCTGTAACCTCAAGTTTATAAGTACCCAATAACAAAAGTAAAATGGCAGTGATGGCTATTGCCAGTTTCAAAACTCCTCTTGCTCCTCTATGACTACATCCCTCTTTAAAAGGCATCACAAAGAAAATTACCAGAATTTCTGAACAGAAACTATGGCAGGTAACTGAGGACCTTTCCTCTGCTCTTTAATCTGAAATAATTGCCGTAAAGCAGAGAGAAGAATCTCCAAGTAAGGATAACACCAAGGGCAGATACTCGCTCGGAAAGAATTGAAGACTTTCCATCGATTTCAGCCAAAGGATGCTGGCTCATGCTGGCTGCAAGTTTTACCCTGTGTTTTTCTCTCTGGAAAGGAGTTACCATGTATCCTTCTGTAGGCTCCTGGCAGTGACAAAGTTCAATCAGTGACAGCTATCAAATTCTGCCTGCTCAGAAGCAGGGATCTGTGTTTGCTGAGGGTTTCACTGGATTCAGAATCAGAAAGCAAATGTTGCATTAGCAGGCAATAGAAAAAGTTATTGGGCTGTCCTCTCTCAAAGTGATTAATTATTCAATGTGACTAAAGTGATTAATTAATTATTTAATGGAACTTCTCTTAATTGTTGCCTAGCAGCTCTGAAACAGTGGAAGGAGTTATTTTGGAAAATTGCATACCATCCTACTGTCAGGTGTGTTGATTTGCAGCTAGATAGTGGCACCAGCCTCCGTGGTCGACCAAATTGAAGACCACATTTCCTTCATGATTTGTGTTGCTGGAGCTAGGGATTGTATTTGAAGAATGCAGGACAGGAGCCAGGTCTGGTAAGGGCCTGAGGAATCCTTTTGTTATTCAGATTGAAAGCTTGGCTGGTTACGTGTAGCACAGAGATTTGCTCCCTCTCTAACTACCCTGGAGAACAGAAAGCATGGATGAGATCTCCTTTGGAAGCTCATACATTGCTGGTAAAATAGACTCAAGAGTAAATCTATTCTTCTTAAATAGTTCCTTTAGCTTACAGTAATTTTGGATACACAAAATATCAATCTTTGAGGAAGAAAAAAAAAAAAAAAAAAAGAAGAGAAAACCCATAAAGGCCATATGTTTGATCCTAGGCTCAGCAAGGCGCTGTTCTGTAGATGAATTTGCAAACCTCGGTTCTATCATTCTGCTAAAGTGAGAGCTATCAGGGTCTCCTTAATGTGTTACACAAAAGGGCTGCAGCACACAAAGCCTGGAACACATCAGTTTACAGATCCCAAGAGGGTCCTGTGGAGTCTATTACTTTGATGAAGTGGTATTTAAAACTGCATTACCCAGCAGCTGTTTAACCCTCCAGATGTTGCCCCTGTGGAGTGTTTAATAGGACGTGAAGTGCTGGTAGGCTAGGCCATAACCTCATGTCATCTATCCAGCAGGTCACATCAGGTCTTACCATCTTCTATTAAATCAATACAGGATGACCTGACATAGCAACTTTGCTCATCTGCTGCTCTTTTTCTTTTTATTTTTTCAAATAGCGAGTAGAAAAAGTGGAAGAAAACAAAATAAATACAAAGGAAGGGGAGAAAAGAAGGAGATCTGAAAGCAAAGAAACTCTCAGAAACTTGTTCATCTCAGTTCGTGTTTTTCCCTTGTTTGCGCTGACAGCGCCGATCCAGCAGCTTGGTGCTGCCATCTGCTGTTGCTCCTGCTGCTCACGCTGCCCACGTTTTTGGGCAAATCAGCGAAGAGCAACTGAAATAAATCAGCATCGTGAATAAATAAAAATTAATTCTAAAGGGAAATAGGTTAAAAGCCTAGACTAGAAGGGAAAAATCTCACTTTAACTTCTTGCAGCATTTTTGAATCCTTGTGTTATATATTAATAATAATTCCTACAGTCATCAAAAATATGAAGAATGATCGACTCAACTTTTAGGAACATTTAGTCTGGAATTTCCTGTGGCTTATAGGTCAAGGACCTGATGCTCCACAGTGTTTTTCATGGTTTAGATATTTGGTGCCACAGGTATTTGAGATTTTTGGTATTTTACAGAGCTGGCTTCCAAAATCAGTTAAAACCAAAAACCAAACTTGTTTTGATTAGCACAGGGCACTCGTTAGATCACCTTTGCAAAGATGAAGCTTTCTGTCGGACAGCTGGATACCCTCTGTGCCATCATCAGCTTTTCAGAACGTGAACAAAACCCCTGTGTTCACTACAAGGAATTCAGTTGGCATATGACTTGCCCCATCACCCCTCATCGGGCTGTCTGGTATCTAGCTGGGCTGTAGTTCTGCCACTATCTGGGTTAAGACACAGTCCTGACAGGATTTCTGTTTTGGAGGTAGATATGGAAATGAGAAATGAACTTTTGTTGGGGGCATTCCTTGCAGCACAAACAAATTTGAACTTTTTATAGAGTAAGAACATTGACATCCAGGATGCTGAAAGTCAAAAACATTTTACTGTTATTACACAGACCTCTATTTTTTCCTTCCATACTTTTATTTTTGTGTGGAAACCTATTTACACTTCTCAGCCAAGTCTTTACCAAAGATTTCAACAGGGCCAAGATTTCAACCCTTGCTGGCCAGTGTTAGCACAAATGTGATAGCTGTTACTATGATTATATCTATGGAGAACTGGTACTTAGAGAAAATAACAGTTTACTGGCATCTCTTCTAGTGGAGTTTTTGAGATTCAAGTATCAAGAATGTAGACATGTATTGAATTCACTCTGCCAGCACAAATAATCTCTTGACACATGACTGCAGCCGCAGAAATCAGTGCCAGCACAGCTCTCTCAAATTTGAAAGGATTGACCACTTCCTCTCACTGTTACAAAACCCTGTGTAGGAATGTTAAACAGATACCACAGCACATGACAGCTCAGGAATGGATGTCTGTCACACCAAACTCTTGACAAATGTGTTTTTCCTTCAACTGGTTTCACCTTCTGCTATTCTAATAGCATCCTATGGAATAGTATCTTTGGCAAGTGGTATCTTGGAGGTACTGTAGAGTCTCCTTGCCTGATACAGATAGCAGCAGTAAAGCAGCATTTAGTGTGGCAGAGGTTCGCCACTGTAATCCATAAAGTTGTACCTTGGGAACTTAATAAGAGTTGTGCTGTAATTTCTAGCTCTGAGGAATGGTCTTTCTTACCTTTGCAGATCCATCTCCTTTGTCACTTACCTCTCCCAAAAATGCAAGGCTTTGAGAGTCCTTTGGCTGCAAGAACAGGCATCTTTGCATCCTCTCAGATGAAGCTAGACTCAAAAGAAGCATTTTCTCTGCGTGTGCTTTAGCGAAAAGATGTAAACGAGGTCAGAGAGCAGCCTTGTGCTTACAGAATAGCAGACCTCACGCTCGAGGTGTGGTTAGTGCCAGTGGGACAGAATGGGCTCCCATCCTGGGAACAGCCCAATCTTGATAGGCACCCACCACTCCAGTTCTGAGATGTAAATTGTGCTACCAAAGATTCAGTTGACCTAGACCCAAGTTTAGAAATCCTACTAATATACTCACAAATCATTTTAGTCTCTTCCCTCTCCTCACTTCCCTCCTGTTCTTGTTGAGCCCAAATATCAGTAGTTAAAGTAGGTATTTGGTATAATGCAAAATGTAAAGTGAATTTGCAACAGCATAAATCTAAAATGCATATATGTGAAGAGACATTTAGAGAGAGAAAACTCTTTTAATATATTTGAGTTGCAACTGGAACATGAGTGCATGTGGAAGGAACAGTTCTTTCAACTCATCTTACCAGACTTCCAGACCTGTAGCCAGCTGTGCCAGCAATAGGGCAGTTAGTGTCAGCCTGAGGCTGGAGCTTGTGTTCATGCCTCTGGGAGCAACCAGGAAATGACCACAACCATTATTGTGCTGGTGTAGATGTAACTCATGTGTACTTGACCAGGAGTTTGCCGGGCAGCCAGAGAGAGCACGCAGTAGTAGGGAGCAGGCAGTTGTAAGGGTACATGGAAACTGTGGCCAAACACTCTTCTCCTTTCCAGGCCAAGCACACTCCATTAGCCAAAGTAACCAGAAACAGGTGATCTGGCCTTTGAAAATCAATAGTATCACCATCCCCATGTCTTCCAGGATACAAAGAGCACTTATAAAAACAGGTTTTACTGGATCATATTGAACATTTCAGTTTACTTTTTAGTATCAAAGTCTTGTTTCAATGGTGCATATATATCAGTAACAGTTAAAGAGAATTCAGTCATTACCAAATTTTAGTCTCATCTGACCTGAAAATTCCCATTCTAATACCTGTATTTTGGGTATAATTGTTATCAAAATATCATCTTCTGAACATAGATGCTTCAAAAGATTTAAACTGCTATTGTGACTGTCCTGTATACAATAAAAAAAATATATTGTTACTGCAGAGGAAAATTACTTGTTACATGCTTCTCACATAGTATCTTTATTAAACATTTGGACAGATATGCATCCATGTATTATATAAGTAATCTATGGGTTCTTAGCTTGCAAATGCTGGCTGAAAGTTCACAAGAGCAGGCTTTTCTGTGAACTTTCTGTATTTGTAAGTTCAGTCACTGCAATAAATCCTGAGCTTATTGCCTGCTTAGCAGCACTTTGTACTGTACCCCAATGGCTAAAGCTTGGAACTCTGCATCTGAATATTTCAAAACCTCTGACCAGCTTGATTGGAGTTTGTTTTTCTTCTTAAATAATGCAAGTTGTTCTGGAAAGAACATATAATCGCAATTATCAGATAGTCAAATCCTTGGTCACTAACATACCAAGCTCCACTACCACTAATGGAGGTTTCATTGGAGCAAAGCCTATTGCAGCATTTTGTAGTTGTTAGAAAAAAAGTGTTCTTTGTGCGTGCTGTAGTTCAGAGCTGTAAGGTCTTTGTGAATGGTTACTCTCAAAGCGCTACAGAAGTTCCCCGGTTCAAGGTGGCTCCTGGCTCCTCGGAAAAAGGAATGTGGGTTTCCAGCCTGGGAGGAGAGAAATAAGTGAAAAAGGAGCATCCCTGGGCTAGGCAGGACAGGTCTGCTTAGTGCAGTTCTGCAGCCTGGACAGTCGGTGCTGAGCTGGTTCAGAAGGAAGAAAGGTGAGTGCTGACCCCAGTAAACACAGTGCGCATCCATGAATCCAAGTCATCAATCACAGTGAAAGCTCCTCCAGCCCTATTTGTTGGGGCAAAAGGATTTTCAGATTATAAAACCAGGAGTCACTCTGTGGTCACCTAACCACATAATTTAGGACACAGAACATCCTTGAATTTGATCCAGTTTAAACTTGAGTAAATCTTTTAGATTTAAAAAACCCAACAACATCTATTCTCGATTTAAAAATTGCTAATGGTAGAAAAGCCACAATAACCTCTTGCAATCCACACCAGTAACTAAGTATTTCCCTGGTGAAATGCATAGCCTTTTCATCCTGTGCATTTGTCCAGCTCCAGCCACCAGATCTTTTTATATCTTCTCTTGCTAGATTGGAGGAACATTAGTCCTGAAGTAAATACTTACCATCTAAAACCAAAATCCTTAAACTTTTTCTTGGCATGCTTAAATGATTGCACACCTACCACTTCTATTCAAAGACATTTTCCAGCCTTTTGGTTGGTCTCAGAGCAATCTTTAAGAGTGCCTGAAGCAAATACTGTGCTTCAGAGCTCAACACACATACAGAGGAAATCAGGCCTCCATGCCAAAAATGCATAATCCCAGGGGTTACGTTAGTTTCCGACCAGTTTTGTTCCTGGAGTTGACACCCAGCTAATGCCCTGGACATGAACCAGCATATCCAGTTTAAGCCCATTGACCCCTGGTGAGGCATTCTCCCCACAGCACATACAGCCCCCAAAACGTGTTTCTCTGCACCTGACTTCACTTTTGCCCATCAGATAAATGGCTATTGCTCAGTCATACAACATCAAATGACCAAACACTTCAAATTTTTTGCTTCTAAAGTTCCTTCAGTCCTCATTTTAGATAGAGGAATCTGGTAATCTTTGTAATCATTGTAAGGTTTTAAGTGATGATTTCATGTTTCTATTACTAATAGTAAAAATTTGTACCATAATTTTTCAGGACACTGTCAGAAGCTAGGCAGCTCACTGCTGAACTGTTAAACTACAGAAATATTAGCCAGTGTCATTGGTACTCTGCGTACCTTCATTTCCCTGAACTCACACATTATTATTCACTTCATGCTTAAGGTATCATATAAGGTTACTGTGCTGCATTTTCAGCTCAGAGAGGTCTCTCTCAAATGATGTAAGGAAGGGTAGCAAGTGCAAGTAATTTTCTGTGCTCCTGTCATGCTTTTCAGGGAAGAGCAGTAAGTTATTAACTAATTAGCTTCATGAACTAATTAAAATAATACATTCTGCATGTAACAATTCATCTAACATATGTAGGTGAAATAAAAGCCAAAACAAATATAAATAAATTTTTCAGAAGAATTTAGTGACAGGCCATGAAGAGGACCCTGGGAGAAAAGGGGAAATGGCTCTCTTGTGCCTTGCTTTATTTATAAAGACAAATTCACTTTCTTTCTGAAAGTGGATGATACTCAACCTTGGCTCTGCATGTCAACTCCACTTCTTTTCCCTCTTTGAAGTGCTGAGCATCTTTTGATATGTTTGGTAAGTCTCAATCCATTCCCATCAGAGTGCTAAAAAGACACATATCATGTAGGAAAAATTGCACAGCTCTCCTTCCACATGGACCTCAGTGAAAATAAGCAGCTGCAAACGAGTAGGGATGCATATTTTCCATGATTCATGCTGCAGAACCCACCATAGGCTGTGGGACTGTTTTACAGAATTTGAGCTTTCACAGAAAAAAAATGCTACCAGGCGGCCTGATGGTGAGGGAAGTCTTCTCAAATAGGAACTGAACATGAATCAAGTCAGGATGACTCAGATTGTTTTTGCGATTCTGCAGAGAGACAATCTGAGATAATAGCTGGGTTGTGTGAACTATTGCTATAATTTATTACAATAAAAATTAAAAATAAAATGACTTACTATTGTGAATTGTTTTTTTATTTCCTCCCTATATATCAAAAGCACTGTAATATTTACATTTCTAGCCCCTCCGTATGAATAAACACATATAAAAATATATATAAAAGTCCTCTGTATGGTTTATAGCAAAAATGCAAATAATCATGTTAACAAACATAGCAACATACCTTGTGTATGCTCAGTGAAGTGCACTTTGATAAGAAGACAGTAATGTCTGGCAGCAAGATTGAGTTATGATGGGAGGTAGCCAGCCTTAGGACATCAAGGAATTTATAATTCTATCATTACATGTTGAAGCTTATGACAGAGCTTTCTTGGTTGTGGGGAGAAAAAAGAATGACTTAAAAAATAAGCCTGGGCCTTTGCTTAAATATATAAATTAGGTTTGTGCTGCTCTAGATTCAAAGAAAGAAAAACGGTCTATTTGTGTTTTACAACAACAAGGGTACTGTAGGCAGCATAAAGTTTCAGTACAAGTAAAGGACATCTCTGCTGTTTGCGTGTTGTACACACAGGTTAAGTAAATGGTTTTAATTTAACCAGCCAGGTCTCATGACTCAAGGTGAGAAAAATTCTTCTTTAGTGCTGTTCTCCATCTTTTGCCAGAAAGCTGTTCCCAATTGAAACTATATTTATCTGTTATTTACCAGTTTAGTCAGCTGAGGACAAGTTGTTCTGAAAATGTTTGTTTAAATCAGGCCAGCCAGGCATCAAGAAGAAAAAGGACAGGAGTGGAAAGAAAAACCAATATGGAAACATGTCTGAAATTCCAGGGAAAACCTTTCTGTTGACTTTATCAGAATATAGCCAAAATCTGCAGAGAATGATGCCTACCGAAATAAGAGAAAGAGACTAGAGACTGTAGAGAAAGAAAAGGCAAAGAAAGGAAAATAGAGGGAACTTCCTAAATTCCCATTAAGAAAAAGGTGGGGGGAGGGAGGAAAATGGAGGTTCAGCTGCAAACAAGCAATGGAAGAGAATGAAAACTGAGAAAGTAAATTAAAATATGTATGATCATTGATTTTAATGGATAAAGAGGTCAGACATTGGCCTTGTTTGCAAATTTTCCTGAATAGGTGGTAGAGGCACAGACTGGTTTCAGTATGGATAGGATATTGAAATAGCTGGAAAATTCAGATGGATTATTCATGTCTGAAGCTTTGGGAAGATCACATCTGGTAGTAAAGGAAAGATTTATATCCAGTTTTAAATTGTTTGGAAATGATTGGGGAATTTTTGTTATGAAATTATATTTGGGGTCCTCCCTCTTAGAGAATGTTTTAATTTGCAATTTTTACCCTGACAAAACAAAACAATTTTAGTAGAGCACAGTGAGTGCAGCGAGTATGTATCAGTAATGACCATGAAAGGACAAACACCACATAGTGAGCCTTATAGGATTCAGGAAGGACGGAATCTAAGTTTAAACACAAAGAAAGCCAAGTTGTTAAGAAATGTGTCTGAAATGAAATGACTAGTAAATCCTCCAAAAATCAGTCTTTGTGGGGGGAGTAAATGTGGAAGGCATATTGTCTTCTTAATCCAGAACAGACTGACGCATCTTTTGAAGAACAAACTGAAATTCTTTCTAAACTATGAAATCTTGAAGGGAGACCAGGCATGAATTTACCAGCCAGTAAAAAGGTCCTTTAGCCGCTTTCTTCTTGTCCCAGCCAGACCTCCACATGCTGCTCCCTTGTCTGTTTTTTAAATAGTAACATCCAAACATGTCGCTAGTAGAGAGATTGGTGGATGACCAACAGATGGGTAGTTGGTAGATAGAGGCCACTTAGTTTGTTTCTCCCACAGTTTTCTGGTTTGTAGTAGTTTTACTTCCCTTATCACTTCTCTCCATCTGTCCTTTTTTGAGTGGCTTCCAGCATGAGTGGTTTCCATTTTTAATATGCCATAATTATAATTTTCCCTGTGGACATGGGCAAAGAGCTTGAAGTCTTGACAACCACATTATAAATGATGGCAGCATGTGCTGTCGATGCCCCAGCTACAGGCCTCCGACATTTTCAGAGTTTACTACATAAGATGACCCTGTTAGCTCAGTCTTATGAACATGGATCAGGACAGAGATGAGCCATCACAATAAATATCTGTCATATGATCCAGACCCAATTCTGGATGCCCATCACTTTCCTGCAGCACATTCAGGTACCAGTGTCCTCATGCATTGCAGCATCCTCCTCACTTTTGTGTGTTTGCCCATGTTGTTGTATGTCTCTTCCAAGCCCCTAC
Organism: Zosterops lateralis; assembly: GCF_965231275.1. NCBI lineage: Eukaryota > Metazoa > Chordata > Aves > Passeriformes > Zosteropidae > Zosterops > Zosterops lateralis. Next base: position 46,041,069 of record NC_139764.1, read on the forward strand.
CACTGCTACCAATGCCCTCCTCAGGCTAAGGCCCCTCCAAACACACAGGCACCAGTCTGATTCTCCAGGAAAGCAGTGTATTCGTCTTTCCCCTTCCATGTACATACAAAAGTATTCTTTGCACAAAACTAAAGACTAATTTTGTCAGAAATTCACCAGGCACTTCAGGAGTGCCATATGGAGAACCCAACTGACAAAAGCAGCCATTGATGATGGGCAAACTCTCACAAAGCTATTCTTTTTCCTAGAGTTGACCTGAATTTTCTAACACCCTACACCATTACCTCCCCAGCAGCAAAAGACCCATGTAGAATTGCACAAAATGTCATATAAAGCCTTATTACCAAGAGGAAAGAACAGTTGGTAGAAATGTCCCAAATAGTTATGCTTCAAGAGCATCAGCCTGTAGTTCAAAACTCTAGAAGCTCTCTTCACATGAGCAGGTCTTCCCTTCTTCATCAACAGTTGAGCCAGGTTTTGAGCCAGCAATGCTTCCAAACAAATTAGCAGTAATTGAAGTAATAGTAGTAATACTGCCCACCCCTATCCGCCACTGGAAGGATTTGGAAAGCAATCTTCTAGCAGAGCTGTGCCAGTTGCACACAAAGTGGGCAGATGCAGAGAACATCTGTTTCAAAGCATCTGCCAGCAGTGCAGGCACTGTGACATCGAATGCCAGCATACAAAAAGGCAGCAGGAAAGTTGCTGTAGGATCCTGTGGAGTGAACATTGTCCCTCCTGTGACCAGAGACTGTTCAGTCTATGTCACAGAAGCAACATGCATCCTCCATCCTGGTGTTCCTTGCTGCTCCACACACACTGCACCACAGTCCTGTGCATTCACCTCTACGAATACCAGGTCACCAGTGACTCATATGAGTTTTTTAAATCCAGATGATGAATGGCTTTACATTCCCAAAGAGGAATGCTATGTCCCACCGCACATTTTTAATTGTCTTGTCTGTTTCTATAAAGCGGGGAGGATGGACTAACAAAAATCACCTGGGGTGATGAAGGGCTTTGATTAAGGGCTCCCCAAACTCAGCTTAGGACTAGCTATTTCTACCCAAACAGGTGCCTGTACCAGCCAGGTTGGAGCAAAACAGAAGCACAGATGTTTCTCTGAGCTGAGATGTGCCCTCCCCTCTCTGAGTTGAACACAGCACTGTCTCAGGCACCACCAGCTCAGCAAGGATGCAGCCCCAGATGCTGTGGTGGCACGAATGACAGCAGAGCATGGTCACATTTCTTAGTCTCAGATGCATCACACCAGCTGGATCCCAGAGGCTAGCTCAGCTCAGAGCTGTGGTGCACTGTGAGAGCCTTCCTCAGTCCCCAGGGAAGCCAGCTCTGCTCCAAGCTGTGGGAAAACCACAACCAGACCCCTTGTTTTAGGTTTTTACTGCCTGCCCAGCCACATCATCAGACTATCTCATTTTTAGCAAATGATGTAGACATCAGTGAATTCTCCAGATATTAAAATACTATCCTTCAGCCTGCTACACCACCTCTGAGCGTGACCCCCCACCTAGACTGCAGCCCTTCAAGTTATCCTCCATTTGTTTGTTGGTGTGCTCCCTTAGATCTGCAGATCGCTTTGATTATTTGAACATCTGGAAGTTGTCACATGCCTTTTCTGACCGTGACCATCTGAAATATTACCCAGCAGGACTTGAGGGGAGACACAGTAAGGAAACAAAAACATCCTACTCATAAGAACATGTGGCAGGAATTATCAAATGACACCATCCCAAAGGGTAGTGCTATATATCCAAGCAAAGACAAACTTCCTCTCCATCCCCTAAAGCCAGGACAATTATTTCCCATAATATCAACTCCACACATAAAATAGTATTACATACAAATACCTGAAGTATTTTTCATTAAACATTATGTTATTAAGGTTAGTTGCCTATTACTAATGGACAGAAATTATTTCTTTCCTCCTCCAGCTTTCAAAACTGAAGAACAGATCCTCCTTGTACATGATTCTGAACAGAAAAACTTCCCAAAATGGTTCAGTGACTGAGGTCATTAGGCTGCCTATTCCTGGTTTGCCTGTTGTCCTAACAGGCAGAGTGCAGGTCCTTTGGTAAAGCTGGAATGGGATATAAAAAGTATGAGATTAAAAAAGGTTGAAAAAAGGTTGAGACAGAGTTTCTCAGCAATCCCATCAGAGGCAGTAGGGGCTCTGGAGAAGAGGAGAAAAATCAATGCAACTGTGCAGGTGGAAGCCCAGGAAAATCAAGCACAGCTTTTAGATTTGGTTTCTCATTCTTAACAAGATACAGAAATGAACAAATGAAGAACAAATGAAGTGTGGAGAGCAATACAGACCGTACTGCTGCAGTCTGGCAGCTGTTACCCAGTTATATTTTGGCCTTTGTCAAGAGGTTCTCCCTAAAATCAGACATAGACAGCAATGGATTTCTTTCTGAACTTTCTGAAGCTTGCTTGCTTACAGATCATCGGTCCAAAATCTCATTTCCCTGGAGGAAAACAGGAACAACGACATGCTCCCATGCATTACTTCCAAACTCCCCTTCCCTGTGGGTACACAGCTGAAAGGGGGCAGTCTCTGTTGGGGACGTGTTGGGGACATGATACTAGTAGAAGTAGATCTGCTTATTCCATCAGTCCTCAGCCTCTGCATGTTTCCAGAGTCGAATCAGACCTTGAGGTACTGGCTTTGCTCTGTGGTTGTCACTATTTCTTCTTCCTTTGGGGGTACTTTATATTTGGTTGCACAGTATTCCAATTTTTTTCTTCTTAAACCAAGTGCCACTGGCCACTGAAGTAAATTTCTGACAAACCAAATATATCTTGATAAAATCCAACATCCTAGAAGGAACTCGTGTAGCGCAGTGACACTTGTTCCCAGGAATCCTCTTAACAGCAGACGGTCTCCTCTGATGTAACCTGGCAAAAATCTTCCATGGTCTTTCTGTTGCGATATGGCAGAAGGTGCTTCGTTTGTCCCCGGCCAGGGCAGGGGACAGGTGTGAGCACGGCCAGAGAGTCGCTGCACCCGGGCGGCAGGCGGGCTCCTGCTCTTCCCTGGCCGCGCCAAGATCCAGCTATTCATGCATCTATTCATCCATCCATCCATCCATCCATCCATCCATCCATCCATCCATCCATCCATCCATCCATCCATCCATCCATCCATCCATCCATCCCTGTGCCGCGGGATGCCCGCGAGGTGTCGCTGCTGCCCCGCCACCGGCACGGCCCCGCCCGGCGGGGACAGCGAGCGGCGCCCGAGCCGCACAGCCCGGCAAAGCTCCCGGGCGCTGATGCTGCGATTGCCGCTCCCAACACCACCGCGGCGGAGGGTTTGGAGGAGGAGCGTAACATCGGGTTTATTTGTCTCCCATACATCGGCAAGACTCGGCATGAAAGAAAACCAAAAATGTCAAATAGAAAAAAGAGGCATATGATCACTTCAGGACTACGGGAGGGAGAAGGATGAAAAAGAAATCACCAGCCTTTTGAGAATACCGAGCTAGTTTGCTCTACTGTGGTAAAGAAAATTGCTTTGATCTCTTTCCTTTGTTTCTTATCTTATGCTCTATTTAGTTTTCTCAAATAATGGGTTATAATGAATACCAAAATAGTCCCATCCAGTAAATTTCTCTAATGAATTTTTTTTTTTTTTTTTTTTTTTTTTTGTAGCAAGCATTACACAATTCATAGTAGTATCATTCAGATTACACAAATTTCCTTAGCAGGAAACTGCAGCAGCAGTGCAGCAGATCAGTGCTGATACACTGGCCATGCTGGCCCAGCCATGTCAGTACCTATAGAACAGAAAGTAGGACTATGCAGGGGATGGAGTTGCTAAAAAAAGCCATTTCTATGTTACAGGAAGGACTGATGCTGACTGCTGCAGACAGATTTTTTCTTGTAGAGCTGCTGCTGCACAAGATGGCAAGGCCTCAATAATGAGAAGCAATGACCTCCATCCTGGTGCGGAACTCTCAGGATCTGAAAAGGATGAAGCTTCTCCAGGCGACATCACACCTTCACCACATTGGGCATGGAAAGGTTTTTACTTATCTCCTTTTTTGTTGTGGTTTTTTTTTCTGGTTGTTGTTTGGTTTGGGTTGGGGGTGGGAGGCATGGTTTGGTTTGGTTTGGGTTTGGGTGGTTTTTTTGGTTTTCTTTTCTTACAATGCTATTAGGGTAACATATTCTAAATCTTTATTTAGATGTAAAATAAAAGTAGTTGGTTTTGTTATTTCTATCACTCCTTCCTCTCTCTCATATTGCTTGAAGTCTTCTTCCCTGTAAACCCTTGCTTTTTTCTTTCTTATTAAAAGATACAAAATAATCAAAGCCACTCCACCTAGTATATGCTTTTTGTGGAATGAGGTTGTCTTCAGAAGCTTTCTAGAGACAAAAGTGCATTCCCAGCACATGCTGTGGTCTGGGACGAGAGAAGAACAAGGAGAAATCCAAACCATCTTCCAAAAACAACCTCCAAAGCCACCCTACTAGTCCACCCTACTGTATCAAACAGATTCTACCACTGACATCCAGCTAGCAAGCACAATTTTAAGAACAAAGGGTAACTATATTTTAAAGCCAGTCTTTACGGTTTTGCATCTCTGATTTCAGTGGAAGTTTGCTTTGGGACAGGAAAAAAACAGCACTCCTTGCAGCTGAGAATCCCAAAGTACAGTTTTAATACAGCAATGAGGTTTGAGACAGAATTTTTCTGTTGTTCCACTTAACTCTGACCAGCAGCAGAAGAGATATCTAAAATTCATATCTTCCATGTTTGTTTTTTCAGTTGGTTGGGGGTGGGGACATGACTTTTTTTCTTCCAATACCACAAGCATACAGAAAAGGTAGATGATATGAGTCTGTACAATAGGAATTTCACTGGGAAGAAGCCCTTTGGAACAAAGTCAAAGTCTGATATTTTAATTTTTTTATTACAGGACAAAAATAAAGATGGAAGGGAAAATTCCCCTCTGCACACAAATGCACTGGTGGGAGAGCAGCTTCAGCTACTCCCTTATAGGTGGGGTCTCCCACATTGTCAGAAAAGGATTAGGAAAACAGCTGAGAAGGAAATCAAGGGAAGAGAGAGAAGGCAAAACCTTGCTAGTCAAGAAACGTTGCTGAACTACTTTGGAAAGGATGGGGAAAGGAGAAATGGAGTCACCCAAAATGACCTTAGGACCCTAAAAAAAATTTCTGGAAACCAATCCCCTCATTAATTGAGCATATCTATCTATTTGTCTGAACTGTATCAGCAGTTTACTCTATCCATTGATGAAATTCCACATTTGTGCCTCCTCCCCCAAAAAATTTTATCCGTGATTTAGGCACCACATAAGCTTCCACAGGCCTGTTCACTGGTGACACTGGAGCTACCACCCAGACCACTATGGACTAGGACTCAGAAATATTTTCTAGTCTTGGGCTTTAATCTTCATTCCTGCCTCCCACAGACATTTTCTCTGATAACAGAGACATTCTGCACCACTCTGTGGATACCCTCACCTCACTCTTACCATGGAAGAAGCTCAAGCTCCTTCCTGATTCCAAATTTCAATGCTGAGAGTGAATGGCCTCAGTATCCACCCCCTTTCCTGCCATCAGTCCTGGCAGCAGAGGAGTCACACTTTTTGTCCACCTCCATTCACCCAAGCAAAGGAATAACTGACATCCCTCATATCTCCTGAAGTTCCCAGAGACGCCTCCCCACCAGTGAGGAAGGATGTCTCTGCCAGGTACAGGCACCCTCCCTCCCTGGATGTTGTCCCCCACCCCTTCTCCTTCACCCTGGGGGAGCAGTCACTACAAGAGGAGTGGAGAGCTCCTGGGAGCAGGGTGGGGAAGGGAAGAGGCAGACTGCTGGAAGAAGGATGATCCCCTGACAGGAGAGTCAGAGGCACATTGTGCATCAATAGCAGCCCCTCCCCTATCACTGATCTGCCTTTCTTTTAATGCTTTCTGGTTTGTGTTTTGCTTTTGTTTTTAGTTCCAAGAAGGATAAAACAGATAAGGTAAGTATAAAGGGCATTAGTGGGCACCATAAGACCATGCAGGAGAGATCAATGGAGCAAGAATCAGAGGAACAAAGGAAAAAAAAAAAAAAAAAAAAAAAAAAAAAAAAAAAAAAAAAAAAAAAAAAAACATAAAAGAAGAAGAATTCTAAAAAAGGTGTTACTGATGGGGAGGGGGAGTAAACAAAGAATCAAAAAAAATTGTCTAAAGAACAGTGCATCAAAAGAGATGAACTCAAAAAAAAGTTCATAGTTTTTGGGTTATACATTTCCCTCAGTAAAAAGCTAGAAAAGTAAGTCACATTAAATATGTCATTGCCACTCATCTTTTAAAAATGAAAGGAGCAAAGGAACAAAAAGGTGGATAGAACAGATAATTTGCATAATGAAATGCCTCATTTATGTGTACCCATGCTGAAGGAGCAGCTGCCAGGTTAAGAGGGAGGGTGGGAAACAGCACCCCTTTTGAAAGATGACATCCATGATGAATCTAACAAGAGATATCAAAATCAAGTCAAATCAAAAATAAAGCCAATGAAGGTGAATGCAGTGAATATATTTTGGGAGCAAAGTACAATAAAAATTGTGCAAATGCCACTAACAAGGTAACATTTACCATCTTGTCTTAATATTGTTTGATATTTACTGTCCATGTCCACACTTGTAAATAAGGACTATCATCTAGCATTTGAGCAGGTTCTCAGAGTTTATTGTCTGGACAATTTTTCTTTGCAATTTACACACACAGATCCCTTACAGCAAATAGTGATGATGGTACTCATTCTCATTCAAATGTTTGTGTTACAGAACCAGGCCAGCAGATTCCTCACTCTCACATAATGATACCAGATAAAAGGACTGCAACTAGTGCACAGGTGGAATAAAAACTAATAATAATTTTAAAAGACTTTGGGAAAAGTGAAAGATGGTTTGAAAAAAGATGATTTTATTCAATAGACAATTTAAGGCACCTTATTGACCCAAGAAGAGTCAGCTACACAGAAAGGGGAGCAACCATCTACACTAGACTGCACAGGATCTGGACATCACTGTGTCACGTAAGCTGGCACCGTTCAGTAGTGGCCATCTACTGCAAAAAGGGCAAGTCCTCTAGTTGTATGTATGAGCAGAAGTACAACAATAATCCTCTGCCCTCCTCCTGTAAAACCCTGGTGGGAGTCCTGCAAGCACCATCCTCCAAGAAATTTAGCCTCCCTGGCTCAGAGGAGAGTAATAAAGTCACCCAACATTTCAGAGAACACCAGTAAGAAAACCAGAGGATGTTGTGACATTGCAATGTCTGTTTATGTTGGGAACATATTATTGCAGTGACTGCAGCAGCCTGGTCAAAAATAAAGGGATAAATCAAAGCAAGGAAGATTCTGTTTAGGTATTAGGGAAATAAAACTTTGTAGTTTCAGAGATAATAACTGTCTGGAGAGACTGCAGCCCTCAAGTCGATGTCTATACAAACAAAACACTTTGAATTATACACATGCCACTTGAGGACTCCACAGTCTGCAACAGCATGAGGAGGGGAATCCAGCCTCAGAGAACTCATCCTCTCTTCCCCTTCACCTCTTTAATATTGGGACTTCAGCATATCTTCAATTCACAGGAGACTAAAGCAATCTGCTCACTGTAGTCAGATCAAAAGGCAGACTGGTGTGAGTCACAACCACTTAGCAATTTACTTAAATGAATTGTGGACACAGAATATGGTCAAATAATTTGCTGATAATTTCCCTTGAACATGTTGGGATTAAAATCTTATTGTCTTTAAAGCTCTGTAGCTATTAAAATTCTTTTAGCAAAATTCCTATGTTTTATGCCCCTGCCATAGTAAATCCAGTGTTATACACCTACTATAATAAGTGCAGTGTTAGTTCTATGCACGATATCTTTAGCTAGAAGAGACATAAAAAATATGTCAGTTTTAAAATCTAAATACAAAGAGCTGTTATTCACTACACATAAAAATAGATAATTGGAAGAGCCACAAATAAACCACTGTCTTTTCCAACTCTCAGTTACATATCATAAACAGCCTTTCCTCCCTTTGATGGTCTGCTTTGGCTTTAACTTTTTTTTCTCTTTTTTTAAATATATAAATAACATCCTAAATTAATTCCTATAGATCTTTTTTTCTGGAATTGGTTGTTGGCTTCCTATTTTTTATTTCTTAGGAGACTATCAGGCATTTATTTCTCATGATTTCAGACAACATTAGGGGTGCAATTTAAAAAATGCAACTCTAGATACTTTATTATTATTCAGTATTGCTTTCTAGATGAAAAAAATGTTGTTGTTGGGCTTTAAGGCGCCGGTCACAGTTGATCTTGCCTGGTTTTTCAGGTTTTAATTCCAGCTCAGCATGGCTGTGGCCAACAGGCTGGCAATCAACCAGCTGCATTCTGCCTCTCTTGCTCCTAATTATTCAGTGCTCCAGTTCTCCTCCCTTGTCGATTCTCTTCTGGTCACCACAATTAATTCCCATTTTTTAGTCCTGTGTTCACCTTCAACTCATTATTTTTTAGCTGGTCTGCACTACTGTTTCAGCTCAGCATTTTGCAATTTATCTCATCACTATTGTGAGGCCCTTTTTGTCTCTCTTTGGTTTTCTAAAGCTGACGGAGTATTTTTACTTGCTTCTTACAGAAGAAAGGGTGAATATTTTGCTGCTGTCTGGTAGGTGCCAGGGTATCTTCAGCCTCCCCCACCAGCCATTTTCCTTCACAGGCTAATCTGGGAGCCAAAAACCATGTGAAGTGTGCAGTGGCACCATCAAACACTTTATCCTGTAGGCTTTAAAGCTGTTTTATGTGCAAGGATGTTCGGATAAAGAGACTGACTGATGAATCCCAACTGTCAGGTGAAAATTTCAGGCTCCAACCAGTTATTTTAAGGAATATTAATATCCCACATGAGGGTTTTAAGCTTTTTGGGGAGAGCCAGGAGGCACTGACTGATGGCTGTTTCCTAGAAGACAAGAAATATGGTCCCTTCAGAGTGATTTTCTCTTTTGGTCCTTTTTTCCTCAGCAGATTTTTGGCCTCACTGACATTCTAAATTGGTAAATTGTTGTCCAACTAAAATCATACTGCAGCTTTTTGGTTATTGTGCAAGCATGCCTTAATCTCAGATAATTCTTGAAGTGAATCTTTGTATAAATTTGGAAACATAAATTTAGTTTTTCTCTGTGGGGAAGCAAAAGGAAGTTTGCGCCTGCTTGGAGTTTCCTGTCCCAGTATTGTATCACTGGCTGATGACAGTGATGAGGTGAAGTATCAGAAGATTGCAGATAAACCTTTTAAAAATCATCTAGTTGTAGGATTGATTTTGTTTTGGCCAAGTTCACTCATATGTAACAGTGGAGCTGTATCACTTGGAACAAGCTCAAATGAAACCTTAACTCCCTGACTACTTTGAAATCCTTATTAGTAATGCCTGGTTTTACTTTAGAGACATCATGTTAAATCCTGTGCAAATACAGGGAAAGACAGCCATTCAATACAGACTTCATATTTCTTGAAAGGAAATGTCCTGGATTTGTCTGTGATAGATTTCCCTTTCCTCCTAGTAGCTGGTGCAGTGCTGTGGTTTGTATTTAGCACGAGAATACTGTTGGTAAGACACTGATGCTTTCGGTGTTGTGGAGCAGGTCTTACCCTAAGTGAAGGACTGTCCAGTTTTCCATGCTCTGCCAGGGAGCAGGTGCACAAGGAGCTGAGAGGGAGCATCCTGAGGACAGCTGATCTCGCCAAAGAGATATTCCATACCATAAACACCATGCTCAGTATAGAAACTGGGGGAGTTGGTCAAGAGGAGCCAATCACTGTTCAGGGGGCAGAGCATTGGTCAGCAGGTGGTGAGCAACTGCACTGTGCATAACTTGTCTGTCTCGGGTGGAGGGTTTTATTCCTTCCTCTCTTGCTCTCATTTTCATTAACATTACTGTCATTATTAATATAAATTCTTTCAATTATTACATTTTTCTTATCTTAACCCATGAGTTTTACTTTTTCCTTCTTTCCTCCCAGTCCCACTGGAGGTAGGGTGGAGTGAACAAGTGGCTGCATGGTACTTAGTTGCCAGCTGGAGTTAAACCATGACAGGAAAGAACTAGAGTTAAGTACAGAATGGGTTCAAGAATACAAATGCTTCATGACTTTTTATCAAACAGTTGGTATTGCAAAGTGATTTAGGAAAAAAAAAAAATCTTAAGGTGAAGTTGCATGAAATACCTAATGCTTGAATTTGAAACATTAGGTATTTGAAGGAAATGATTTTCTGAAGCAGACTGTGGTATCTAATTAGTTAACTACTAAGGAAAAGGAGGCAATATACCAGTTGATGCAATTGGTGGCAGCAGGAGTTTGGAAATAAATACCTCTATTTGGCACTGAGAAGTGAAGCACAGCTCACATTTCTGTGGTAAAATTAAATCTCAGTTTAAGATCTATGATTCATTGTGGTTACTTACTAAAATTCATCTGGCCTGCCTAGGTTGTGAATATTTTGAGTTGACCTGCATGGAGCTCTGGCTAAGGTCTTGATAGGACCCAGATCTGATGGAGTATTTCCATAAAAGCTTAGTAGAATTGTGCTAACAAAAACAGAGACACTTTGAAGCAGTAATTGTCATCCTAGTTAGAAACCAGAAACACAGCAGCATGGGAAAACAATGAACAAACAGAAATACCAAACCTCAAGAAACCTCAACTGAGCAGAATACGGGGAGCAGCCATTCATGGATTTGTAATGCATTTCGTACTGGGTTCACTCAAACTGCCTCTCTGAAGATGCTGCATTCCTGGTTATGGCTGCACCAGGATGCTGACAGAGCAGGTGGAGAAATGAGTGCTCCCTGCAGAAGGCAGCCCAGCTCCCTTCTGCCCAGAGATGCACTGTGTGCAACAGTCCTATCCTAATGGCATCAATGCAGGTGGTTTTCCTATGCACAGTCAGATGTCTCTGGTACTAAGTCATTCCAGTTGATTGTCTGCTTGCATCTATGACCATCCCACTTTGTGTGTGTGTGTGTGTGTGTGTTTAGGATTCATAGTCCCTTTGAAACAAGATTCTCAATATCAAACCAAAGTCAGCATGACAGATGGTAGTAAAGTTGGCTGTTCTGAGTCTATTCTGTGCATTGCTAAAAAGGCTTGTTTGTCCTGTGCACCCTACCATGCCCTGGAGGTATCAGCTTTTTGTCATTTGACTTAGTTCCCATCCTTTCTTTTCCACTCTGAGATTCTGTCTACTATCCTTATATCACTCCTATCAGTCAACAGTGTTGTTTCTTAGGCCAAGCAGATTTCTGGTTGCAGCTCAGATTACTCTCAGAAGCTCCATATCTACTATCTCACGGGCAACCTCCTCAGCACACGCTCATAAATCTGTCAACAGGTCTCTGTGTGAGTAAGCTCAGCAGTGGACACACAACAGCACCCCCCAACAGAGCCCTGGAATTAAAATCACAGCCTCCTCCTGCATTCCTACCTGAGGTTTACTCCACAGACTGCATACTCAGCACTCCCAAACAACTACCTTTTCAGCTTAAAATGCTGCCTGGCATCACAAGCAACAGCAAGGTGAAAGAAGCACTGTCCTTCCTATCTAGCAAGTGTAGCCTTGTGTTTTCATGCAGCTTTGTTCATGTCCATTGCTAAGAGAGTGCAGTCCCGTCCATCCAGTCTGGCGCAGCAACTGACTCACTGTGCCGGCTGCACCGTTACACGCCTGGCTTAAAGAAAGGTTTGCTTATGCCATGATGAGCAAGCGGGAAAGGTCTCTCTGCTGCTGGCTTGATAAAAAGAAAAGAAAAAGTAAATGGTTATCAATAAAGTGTGTTTGATTAGGTGTCACTGAGAGAAAGAAAATGCCATTTCATGTCACTTTTTAGAAAGCACAAGGTGTGTAACTTTGGGGGATCATTTTGTTCTTGACTAATCTTCAGATTCAATATTAAAATCTCAAACTTCCCAAAGGAAAGAGATTCTGCATCTTTTAATGAAAGATAAAACAACAATATAAACATACACAAATTTACAGAGAAAGGATCAACTTTAATACATCTGGAGTAAAAGGTGGTTTTTTTTTTAAATATGGTATAAAAATAAATGCAAGAAACATTAACAGAGAATATACAGACAACAGACAAAAGACACAGGCTTTCTTTCTCAATGTGAATACATCAGTGAAATGAAACCTTCTGTGCTAATTTATTGTGCAATAAATGTGATGCCATATGTATATTTATTAATATATGCATTTTTTACATTTCTTCCAGTTTTTGATTGACGTATTTTTTTTTAATAAACTGTGCCTAGCAGAAGCTTTTTTTTCACTGTACTTGAGCTTGCAGAAAATAAAAAGACACAGATCCAGCTTGATATGAAGGAGGAAGTGAGCAGACAGTTTTCGAAATGGAGGCATCGAAAGGCTAGAGAGTCCCTCGGAGTCTGTAATGCCTTAGTATACACAAAAGAAAACAAGTCAGGTCCTTGCTCATGCAACATCTTGTTCTACTGTCCTCTGAGTCAGGCAATCAGTGAGCTACAAAGTATGTATAATGATTTGAGTCTGCTTCCATGCTACAAGGTGATCCTTTTAGTAGGACTGCACTAGACTGGTTAACCTCTTTGATGTGAGCGATTTCCCCTGAGGAAAAGATAAAAACAAAAAACAAAAACAGAAAACAGAGGCATGATCACCGCAAACCTGTTCATCAGCAACCACTCAGTGTTGCCACATCACTCTCAAATAACTAGGGGCACCAACTGGAGTCTGTCAAATCTTAAACCACAGGAAGTCCTTACACTTAAAACACCTGCACTGCCAGCCAGCCAGATTGTTTTACAGAGCAAACCAGCAAATTTAAAGCCCATTTTTGAACAAGACTGGTTTTGGCTGATGAGAAACTGATGCTGAGGTTTTTTCTGTCAGTCACACCCAAAACTTGAAGGCTACTGCAAGCAAGAGTGCCTTGTGCTGAAAAGATGAATGTGCAAACTGCGGTAGCTCTGTCACAGAGGACAGAAAAGCTACTTTCAAGTTAAGGTAAGGTAAGAAAGTAAGAGGCAGATTGCATACAGATATGAAAGCATCTTTTCCATGAACACAGCTATAGCTTTGCTGAGACCATATTTACTATTTATAAGAAACATTGGTCAGGTATATTACATGTGACTGCATAACACTGCTTTGAAGGTGTTGGATTTCCACATTGTTGTTTTCCTCACCATTCCTCCTGTTGCAAGGATGTGGTTTCAATTTCTTAACAAGTTATTTTAATAAGATGTAATGACTGTCCCACAAGAGCTAGGTCTACAGTGTGAAGAGGATGGTATAAGGTATGTCACTGGTATATTTCAGGCAGATTTGAGCTTTATCTGAGCCAGACAAAAACCACAGAACAGGAATTAGCTCTCCTACGGCCACATAAAAAGGAGTTAGCTCTCCAAGGGCCATCCTACTGTGGCTCTGATCCAACAGAAGCACAGCTGGAACAGCAAGCTGACATCACAGGTATACCCTGACAATGTAACACAAATATATCATAAAACATTAAATAGAAAATGTCTCCAGCTCACCAGTTAGATATTTAATACTTACATTTATTGTATTGTTCATTTTAAGTGCCCAATTCAGAAATATCAAACTGATTTCAAGGAGAATACAATAAAAAATACTGTAACTATGGAGAGACGCTTCATTTTCTGTAGTAAATGGTAAATGAACTTATTCAATATCAATAAATTGTTAAGTCATCTGCAGTTTAATAACTCATTGGAATTATGCAATTTAATATCTACTGTCATTATCAATTAAATTTAAGCTCACAGGGATATCTGAGTTGGTCTTGAGCACTTGCTCAAATGCAATATATCAGTGGGTCTCCATAAAATGAAGAATAACTATTTTATTCTTTGTGCTGTGAAACACAAGTTGAACAAATGAGGATGAATACCTCCCCTACAACATAATTTGAAAGGGAACCCATGATTTGCAAGGCTGGGTTAGACTGCTCATCCATCAGGTTCCCCATATCACCTGACAGTATTAATACCTACTTCTTTGTAAGATGGAAAGTCTCCTTCCTGGCACTCTGTCTTCCCTGTATCTGCCACTTTCTTCCTACATTAAATTCACAGCTTCTTGATACTTTTTAATCCTAAATTATGTTTTCCTCTAATGCAGCAGGTAAGCTGTTATAGTAAGATGTCTTTTTTTTAAGTAGTCAAAAAAGCCTCAACAGCAATGTGGCCTTGGAACACAATTTAAAACACTAAAAGCATTTCCAAGATTAATGTTCTGTTGGACAATTTTGTTAGACAATTCAGGACTTTTGGTGCTAGACACAATCTCAGAAAATACTGAACATATGCTTATCTTTGCATTTCATTAGGTTATTTGCATTTAAGTTTACAAGTGTACAGGTCTGGCTGCTTTTTGTAAACATGTATTAATTCCCTTTAGTACTGAATTGCATAACCCATTTAATTAAAATATTAAAACCAGGAGTTCTCAGTTAGTTACAATTTGCTCAATACTATACTGGAAAGCTGCATAAACGCTTGTTGTGGTATAAAATCTGTAAAATAATTGTTTATTATTATTTGCAACTGCTATTTAGGAGTTTGAAAATTTCTGGAAAGTCTAGATGGACCATAAACAAATTCAGGCATCTCAGAAATTAATTATGTTATCATGTAAACTAGGAAGTCCTGACATAAAAATCAGGCCAAAAATAGTTATGAATTGATCTGATTTGTGTGATTGTTTTCTACATATTGTTTGAATTTTCCCCTAGAGACACAATGAGCTGTCATGACAATTTTTTTTTCTGTATTCCACATAACTTGCTCCCTGGATATTGCTGATCTTTAGATATTTTTTCTCCAAAGCCCTACAGTAATCAGGAACTTTCTGGATGGTCCTCTCCTTCAACTCCCCTCCCTGCCTCAGAGAAACCTCCATCTGAACAACAACAACATATTATCTTTTTCCACGCGTTAGTAGTTCTAATTTGTCACAAAGTTGGAAAAGTGACGATACACTCTCCTTAAGAGATCTTCTTAAATGCTTATTCGGAATCATATTAAGTTCTCTGATTAGGAAAATAAGCTTTTAATACACCGAATCCATTGCAAACCCAGATATAGAATTATCATCACATCTTCTTATTGGAACTGCAGGGACTTGTTATTTTTCACTTTACAAAATATTCCTTTCAAGCTCTGTTCCAAAGTATACTTTTGCTTCAGCTCTCTGTGGAAGAGTTTCATAATTACTTCTTCTAGGAGATTTCCAGATTTACTTAATTTACAGACTGATGTAAGGATCATCCATTGTGGGTCATAATTTAAGAGCTAAGCCTAGTTATTTCTTTCAGTTACAATGTTAACACCATTTCCATAAACCAGATTTTGATTTGGGAACCTGCGTCTAACAGGCCAGTTTTCAGAGTTGTAGCATATGAAGATGTTTCCTGTGCTAATGAGATTAAAGAAAATTGGAGGGCCAGGGGAGGCAGAATCAGAAGTAGTAGATATTTATCTGAATAATGAAAAGGAGATCCTTCATATTTTCAGTATATTCTTGCCATCAACATTTAGAATCATATGGCCAAATTCTAAAGACGATTAGGATTTTTTGGCTGTATTAGTGCACTTTGGACATAACGACTGTAACTATTTAAGAATTTTACTAATAATGCAGATGCCAAAATGGAACCCTGCACATATACCCTGACAAGGGAGTCAGAGTACAAGAAGGCAGCACAGCAGCTGGAATGAACAGCTACATCTAAAAGTACAAAATAAATTGCCATCAGCATTCAGTCCCTATTTGAACATACTAACTGCTTGACATAGAGTTGTCCTTCCGGCTTTACTTCTAGCAAATTTAGGGGGCAAAATTGTAAAGCTATGTGTAGATGCTGCTAAATACAGTTGCACTGACTGACTCATTTATGCAAAATGACACTAACATCTCAAATAATCCAGCAAAAATACCAGCAACAACCTCCGTACATATGTGGCTTAAAAGATATCAATGTGAAATTCTATAGGCGTTGGAGTTGAAAAGTATGGTAGAGAAAGATCACATCTTTTCCTCTGGAAGATTAATTATCTTCTTTTCTACTAAGCAACCTCAAATGCTCCTTTTTCACATTTCTTTGTTGTCAGTGCAGGTGCTACTCCCCAGGACCTGCACTGGTAGAGCTAGAAAAGAGAACTCCATGCATCTGATGGGGAAAGAGAGGTAGCATCCCACTGTGAGCATAATGAGATGTGGAGTGAGAAGCAACCCTCCTTGGCCTCAGTGCTCCTCATCTGCTCACGTGTGAAACACCTGCAGCACACTGACAGCCCAGCCAGATCAGCAGGGAAAGCTTCCAGGGAACATTGCAGTGCACTACACAGAGGTAGTGTGTAAACAGCCCCTGATGGGAGCACATCTGGAGAGACATGGGAGAAGAAGCAGTAAATCCCTTTCCAGGTTGAGGCAGCCCTTGCTCTACCAGCACAAGGGAATTGCTTCAGCACTTCTCTGGGGTTCAGAATTCTGCTTCAGCTTCCACAGCAGCACAGGATACTGCTGTCAGCCATCTGTGCAGGTGTGTTTCTCTTTCAGATGTGAGGAAGGGGACAAGGCTAGCATTTACTGAATTTGGGGCACAAGTTGTCAGCACAGCTGCAGTGCTAAGTAGTTACATATGCAGGGAAATCCTTCTGTCTCTGGCTGAGATTTACAGCTCCTTTTTCCCTTCTCATTAGGGCCATAATGTTTCCTGCAATGATCTGAAGCGGGAGGCAGCAGCTGAACAACTGCTTTCCTGTTTTGGCTCACTCCAAATCCAGTGACATCCATTTCTTTCTTCTTTTGCACTTTGCATTTACTGATGAGCTGCTCTCATTTGTGATTAACCTAAAACCTCTTGCCAGATGGGGTAGCTTGAACTTGAATAACCATGTGATATGTAGGTTTCCAAGGGATCAATGCACAAGAAAAATATTTTTAGTATGTTTGTCCTGGGCCTGACTCCTCAAGTTTCCATACCTCTCTGCAGTTCTCACTCTTGCAAATAGCCTAAGAATCAGGTAAATGTTTGACAACTGGAAAATGGCAGACACTGGCCCAGTACCTGACCAGTCTGTGCTGCCTCTTCACTTGGATGAACCTGGTTGTGCAAGTGTTACTCCTAAGCTTCTCTCCTCCAGCACAGAGCACAGCAGCTTAGCTCCAGTCACTGCAGAACAGCACAAGGAGGCCAGTCCTCACTGGCATGAGCTTTATAATTTTCCTCTGTGGGCATAATTCTTAAAAAGCTCCTAAAACTAGGGGGGTTTACTAACTAGTAGGCCAAAATAAAAGTTTCTATTATTTATTTATTCTTTTTATTCAAACATGAAAAAGACATCTCTTCCTGAAATGGAAAATGCCTTAATTTCTAAAAATAATTATTATTTTCATTCTTGTTTTGTTTTTGTCAAATAAGTAGCTTTGTGATTTACATTTCTTCTGAATAGCTGGGAGGGTTTTGTTTAAATTTTGGAAATAGTTGTAAGTAAATTCAAAGTAAGATCCCACAGCTGAAACTGCACTGAATTTCTTGGACAATGCTATACTTGAGAAAAATGCAGCCTCCAGCAGTGTTTCAGGACTAGATGGACTTTTGGTCTGGCGCAGTTGGGCCTTCTGTACATGAGTTTTACCTATTCATATAGAAAAAATTCTTGATTAACAGATGAAATGGATTATTTATCTGCTTTGTTCCTCTATAAAAGGGATAGACTTTAACATTAAAAGAGAATACACTTGTTTAAACATCTAAAAAGTCTATGACCCACTGATAGCAACTGAGGAAGTTACTTTTTTGAGTTTTAATTTCCATCTTTAGGCCATAATTCACAATTTCATGTTAAGTGACATCAGATTGAAACTCGGTAAAAATGTGCTCTGTTCAATGGCCTTTGCATTTCACATCTCATACATGAAATGGTCTATTGTTATTGGTTTGGAGGGGGGAAAAATCAAAGGACTCTGGTCAGCAAGTTCTTCCAGGTAAATGGGAAATGACAGCTGGAAAGGACATGGGTAATATAAGATATAATGGTTTCAAACTCAGAATTATTAAATGGGGTCTTGTTTATGAGGTTATGAGAGGAGTTATTGTAGTTTGAAGGCTTTCTAGTTTCATATGTGAACCAAACTTGGTCAGTTTTGTATTGGCTGTATTTCCCTAAGACCTCACAAACATACAAGCACCTCTCTTTTGTGTTCTGTGTAACTGTGCAGTGCCAGATGAAATGTTAACACTGATGGTGGTCTTTTAAGTCGTGGCACCAGCACATGAGGATGCTGTGTCTCCCCCCACAGCTCTAAGGAGGGAGGCTACTGCTTCTTGCCCCACTAACTTGGTTACTGGTGGGACAATAAAATTTGCATAGGGTGGAAATCAGATTAACTCACTCCTCCTGTAAAGCAGGTCCCTTTGTCTCAAGGGTTCCAGACATAATCACAGCTAAGCACCAGGCTGGGGCTTACAAAGTCCTGCTCAATCTGCCACCATCACAAGTCCTGCACGTACATGAGTTCCTTGAAGAACCTCTTTGCTGCCATCAACATTACCAGTGTATATTCACCTGCTTATATTCACCTGCTTTCCCCCCCCCTGTAATGTAGGTATTAGCACCTGAGGTAAATTTGCTGAGCTTTTTAATTTTAATTTTTTTAATAGTTTTTTTCCCCATGTGAATTCTTCAAAAGAATTTCAGTTTTTAAATGCCACAGAAACTGCTGATTTCAGTCTCTCTACTGCTTTAGCATGCAATGAGATCCTCCTGTTTCATGACTTAGATCTTTAACTCCCCTAGTCCCTTGGGGAGTTGCGGGTGACTGGACTTTTATTACTTTCAAAGAGAAAGCTGAGGGGCTGAGCTAGGCGGGGGGGAGCCCAGAGCACAGTGCCACTGCTCTCTGTGCCTCTGACTCAAAGCTGTGACACACACGGTTGCCCGTGTTAGTCTAAGGCAGTTCACTTTTCCCATGGCTTCATTCCAGTAGTGCTGAAGTATCTGTGCTCTGTGTTTTTCATACAGTACCCAAGGGTGTAAGTGAGGCAGGCCAAGGATAGCTGGGGTTACTACTCAGATACCAACTATAAAATGTTCAGTAATAAATATTACATATAGCAAATGCCAGCTTGCTATTACTTCTGTGTGTTTTGTGTATATGCAGATCTGTTTCTAACACTATCCATATTTTCTGCTGAAGACTGATGAAGGCATTAGCAATTTTGCACTATAAAATCTAGAGTAGTTAATTAGTCAGTTTTTAAACTGAGCATTTAGTCCTTTTATGAACTGCACCAACTTACTGAAAATTTTGTGGAAAGAAAACCCTTCAATGTCAAAGAAATGCAGAGCTGAGCCTAGTGTATACCTCCACTTCTATTTTTTTCTCCATTAGACTAAAATAATGACTCATTATAATAGGTTATTTTCATGCAATTCATGAAATAGCACAGAGTAATTGCCCTCTACAAAGTTTCTAAACTTTCTAGCTTAAGAAATGCTTTCTGTAGCAAGTATAACCCAATTTCGTTTAACATTGATCAGGAGACTCTTAAGAATCAACAACTCAGATAATGAATTACAAGTCCATCTGTTCAGACTGAGTCCCTAGACACAGCCAAGGTAACTGGGTTTTTATTAAACACTTCCAGTGGAAAAAACTGAGGTCTAATTTAGTTTAATATAAACCCACTTTGATATAACTGAGAAAAAAAAATCCAGTGGAAATTAGTCTAAATATTGCAAACCATCAGAGAAGAGAAACTGTAATTTTCATCTCACTAAATCAGAGATGATAGCATTTATCCAGGTTGCTGAAGACCCTTTTCACACCTATCTTCTGTATTAATCAGTAAAAGAGATCTATTCTACAGTCCCTCACTTCACAGGTGATCAAGTTAATCAGTACACTGTAGAATATTCTGAGAAATGTTTCCATAATCCCTGCTGGTTGGAATCACTGTACCAAGATAGAAAATTACATGTTACAAATTCATCTCAACCAAGAATACGAGTGTAAGAACAAGGATGTCTGGTGGAAAGAGGTCCTGAGGAAGTAGGTGACATTAATTCAGTCATCTTGGAAAAAACATTTGCATTTGAGCATCCTGATAGTCTGGATAAATTTGCAAGCCTCAGAGCTATCAGTCTAATACAGATTATAGATCTAGCAGTGACATGTTTTTCTTTCATACCTGACCTGACTTGACAGACTCCACCCAGGCTAACAGGTAGTAGTTGGAAAAAAAGCAAAACCACAGATTTTATTTCAGAGTTTGCTCTGTGAAAAAGAAAAAAATTCCCCTCTTCTACCAAACTACTAACATCCAGAAATCCTCTTTTCCATTTCTAGTTCACAGCTGGTTTAGTGGGCCTGCCTTGCATCTCTGGCATGCTGCTATTCTGGTACTTCTGCCCTGAGATTAGCAGGATGAAAATCAGGCACAGCTGCAGGGCACAATGCTCCAGTGTTTGTGCCCAGAACTGCTGGTTTATCTGTAAGGCTGCTCTGGGAGGGATTTCAGCATCTCCTACTCTTGTCTTCACATTTTCCTTTTTTGTGATGTATTCCCGACCCCTCTACCTGCAGCTCACTACTTTCTCCCCTCATGTCCACTGTTTCAATCATGTTTATCATTGACCATAGCCAATTCCTGACCCCTGGGCTGCTCAAAATGCCATGAATAAATGTAGCATTGCCAGGCACTGTAACCGGGAAAAAGCCTGGCTCTCAGAGGTCCTGGATGTGTTACCCACTCTATGCACTCTCTTTTAGACTTTTTATTAATATGAAACTTCCCATGAATTATAATGGAATTATCATGTATAGTGCTATCATGTACAATGTTGTTTTATAGATCCAACCTGTTTAGACAACACACAAATCACACTGCAACATGCTATGGCAACACCACCATGCAAAACATAGGGGTTTTTGTTTCAAACATTGGGATATTTTCCTTTGTGGCTGTTTATTTACTTTTAGTGTCCTTTACTGACTTTGTCCCATTGAATCCAAATTTCTTCCTGATTACAGTGGATTCAAAGCATATTACAGGAAGCCTTTACCTATAAGAAAGTAGTTAAAGAATTACTGTTTTGTTTTTAAAGGTGAGATATTCCCACAGCCTCACAAAACTTTCACTGTGTTTGTTTCTTTTTTTTTTTTTTTTTTGATTACTGAAAAGTATATATGCATTTTTTTAATACTTGAGGCAATACTCTTGAGCCTCATTACAGGGGAGACAGTTTCTGACAACTGCTTCTCCTTCCCTAGAAACTAAAAAAACAAAAACCATGATCTTTGCTGAAAGCTCTCATATTTTTAATTTCAACACACACAGCTCCACTAACCAGGTCACAGAAAAAGCCACAGACGCACACACACACACAGCAGCGTCACCTGCACAATTCAACAGACAATGCAGACAAACTCGAGTATAATCCAAGATCTTTCTACCTCTTTTCATAACAGGTTAGTGCTCGCCCTCAGTGTTGGTGTACAGTTTTTATGGCATGGAAAAATAGGGATGTTTCTGCCCTACAAAAATAAATGCGTTGAATTCTTTAGTTGGAACTTTCACAATGTAAAAAAAAATAATCCCAAAGAAACTGGAGAAGTAAAAAGAATCACAAGTATCACGAAATCAGTGGATCTTTTGGCAGGCAGCAAAAGAATGCCCACACAAAATCTACCAGCCTTCATTTTTTTGCCTTTGAGAAATAGCTTTTGAAAGTTATACATTGAAAAGAAAAAAT
Source organism: Zosterops lateralis (assembly GCF_965231275.1). Classification (NCBI taxonomy): domain Eukaryota; kingdom Metazoa; phylum Chordata; class Aves; order Passeriformes; family Zosteropidae; genus Zosterops; species Zosterops lateralis. The sequence goes on from NC_139764.1 coordinate 46,062,931, forward strand.
CAGTTCTTGTAGTCCATTATGAAAATGAATCCGAATCAAACCCTTGCCCTTAAACAGCACAAATTCTTTGGTCCTGTAGAAGATTTTAGACATTAAGGAACATGGGAAAATTATTATTGTTTTTTTTCCCCTGTGCCCAATTGAGATAAGAGGGACAAAGCCTTTTTTAGTAAAATAAAAAGAAGACAGGATGGAAATCCAATGTAATCAACTGGTTTAGACTTAGTATTTTACAAGGCACCAGAAAAAGAAACAACATCAAGCATGTTCTTAGATTCTTTACTAAAATTATAGGGGGGAAAAAAGTGACTAATTTCATGCTTCCTAATGCAAAAAACATGGCTCCCAAAGGTCCATTTCTCCATGTGTGACTATTGAGATCAGTGGGAAAGGGACTAGGGAGGAGGGGTTGTAATGAAAGCACATTATAAAGCTGTCATTCCCAGGAAAATTCTCAAGCTGTGATGAATACACTTTTAACCATCAAGTTAGAGAAGCAAAAGGGAAAGTAGGGATCAGTGAGGGGAAGGGGAGAAGGATGTCCCATCAGGCTTACTAGTCTTCCGAGGCAACAAACTTACCACATTGCGTGTGAATTTCTCAAAAGATGTTCGACGATCCAGAGTGTTTTCCAACTTAAATTTGAAATAAATAAAACAAAAGAAACAAAAAGAAAAAGGAGGGGGGAAAGAAAAGCAAGAACAATGGAGTAGAAAAGAAGGTTTGATGTAACAATGGACTGCAAAACAAAGTTTGTATAAATCAGGAAGCAAACACAGGTATGAGGTTGTAATGGGACTTGGCAAAACAGGGGATGGGCAAAACAGATATAGTACTCGACAAAAATAATTTTTCATGAGGATCAAACTGGTTTGAATTTAAAGAAAAACTGAAAGTAAAAAGAAATAATGAAGTGCACATCTTGTGTTAATGAACTGACATTCACAAACTTAAGGACTTCACACGGACAGTTGAAGCTTTCTGGTATTTTCAACATCTCTCTCTATATTGGATCTTCAGAAATCAATGTTTGAACAAAAAACAAAATCACACAGTACTTTCATATAATTTTAGGTTGTCATTATTAACAATAGAATGCTACCATGTTAATAACTACCTTGTTCCAGCAACAATCAGGGCCCTGATTTTGCAAGGCACAGGGCTCCCAATTGATTCTAGGAGATTACTGTTTAGAGCCCACTAATAGAATTATTTATCATCATGGAAATCTGCATTGTAAAAGCTGCTCCACATACTCTGGGCTGTGGCTATTCAGAACCCATTCTATAATCTGCACTTTTCTAAGAAAATATTACATACCAAGACATGAACCTCTGTTTGCCAAAGTGTGACGTGATCAGTCTTTCAAGTCAGATTCCTAGCCTACTCAAAACTATTCATGTAGTAATAGGGAAAGAAACAAAATTAGGAAGCCCCTATATTTATAGTTGAAGTTAGAAGTTATTTATACGAATAAGATTGTTTTTAAACACATTCTGTAGCTTTCATAGGTGGAATAAAGAGAACAACAATTATTACATAAGCAAACTTGCAAACATGAAAGACTATTCTTCTGGGATTTTATTTTATTTTTTTTAATGTATTTGTAAAGCACTTTGCAATTTAAGGTGCTTCATAACAGAGAAAACAGTACAATATGGGATGTAAAAATAAAAATAAGTTTTGCTAGATTAACTCATTGAAACATGCCCGCATGCAGGATATATACACATATATGTCTATTGAACTCCTGTGTGTATGTGACCCTCCAAAAACGCCAAGCTGGTCACCTACCAGATATCCAGTTGCACTGGCACAGGGGAGAGAAGACTGAGTATTGTTGCAAACATAACCACTGCTTTGCACAGTGGCAAGACAAAGGCAAGATGGACCAATACCTTTTTCTTGGCCTGTAGCAGCTCCTGGTAGGCACTGGATCGTATAAAACGAGGATAAGAATCACTTTTCATCAGTTTGTAAATGTGCTCCTGGAAAGAAAAGGAGGAGCTGTTACCCCCATAGAAGAGGACACGTGTAAAATGGGAAGCAGCCACATGTTTTGGCTGTGGAATGTACACCAGCTAGCACTACTATGGATAGGAAGTATTGCAGGATAGCAGGTTTCAGGTCTGAAGCTAAGGCTTAATTGCTTTCTATTCTTAAAGCCAAAATCCCAGCCATTTTTTATGCATAATTATACAATACAACTTTCTTTAACTCATAGACCAAATTTTCCAGTACAAAATTATTTTCTAAAAATTGACAACTGAGTCCTAGCTTCAGGTCCAACTTCAAATCTCCTTAGTTAGTTTAGCTAATTGATGAAATTAAGAGCACTGGGTCCTTCCTCATTAGATTTCCTGAATTAGTTTCTGGAGATACTCTTGTGATTTCAGAAGCAAAGAAGAGGTACTAGGTTTTCAATTCAGCACCACAAATTATGGTTAGGTTAGTGAGGATGACTCTTGAAAACATCCTTTGACAGATGCTTAGTCTGCTCTCCAGCTAAAAATAGAAAAAGCAAAATACATATGTAAATTGAAAAACAGTTCCAGGCTAATCTAATTTTCAAGATATTCTTCAGAGGCATATGAAAATTTGGAAACCTTTATTCAGAAAATAAATTACAAGAGCAGCTTAAAAAACTTCTAATTTTGGAACATTCTAGTTTCTGAAAAAGATGAAAAACAAAAAATCTGTGATGTAGAACACTCAATACTTCTAGTTCTGATTATATGCTAGAGAAAGGATTTATAGAAAAAGCAACCAAAATAGAAAATACACTCAAAAATATTTTTTAAAAACCCAGGATCACATTAGCTATTTTCATGGAGTTTTTGTTTTACTTAAATTCTATCTTTTACTGTAAGAAATCTGTAGTACAGCAATTGGGAAACAAACTGGAAAGCAAATACTGTTTCTCAGCTTGGTAGCACATAAAATTAGTGAACACAAAAAAAACCCCAAAAAACCCAACCAAAAAAAAACTCCACTCAAACAAAACTTCCCACTTTGTCTGAAAATTAAAGCAAGGTAAAATTAGAACTGATATTTAATTTTTGCTGTATTAGAAACTGTAGAAATTATTCTAAATGTCTTTCCTTGTATTTCTTACACTAAGCAGAGAAATTCTAATGTATATTCAGAACTTAGACTGGTTTATTTGGGGGAGTTTTTTTCACTCAGTGTCTGTGAAAGCAAACAATGCAGTCAACAGAGAGCAGAAAGTGGTGGTGGGAATTAAAATTTTATTTCTGTACAAGACATATGCCTGTAAGAGCAAGAATAAATTAGGCTGTATTAGTATTGTTAACGTACACACTAGCCAGGACACGTTAATGCACATATTTAGCACAATCGGGCTACTTTTACTTACATGTCCCATTTTACTTATGTGTTTGCATTTGATATGGAGTTTCATTGTCCTGTATATCCAGTCCAGAAATGCTTTTCATACATTTTTTAACTAGAATTAAATAACCCACCAACTGCCAGAATGGCACACAGCAGTCTCCTCCCAGCTGGCAGGCCAAAAAAAGCCTGTTGCAGAGGCAGAGCCTTACTCCTGACAAAACCCTCCACCTCAGACAGGACACTTTAAAGCTCCTAAAGCTTCAAGTGAGAACACAGCAGCTGCAGCCTGTCCTTTTTCCAGAGAAATTGAGGCTTCCAGGTTTAAGGTTTTTTGCTGAACTGGATGAACTAAGCAGAAGTCCTCTCCAGGTGTAAAGTCCTGCTTGCATAAATACTGAATACTCCATGTCTTTCATAAATGGAGGACAAAATTACAAGAAGAGAGATCTGGCAGGAAAAGGATATTGAAAGTTTACACTTACTATATTAAAAAAAAAAAGGATGCTGGCAAGGTATTTAGATGTCCATTACCCACTCGCAAAGACACATATTATTTTAAACTTTAATCTTGCTCTTTTGTTTACTTTTGCCATTTATGTCTTTGCTATACACTGCATTCTTAAATCTCCAGGGGTCAGCAGATGCAAGCAAAAAATTGTATGTTTGGTCTAATGCAGAGTATTTCAAAACAGTGGCTATGACATAGGGTCTAATGAAAATTTTATTATTTCTTCATAAGTTGCTATTATCATGATGGAAAATGAAAAGGAGTTAAAATTATTCACCTTCATATTTAGGGCAGAGGCATTCTCCCAAAAGCAGAAAGCCTCAATTGAATTTTCTTCTCTCCTTCATGGGGCCTGTAGCAGCATCTCCTGACTCCCAAGATGATGACTTAATAATCAAGCTATAGGAAATTCTGCAGGGATATGATCTCAATCTCTCCTTTTCACACCATTTCACTTTGCATTAATAATTAAATTTTCATCACTGGGCTGCTGATGAAAATGGAGGATGATACCAGTTCTGCTACTTTTACTCTGAGTCCAATTATTTTCTATTGCTTTTCTCAGAAGACTTCAAAGATGAAATATTTAGTTATAAGTCACATGAAGTGTTGCATTTAATACAGAAGTACTTAGTTTTTTCTTCACTACACGATTTCCTCTATCCAAAGTCCACTTGAAAAGTCTGTATCAAGCACAGAAGTTTCATGAAGAACTTCATATACCTCATGAACAAAGAATGTTACACATTTGCATTGCCAAAATGGCATTTTTGGAAACAGGGCATTATCATTTAATTCCCAAATACATCTCCTTTTCATATATAGATTTCATTAGCCAATATCCCATTTCAAATGTCCATAAACATGATTGCAAACTGACCTGAGCATCTTCAAATGTGTATCTTCCAGGTTCCTTCACATTCTGAGTGGTTTTGTCATAACTTTTTGAATCTAGGTTGATAGCACTGGGCGCACCTGGAGCAAGAAATTCTTGCCAGATTTCTTGGACGCGAGCAGGAACTTCACGGATAGGCCTCTTCTTCAGGTCTTCTACTGCTAACCAGAACCTGTGGCACAACACAGCATTTTGACTTCCAGCTCAGCATAACCACTAATGAAGTGCCTGTGCTTTTTCTTGCTCTTAAAAAAGAAATTAAGTAACTGAAGTTTTCATCTAGGCATGCTAAAATAAGAAAAAGCTGAGTGATTTGATGTTGGAATCAGCATGCTGGTGTACTGTCTCGAGGCAGTCAGTCCACCTAGGGAAGCAATTACTAGACGTCTCTTCATGGGAGGATAGGAAATACTTCATTATTTATGTATGGATAACATGCTTACAGGATGATTCCAGGTTTAGCTGGAATTAAACTGAGACTTCATTTTGGCTGAACAATAAGGGCTTATATTACTTATAAACTGACTGCTTTTTGACATTCCTTCAAAAACTAATAATTTCTATTCTTTCTATCTACATGAATCTCTGAGTCCTACTATCTCCTAAACTCTGTAACTCTGATTTTGTTACCCACAAATCATGCATACATTGGAATAGCATTTGTTTTGCTAATTATAATTTAATTTCTCTTTTGCATATTTTTTCTAAAAATGCTGAATGGAATTACACATTCTCTCTTCTGCTGCTGAGCAAACCAACATTGGGCAGCCATATGTAGTCTAGCCAGTTCACTGTATCCTCATCCAGCCCAGAGAGAGATCACTAAAAACATCTTGAGCACTTTATGATCATAGCTAACTAGCTGTAAGTTTTATTTCATTATTTCTTCAATTGGTGTTCAGACTCTCTCACAGCACAAAGTAATCCTAAATTAATTTAGGATCCCATTCTTAGACATGGTTCAGACTACTTAGTTCTCCCTCAAATCCAAGAGCTCAACTCAAGTTTTACTTTGGTAATCATGCAACATATACCATTGCAACTTTTCATTATTGTTCTGATGCAGTTGATCCTATAAAACAGATAAGCTGAGCCCTGAAATCATTTAACTTCAAAATCAGCTGGATTTTCCAAGGCTTAGAAATAAATTGGGTCCACCTTTAGAATGTGGTTGCACCCTGCTTACACTGTGAGAACAACTTAAGTTCTTTTAGCTGAGGTCAGCTAGGAGAGAAGAACAGTGAAACTGTACTCAGACCCCCAAAAAAGCAAAATGACATCACCTTCAATCTCAATTCTAATTTATTTTAATTATTGCAAAACACTTAAGAGAGGATAGTAAAGCATAGGAAACCTTAGTATTCTTGCTATAAGATATTCTTCTTTTGAGACAATTTACCTTTCAGGAAGCAATTATTCCTTCACAGTCCTGTTTTGAAATTTCTTTGTAGCACAGATGGAAGGAGCCTGTGTTCATTTTCACAAGTCACTATGGTCAGCTTCACACTACCAAGAAGACTATTTAGGTATTTCTACAACCTTCAATTTTAATAGTACATAAGAGCAATTTTTTCATCTAAGATTCTCCAAGAGACTGAGAAGCAATTTTGTCCCAGTTTTGCAAACATATTAATAATGTAATAACGTACAGTGGTTTCTCCAAGGTCACAAAGGAGATCTGTGCCAATAGAACCCCAGTTTCAGAACTTCTGGGTAGCATGAATTTATAAATGAACTACAGCGTAAATTGAACATAGTTCTGCATAGACCCTGGCAATGTATTCTGAGAATCTGATGGCAATCCAGCAAGAAGAAATGCCTGATAACTCAAGTTTAAAAACTACAAAGCTCACAAACTCTAATTCAGTTCACTCTCTCAAATTTGGGCAACCTACTTTGGTTTCCTTAAGCTGCTTTCGATATTTGCATTTAAAAGCACATATCCTGCAGTGCTAACCCCTTCAAGTGCATCTTCTGGGACTGACTGATTACTCATGTGTCTCCAAGTCAGGTAAGGAACACAAAAATGAAAGGGAAGGATGCTCTTTGTAAACACACATTTTCTATCTCCCCGCAGACATCCTGCGGATCGAGCTCAGAGATGTCACTTCCTTTTTTGTTCCATTGTATCACTGCCAATAATTCTGGAAGTCACTGTAAACATGCCTTAGGATGCTATTTTCTTTTGCAAGTAAACTGTTTTCATATAGTAGGTTATAGTCAATTATGGGGAAATAGATGGGAGATAAATTTCAATAAATTTAACTTCTATGCTTGCAGCATAGAATAGGGAGGTTGTATAGACCCATTCCTACAGGCTGAACACTAGTTCTTTGATAGATTAATTTAATTTTACCCTTCTAACAATAGCATTCAAAGACTCTACTAAAAATGCGAAGCTCTAAATATAGAAACCTCTCTAAAAGTGGGAAGAATTATGATTTCTGTGTTATGTCTAGGGTGCTTATTTCACAGCCAACACACATTTTAAGATTCTAATCTACTTACTTATCTTTAAAGAAAAGATGCCTGCCCTCCTCCCACAGAGAGTTGAATTCAAATATTCAAAGTTGGGAAATTACAAAAATAAGGCTGCCCCCTCTTTCATTTTCAAAAATAATTTTTTTCCAATATCCCATGGCAACCAATAGCACAGATAAAGTTGAAATGGAGTCAGCAAGACCTCAGCACAGGGCCTCAAATCAAAAGAGCTCCCTGTACCATTTTACAGCACTCTGCCTCATGAGCTGTGACCAGAGCAAAGAAAGATTCCTATAGCAAAAAGCACACAGTCTGCAATGTTAACTATGTGCAGAGCAGGAGAGGGGAGAAGAGGAATTGCATCTTTTGGGCAATGATATACACAGACTTAGTACTACTTTGTGTAAGGAACTAGAACTCAGTCTGGCTGCCTTTAGATGAAACGGCACCTCTTGTTGGTGGAGGTTTGCTTTTGCCATGGAGACTCTTTCTAGCAGATTCTCAGCACTGTTTGGACAAAGACCTGAGTAGCTGAGAGTAAACCTCACTGCTGTTTTCTACCCCAGCATTTTGGCTGCCATATGCTGGGTCACACAGCAGATGGAGGTGGGTAGTGTACGGTAGTAGTGTATCCAGCCACACGGACTAGTAAAACACACACATTGCAGGATATCTGGGGATTATGTCCTCCAGCTGGATTACTTTCAAAGCCACGGTGGCCCCATGGTTAAATAGCACAGCTGCAACACAGCTTCTATCCCATCAACTGACCTAAATGTGAGGTGCAGCCAGACTCCAGACCAAGCTAATCAGTTAAATTTAGCCTGCAGGAACAAAGAGTGGGAGAAAGGCTGCAGTGGTTCTCTGTGAAATGTGTGAGGTATAGTCAGTGTGGAAACACTGAAGTTGGAATTATGTGAACTTTGCACTCAGTGCACATGACACAACAAGTAAGAGGCCAGACCTTTCAGCATTTTCAGAAAAAGCAAACAAAAACCTAAACAAGCTCTATTAATAAAATCACATATTTTTCCAGGGGCAGGAAACACTGCTCTCTCACTTCTAGAGTCCACCTTCTTGCCAACTACAACTTCAAGCTTCAAGCAACAGTAGCACTGAAGGATTTCAAGAAAATGACAGAGAAACTCATTAAGTCTTGCAACTAGTTTTTTCTCATCTACTCTGCAGAAATGGCAATATTGCTGACACTTGGCATTTAAGCTTGAGTCTGAATGAGAAATAGCTCACAGGTAATTTCAGCTTTGAGGATTAAATTTTGGTCAAGTTATTAGCACCCACAATAGGGCCTCATAATCACCAATGTAAAGGATAAACACCTCACAAAATGTCAGCTTGCAGGGGGATGGTTAGACAAATATTATTGAGGGAAAACATCCAAATCTAGCCATTGTCTCAGTCCTCTCTTCTTTTTCTGGATAACAAGAATGAAAAGTCCCTTTTCCCTACTAGTCACACATTACAGACCTAAACAATGAGCATCAAAGGAAGAGGCAAGGAGTCCAGTGGCTTTTCCTTGTGTGTCTCATGGAACCTAACCTGTCACCACTCTCCCTTCACTCACCTAGGAGGTTTTTCAGTCTTAGAGTTGCTTTGGAGATTACACCCAATGCAATACTGCATAAGGATTTGGACAGGCTTTTAGGTTGGCAGGTCTGAAATTATTTAATCTTTACAGGCTGCAATTCCTACAAAATAACCAGCTGGGAGCAAACCTATAGTTCAGCATACAAATATTGATTTTCTAATGAATTCTGCTGCACAACAGACAAAAGAACAAGAAGAGGAATACAATTTCCTACAGAAATTAAAGACATTAGGTCTCCAGGTGCCATGTTGCAGTAAGTTTGATTTCATAAACTCACTGTCTTTGAAAAATACTTTTTTCAGTACTTGGAAAATCTTGTGACCAAGCTCAGTAGAACTGGATCATGCTCAAACTTTAGTCTTGTGAATTTTAAACAATGGTCACCATTTTTGTAATAAGCATTGGGAATTTCATAAATCTATTATCCAAATCATATGTTACTTTAGCTTTTTGTTCTGTGTATTGAGCAACACACAAAGCAACTCTTAAAAAAAATGTGCATGGTAACAAGAGATCGCAAGTCATATCCTGCATTAGGTAAGCACAGAATCCAGCCTGCAAACTGCAGTCACAATGGAATGAAGTTACTGCACTGACAGAACTGCTTAGACTGCTTAGTTTATTCTTTTGCTATGCTTTACAGCACTCCTTCAGAGAGTGAAATACTATTAAGCCTCATTTACAGTAGGAAAAAAAAAAAGCACAGAGAGACAAAGAAAGAAGGGGAAACCTGTTTATATTCCTGATCACTGCACAATTCTTTGTATTAAATCATGGCTCAAGTTCCTTCTTCCCTGTTGTGTTCTTTAAGACATGATCTGTTTCCACCAAGAATGATATTCTCAAATACCTTAGACACCCTCAGCTGAAGTCAATGTAATAGTAACACTGGGGCTTTTTGCTACATAAGGTCTTTACACTTGAATAGAAACGGTGTATCTGGTAGACTTATCATTTCAGGGTTTTGGTATTTGTTTCAGCAAAATGCAGTATAAGACAACTCATCTGCTAATACTGGAGCTCCTGTCATGCCTACAGTCCCTGCTGTACCCTGTGTACTTGGCTGCAAAGCTCGAAAGCAGGGTCCCAGCTGCCTATCCAACTATAGACTTGGCAGTGTTGTAAATTTTAGCATCATTAGATCTGCAAAAGTACAAGAACCAGCAACTGATTTGAGTTGAATTTGTTGCAGTGGGAAGATGTGGGTGGACATAATTATTTTTCTCAAGGTGGCTGTCAAAATAGTAATTAAAAAAAATGCCAATAAAATCCCACAAATTACCATGATGGAGTTAATAGGTGAGCAATGAAACCTTCTAAGGTTTATTTAGTGGTAATGCTTGAAATCACCAAGCTTTTAACTTCTGTTATTGACATCTAAAACATTTTGACAGCCATGCACAACAAGCTTTACAAACTCATGTTTTCTAACCCAAATTTACTATGTGAACCTAATGGATTTATTTCCCTACAGCTTGAGAATTTAAAAATATAATTCTGAGCCTCTGAGACAGTTTCCCTTCAGTTAATTATCAGAGAAAACACCTTTTTAAAGAAAATTTATGCCCTGCTTGGCCTTTAAGATCATATTCAGTGTTACTCTGATATTATATTTTATAATGCCAATTTAAGAACTTAGAGGAAGAGACAGAAGAGTAGATGTCATGTCAAGGAATCATCTCTGAAGAAATTTCTTGTGGGAATTTTTCTAGATCAGTTACTTGCAGTTTGCCTGTATTAAGTGTTGTAAATAGGATTAGACAAAAGAGTTAGGGATTATGTGGGTAACAGTCTAGTTGGCAGAGAGACAAATTCATCACAGAAAAACACCAGAAACTGCAGCACACACTGGGCTCAATAGATTCATGTTTGAACAGCTGCTCTGCGTAACAAATTACCAGGATGCTCTTTAAACAATGTTTTTCTTTTAAATTACCTTTCCTTTTCTTGGTATTATTCTCATTTTTAAAAATTCATTTTACCAATTGGAGTTTCTAACCAGAAAAATCTGGATCTGTGGCAAATTAAGTCATTAACATACACATACAGGTCAGGCTGTATTTGTGCAAAGTTAATGTTTGAACATGAACATGGTCAGCAACTTAGAGAACTCCAATTTCAATTATTCTCCTGACAAATTTAAATTAATAACAAGGAGATCTGTGCAATTACTTGGTATTTATAAATCGACACCATAAATATTAAATGCCTCTTGTAAGATGCCATAAAAGCATAATTTTAGTATGAATGGCTATGCTGCACTACTTTAGAGTGGGAATTGGTATAGGAAAAAAGTAGGTTAGGATTAATCTGAGTTCTAGAATGTAAATGCAAATAGGATTTTATCCTACTTATGCTATTGGTGAATGGAAATAGATAGAGATGACATTTGAAAAGAAGGTGGAATTAAAGAAAAACATGTTGCCTATATTTTTATACTATGCTCAGCTTAATTTGTCTGTCTATAGACAGGCTGTTATTAATCTCTGAAATAAATCTCACTGAAATATGGCTTTCTTAAAACAGCAAAAAAATTCCATGGTTTTAACCAATGGATGGACTATCATTTTTAAAATCAAATAATTTTTCCCCTCACTTATAAGCAACTCTGTAAATATACTTTTAAAAACATACTCTATAGTCTTCATACATTAGGAACATTTTTCCATTTTACATTTAGTGAGGAATTTGAGAGATATAGGTCACCCCACTTCAGCTGTGTCAGGTGCACAAGTACTAGAATATTAGTGGAGATTTTCAAAATGACCCCCAGAAACCAATCAGCCTGATGAAAGTCTGTGACTTTTACTTTTAGATCATTTATTTAAACTATTTTCATTTTACTTTTCTCATAATATTTGACTAAATAAAATACATTGAACAGGCTTTGATTGAGCCAGTTTTATACCTGTTTAAAAGACAAGCTGAGAGAAAAGTTCTTACATGAGTAGTTTGACCAAAAGTTGAATATGAATGGGAAAATAGGCTTCATGTGAGTCTCTGTTAACCATATGAATATTTCCCTCAGCCTGTACATGAAAGCAGGGAGAAAACTGTATGAATTAATTCTGAAAGGTGAGGAAAATTTTTGAAGGGGTCAAAAACTGGAAAAAAAACCAACAAGCAAAAAACCAATATAACTTACAAGGTATTAGAAAATAAAGTAGCTCTCATTTACCTTAGATTTTCTGAACTGAATTCTGACTCCAAGAATTTCAGAAACTGCTCTCTTCCCACGGGGTCTTTCAATGCTTCATCCATGCCAAATCCCCATCGTTTCACCCTCTGCTGTCCTGGCTCTTTGCTATGAAAGAAAAAACAACAGAACCCAAAGTGAGCAATATTTCAGTATTCTAAAAATCTCTGTTCATAATTTAGACTAAATCCTAAAGTTCCATGGTTTTCTCACTTTTTAGAGTGCTCACATCTGTGCAATGTTCAGCAATGAGCAAAGAGACTGTTAGTACTCACACAGGATGAAGGTAATACACAGAAAAGTAAAGATTTCCAACCAGGAATGTAACCAGATTTTAAAAGCTGTAATTTTTTTTCACCATACTAGAAGCCTGGAAACTGGTTACTGTAACATTTCATGCAGATTTATTAATCTATAGCACTTCCCAGCTTACAAAACTGGAAAGATCCAAAGGGTCCTGCATTGCCCTTCTGCCTCAGTATTTCCCTGCAGTACCTCTGTCTGGAATCTTCACATTTCCAGAAAAGAGTGTTATACTCCCTTACTTCCAAAGAAGAAATAAGATTATATACCTTGCCTCCAGTTCCCAGAAAGTGGTGTCATCTGATATCCACGGGTTTGAGGGATCAGGGGGCACAAGAAAAGGATCATATTCCAAATACTGCTCTGTATAAGCTAATAGACTAGGAAAACAAAAGCATCAAACATTGTCATGTCAGGAAGAGAGGAAACCTGATCAGGTTATCCCTGTTAACAAGTTACCCCACATCAAGTGAACCATGATAATTGTGTGTGCACACACTCAGAAGGCAGCTTCAAGACCAGGGTGAAACAGGTTTGCTCAAGCTGTTTGAAAGAGGACCACTGAAGAAGGAGGGGCGGCTCAGGTCTACCAAGAGTAGGAATAAAATAAGCTTCCCTAATACTTCCACATAGCTCCATTTAAGGTTCCTTTAGGCACTAATAAATTAGATCATACAACTTCTTCCAAGCACATTTGTTTCCATAAAGGAACATGTTTTATATCCCTCTGGTTTTAAACATCAGTTTCCTTAAAATCTGTTCTAAAACACCTCACGTTATTCAGGTTATATTTATTGGCCCTGCAGCTGCTAGTACTCCTTTTATTTTCTCTTAAATATAATTAATACTTTTATTATTTCCTAATCAAAAGACACTATTCCCAGGTTTATTTTTTCAAAAATAAATCCATTTTTTTTCACAATTTTTTTTTATATTCAGGAATTGGTCTGACTCATTTGCACACACTAAAAACTTTACTCATATTCAGGTAATTTACATCTCCCATTGTCCTTATTTCTGCTTGCTGTTTCCTTTGGCCTCATAATTTTTGTAAAATTATTGACAAGTGAGGACAATTATTCTTTCTTTTCAATTCCTATTATATGTAGTGTACACTACATTTTTATTGTTAAGCAAACAAAAAAATCTTAACCTGCTCTCTTTAAAAATAAATATTGATATGTATTTGCATATGGATGCATACAAACACATATATAAGTAGACATATATGCACAAATGTTTATGAGAAGATGAACAGCAATTCGTATTTGGCCTTATTTCCTTTACTAAGCCCTACACAGCTCAGTTTTCTGCAATGTGAGGCTTTTTGTTTTATTTGCTTTCTAGGTCCTTCCTGACAAATTTTGAGATTTGGTCTTACTTGGAGATAGATTCTTACTAGGTTACATCTCTGACCCAAACTGAGCCCAAACTCACTTTGTTCAAGCACTGACTGAGCTCCACACCAGACACTTCCCTTGCTTCATCAGTGATTGCCCTTTTGAAATATCAAAACAATAACCCCAGACCTATTCTCATTTAGCCTCCCTGGCAATGAAAGGTGAAACTTGTGATCACTTGGTCAGAGGCTCTTTCAGTGACTCAGGTTTATCAGAAATGTATCATGGAATATCTGGAATATTTTTATCACTAAAAGAACTTCATACTTCTCCACTTAAAGTAAACTTTCATCAGTTATTTCTATGACATCTGAGCTCCCATGTCTCTCTTTGAAGACCTATTTTCTGTGAATAGCTCTTTGAAGCTATTTCATACTGACATTTTTCCCAATAGTTATCAGTCTAATTGAAAAAATAGAAAATGTGACAATATACGTACCTCTCTGCAACTTTTGACATTTTTAATCTATGCCTGTCTAATTGCATTTGCCAGTGCTTAATCTGCAAGAAAGGAAGGCAAAGAGTTTTATGAGTAATTTATTGCATGACTGTATTACTTTTTTTATTAGGGCTGTAATTGAACCTTAATTTATCCCAGGGCACAGAAGAGAAATACATCTGAATTAAAACAACATTTCACCAGTGTAGCTCTAAAATAAATGGAAGTTTCCATTAAAGAGAAAAGATCATACAGAGACAAAAAATGTGCCCAATAAAACATTTTCCCTAAAGGTTCATCAACAGAAATCCAATTAGCCTTTTTTTAGATTTTTGATGAGAACTAATACTTCTTCAGACATTTACCTTCAAAGATCTCAGGAAAGATTAACAAAGTTTTAACAGTAGATAAGTGTGTGAACCCATACATGCTTACATAGAGTGGTAAGAATACCCCCAAGCCTTCAAAGCAGTGTTGAAAGGAGAGCAAGCTGTCTACTGCTGAAGGGGTTAAAGGGCTTAGCTATACAACGAACCCACTCACTAGCCTACTTCCCACTGCCTTTAATGCATGATACAAAAAATGCAGGTTTTGTCTCATTAGTTTTGAGGAAGTTACACACCTAAATCCATATACCTTGAGACAAGGAAAAGGTTTATTAAATGTTTGCAACAGCTGTTTTAAGTAACTTCCCAGTTAAAATAATTCTTGAGTTTATAACTAAAAAGTTATTTCCTACAAAGTTCATTTAAAAGTACATGTTTGCAGTTATGTTCCAAACCTCTTGGTGTAGTTCATCTTCTGTGGGTGGCTTAGTCTCTGGCACTGGCGTGTGCGTAGGGCTGTGACTTCGAATGTCATTTTGTAAGCCATAGACAGACTATGGAAAAAACATGGAACAATGATGGTTGCTTTCATGCAATGCTTTCTGCACATACTCATAGTAACTGTTGTGCTCAAGAAGTTAGCCAAGATCAACTTTCCCTAAAGAGACTACCATAACCCATGCACTCAGATAAAATCGTGCTCCTGCACTAGAATGTAAAATAAAGACTCCCAAACTCCCACAATTCTATAAAGCCACACAGCAAAGGATCTACTTTTATTAGGTCTCTATATCAGCATCATAGTAAACATGGGGAATGACACGGAGAGATGCTATTACAGCAAGTGGAGATGACTGGTAGGCGGAGTATCCTGAGAGGTACACTAACACATGGATTATTTGGAGGACTTCCAAAATTGCAATTACTGTCTGGTAAATTATACCAATCTGGACTTTTCACTACCATAAATAAGTCAGGCTAAAACTTTCTCTAAATCCACTTTGCTTCTTAAAACTTACTTTTCTATGGGTCAACATGCAAATATACCTCAATCAAAGTACTTCAAAGTGGGAGTCAATCTACATGGTTATAGTGCAAAGAATTTAAGAGTGTTGAGCCAATCCATCTGTACATCCCTAGGGAAGTGACACTCTAATAACAACCTAATTTAGATAGAGCTAATTTCTTTCATAATTTCCACTCATCCATTTTGGACATAATTGTAAAATAGAGACACCCCTTTGATTAAGACCAGGACAAGAACTGCTGTTAACAGTGCTGTTTACACTCAATTTTTTTTTTTTTTTCCTTAATTACTGACAGAAACTTTTTAATATGTTTTATTCAACCTACTAAACAACATGACTGAAGGATGAAAAAATTAATTTTATCTTCAAAATCTCTTTCTAGTTCTCCAAAATCTTATGTGATAGCACTCAATTAGCATTAGCAAATTGGTTAATACTAAGTCAACTAAGAGCTTATGAAATATTAACATACGTTTGTGCATTTGTTCCTTGCAGCTGTAAGAAAAAAGTGCTATAAGAAATGATGGGAATTCATTCTATAAATTTCCTCCACCTCCTGCTTTTGATATAATAACCATACTTACCTTTCTTGTTTTATGTGGATTTCTCATTCTTGAAGATTTTTTGATATCCACTTCAGTAGTGTTTACACAGCCAGGCTATTAAAAGAAAGAAAAGCAAAAGGCTAAATTTGTGAAGGAACTTCTCTGAGCTACTCCTTTTCAGTGTGCAAGACTGAAAAATAAATTCCACACCATGAAATTGAAATTAAATAAATTGCCAAGATAATGGAAACCAGTCAGTTTCTGCTTTGCTTTTGCTGAGGAAGTCATTCATTATATTCCAGCTATCCCTCTAAGGAGCATAATGAGACAAAATAAACAGAATTGTGCAACATTCACTTTGGCTATGAACCTCAGGCTCACTTCAGGATCATGTGGGTTTGGGTCAATTTTTAAAGATGATCTTCTTTTAAAATGAAATATAAAAAGGTACCAATATGGATTTTGTTTCTTCAGAAAAGAAAGGAAAAAAAGCAAATCAAAACAACAAAACAGGCTTCTGAAGCCTAACCAGAAGACTGACAGTCTAAATAAAATTACTCTCAACACATCAAATTTGGGTTTCAGTGGTTCATTCTCATAACTCTGTGGCCTCCCAAAGCACACAAGTACTCTAGTCTGCCCTAATTCATCTTCCTTTGACACTTGCCTCAAAGTACAAAATCTGTGTGTAAATCTGGTTTTTACCCATTGCTGGAAACAAATAATAATAAGTGTTTTGCTCTCAGGTGAATTTTGTCTATTGATTTTAGAGGGATTACATTTGACACTCAGTGGAAACTACAAAATCTGCTCTCTAGTGGGAGCAGATTTTTAGTGAAAGAAGGTTGGGGTTTTTTAAATGGAGGTAGATAGACATTGAACGAATTTGCCCAACAGCCAAGTTGGACTTATTATTGCTCTAATGATATAAACTCTGTCTTCTTATCATAATGAAAAATGCTTGATTTGACCATAAATTTAGTAAAACAACATTTAAAAAATTTCTTATATAAGGTAAAAAAAAATTCTTATGTGGCTCAGAAAAAAATAGCTTTCCTCAAACAGAGAAATGGTACTTTGGAAAATATTCCAAACAACAGATTGATTTTTTAAATCCAGTATGGATTTTTAAAAAACTAATAAATAAATAAGTTTCTATTTTAAAGTAATAAATTAATATGAATTTGATCATAGAACATTTGAAGTAGAAACAGTTCCTCAATGCTAATGATACAAATAGGAATATTCTTAAGGCTGCATCTGACACACTAGAACTGGGACAGTACCCTCTATGCCTCTGAACAAAAACGGAAGGTCTTGAACTCAGAAATAACTTACAAATCTCAAAGAAAAAGACAGGTCGAAAAATACAAAGTTCTGCATGATGGTCAATTTAAAAACAGAAAGCAATTTCCCAGAGCAGTATACTGAGATACAAAGTTTAAAAAAACCAAGCGCATCTACTTTGGGATTACAGCAGCAGCTGGCAGTGAAGAAGGCAGGGGCTTTAAACAATATTTACAGCCTTTGAACGTAACAATTTGAATAGCAGGCACACTTACATAAGGCCAAACTGTTATTTGTTCAATTTTCAGTTATGGTTTGTTAAAAGGATGTCCTAAAAATGGAGAGAGGAAAAAAAAAAAGCCATAAACCTCATCTGAAGCCTCTTATTTTTAAAGATTTCAAGCCCACCAGCAGCAAATTGGTACGGACAGCTCTTGCAACTTGCCTGGGTAACTTACATGCCAGAATTCTGCAGATTGATGCAAGAAATTCTGGGAGACTTTTAGAAATGAAACAAGGGAAAAGCTTTTGCTGGTTGCAAAGAGGCCCAACCCAGTACTGAGCTTCCACAGCACTTAGTGGATTCTTAGTGACACTGGCTGTTTAAAATCTCTGGCACTGAAGTGAAGCTGCTCAGGCAGGGGCATGCAGGAGAGGCTGTGGGGGGAGAAGCTGGACCCAGGTGGGACTGAAGAAAGGCTGACAGGAGAGCAGGAAGGTAGAGGCAGGGAGGCATCAGGAGCTTCAGGGCAGAAAGGGAGCTGGAAAAAGGATGGATCAAATACTCTGACAACCTGGGTAACAGTGGATGCTTAAGACGTCTGTCACTACCTCTATACAATACCATTCTCATAATTTGATTTAAATTATATGACTGGAGTACCTAATGTAGTTTGGGACACAATTTATGTCTTCTCCTCAGCTGAAGTATATTTATTAATCCTTGATATGAGATGTGTTTTATTGCTTTTCTGACACTGCCAAATTTCATCTGTCAATATTTAGGAATAAATATCAAACATCTTTTCAATTAAAATAAACACAAAGAGTTGCATTATATGAACATTTTGCTAAAATAACTCAGTCTTTGTGGGAAAACCTTTGCTGGACAACATTTAATTTTATTTGTATGCCCTCATTAACATAATAAATGGGTGTTTGAATACAATTATATCCAGCTGTGTTTTCTTTTTGTGTTGTTTTTTCAACTGTACTACCATAGTTCAAATAGTGAGATGCCTGTCAGAGTGCTCTGCTGCAAGAATCCCATTTAGTGTGTGGTATATAATTTGCATACTAATACTGTAAATAGTTTTCAAACAGATTTCCTGGAAGACTTGAGAACTCTTCTATATGTGTAAATAGAGTGCTTATTTCTTTCAGGAGTAATGTTCTGTGTGAAAACAATTTCCCCCCAACACAGATAGAGGAAAACCTTGTGACCTTCTTGAAATTATCATACAGTAAGATGCAGAATCTGGTTCTCATCAATTTTTAAATACTTTGGTGAAAAGCTGTCATACATTCACTGAGGTTTTTTCATCCATCTATTAGCATGTGCTTATCTCAAAGTACAAATGCCCCTGTATTAATTTACATCAAAGGACAGGTCAGTCCAGTCATGATAAATTCACTGTGGATATAAGTGGATACAGATAAATAATATTAAAAAATCCACATATAGAGTAATTTCAGTCCCTACTTCAATTATTGGATAAAAATGTTAGTATGAATCCCAAGCAGGACCACTTTCTACTGATGCCTGTCTAGGAGGATGGACACCAGGATTCTGCCAAGAAACACAAAAGAAGGAAGAAGCCTTGTCTGTAAGCAGAGGAAGTACCAGAACATACCTGCTTTGATCTGGCTATCACCAGCATTTGAAGCAACCACCTGAGTGGTTGAGTTAAAAAAAATTCACTTGATATTAATGTTCTATCCCTGATAACTTTGGCAGCAGTGACTAAATTAATTAAGCCCTTCTAACAGTGCTACAGTGTATTAATTTTAGGAAACCTGTAAGAGCTCTTTGGAAGAATTAATTATTTACATAAAATGGCATGCCTGAGCCATGGTACATTTCCATCCAAGCAGTGCAGAGAATGAAGTATTTATAGTCTGCTTGCTGTACAAAGTTGCCCACTCCATCCAAGTATCCTTTTTATTGCCTGGCCACATAGCCCAAATCAACAGCTGTTAATGCCTTTTTTGTATAAAAATTTCTTTGCTATGATACAATTCTAAAAAGTGCAAAACGCTCAACAGAGAGTAAATTAATATTTATAATTAGGTCAGCTGAAGTTTTGATGGCTTTTATTTTTTTCTTTCTCAAAGAAGATGGCAATTTAACTGTGAATCTACTTAAGCCAAAATAACCAGAAGTTCTCTTGTATCTGAGACAAATATACCCCTGTATGTGGGAGGGAATAAGCCTGTGCATTCCCATAGGCTGGGAAGTGTCTGTCTGTATTGCTGCTCTGTAGGAAACGAGCTGAAGGAGAAGCTGAGCATGAGTCAGCACTATCTCTTTGCAGCAATGCAGACAAACCACGTACCCAGCTGCACTAGCAGCAGCTTAGCCAGCACAGGCAAAGCATTTATTCCTTTCTACTCAGCATCACAAGGAAACTTCTGGAACACCAAGACTAATTTTGAGCCCCACAAACAACACAAGAAGTATATTTCAAATGAGAAAATTCAGTGGAGGAACTGACTTGCTTTATGCTTGCAAAAGGGGAAAGCTAACCACTGCTTTTTGTGCCTACAGGGGGACTTAGAGAGAGAGAGACCTTTTCCAAAGGTACACTGTGGAAGGACAGGAGACAGTAATCTGAAATTGCAGCAGAGGAATTTCCAGTCAGCTGTAAAACAATATACTTAACAATAAAAATAGGAGAGGCTGCGCAATGTCCATCCTTGGTGATTTTCAAAGCTTGTTTAACCCAAGAGCCTGGACAATCTTATTCGCCTTAGAAATCAGCACTGGTTTGAGCAGGAAGTTGGACTAGAAGACCTCCAGAGGTCCCTCTCAGCCTATACTTCTGTGGTGCAGCCTACTCTTCACATGCTGCAGGGAGTGAAATTCAAATAATCCATTTTACAGAACACTCCAGTCAAGTATTCACACTGGTGTGAAATTCATCTCTCTGCCTTCCCCACCCTACAACAGCAGAGTGGAAACAAGACTGGTATTTGTTTCCTTACTGCTGCCCCTGCCCTGCAGCAGCCTGTGGTGCTTTCTCAACCCATACAAACCAACCTCGGGTTGATTTAAAGAAATGTAATTTCATAGTCTCTTTAGCTAAAAATACATAGGTGCTATTTAAAATAATTACCTCATTTCAATATGCACACCCATAAATTCAGAGTTCATTAAAGCAGTAAATATTTAGGTAGATTGATTCACATACTTTATGCAATTTCATTGCATTTCAGTGTCAATACACTGTAAAATAGATTATTTTTTTTCTTTTTTGCAGGCATGGGCTAAATTGTTAAGTGTAATTGCAAAATACTAAATTTCAAGATCTCCAGGCTTTCAGGATTTAAAGACTTTAAATTTAAATTATGGACTGGGTACAAACATGACAGGTCATCTCTTTCACTGGAAAGGATAAAGTCAGATAAGACACACGAACATAAAGAAAAAGTAGAGATTGAAATCTTTCTTTTACATCATGTGAAATCGAAGATTATCACAAAAAAATAAGCTTAAAATTTGAAATTTTCTGAGTGTAAAATATTTGAGTTGGATTCTGCAACAATCTATTCTGCTATTTCTGTCATTGCTGCTATTCCTGTAATTTTTCTAGGAGTCTTCTAACCCTCAAGAGTAACTATTCAAATCATTTGTTAAAGTAGAGAAAAGAAGCTAATTAGGCAATGAGTGATAAGCAGAACAGCATAGTTAATTTTTATTTGTAGGTTTTCTATTCCAGTTTACTTGTGCAGCTATCTAAACAGTGCACAGTTAAAAATCAAGGGGAGAAGATTATAAAAAAGAAATGGAAGATTACGAAATAAAGGAATAAGAAAAAAAAATCAGTGCCACTCGGCTGGAAAAAATCAAAGGAGTTACTAGCTGGAAAAATACCCAGTTTGACTCTGGTAATGTGGGAAAGATTGTTTTTTTCATACATAGTCTAGCATCAAAGGAGACATTAAAATCCTATATTGAGTAAGTTGTCAGTAATGGCTAAAACTGAGGCTCTCATAAAGAAAAACACAGGCTACATTCTCCTGCACTGCACCAATTTTTCATTTTACTGAGATGGAAGTTATTCGAGTGTGCAGAATCCACTAAGGCTTACAAGGAAAAGTTGAGGTTTAAGTAATGATTATCACTGTATTCTGGGATTTTACCTCATTTTACACAATTCAGGGTCAACAAATAAAGAGGCTTTTCCAGTGGAAGAGCTGCACTATTAAAAACTTTGCTGGTATGCTGGTACAATAGAAAGTCTCACAGGAACATTCCAAATATACTGAGTACAAGCAGTCAGGTCTTTTAACATGATTTGGAAAAATGGCTGTTACCTTAAGGTCCAGTCAAAGGACAGCAAAATTTCAAATCCAGATAAAAATTTCAGAAAATGCACTTTTTAAAAATGTAGCTCACTGTATAATTAGAGATCTGTGAACCTCAACAAGTGATGAAAAAAATTAACCCAGAAGCCATAGCTGTCAGAACCTGCAAATCTGTAGGGCTGTGCACTGGTAGTGCTGATAGAGGAGATCTCAGCAGCCCCTGTGATACCACCCAAGGTGGAAAAGACAAACCAGGGATCACAGGGACTGGGCTACAGGAACCACTTCCTTTGGGTTAGAAAAAGATACTGTTATTTAAAACTGCAGAACCTAATCACGGGCTTGGTTAATTTACAATCAACTAGGTGTACCTAATCTGAAACACTCTTATGAACTTTATGATCCTCCCTGAAAGCGTATGTTTTAATTACTATTTCTATTTGGTTCAGCAGTTCCGTGAAAATAACTCTGAGAAATCAAGTGTGTGAGCACTAAGAGTTGACAACACCTCTAGTAACAAGATCCCAGTAGATCAGCAAATGTGTCTGAAGAAAGAGGGAAAATATTATTCTAAGTATTATGACACAAGTGGTGGATTTTATTTTTTCATTATGCAGCATAATCCCATAACTACAAACTCTAAACTAAATTGGATGGGTCTAGCTACTTAATAGTTGTATTATATAATGTTATAGTACTAAGAGTTTCATACACACATACAGTAGTATAAAATATGAAATTATCATAACATATGATAATATATACAGTCCAAGTTTCTGCACAAATAATTTTAGCACAACTATCTGAAAACATGCCCTTTTGATTCAGTTGTGTGACTGACAAACAAGCAGTGTGACTGGAATTCCAACACCTGCTGTTAAATCACAGTGCTTTTGTGGAGGTCCCACTTGCATTATAGTTCTAATAAGAAGCAAACACAGAAAGACTAATATTGGAAATACAGTCCAACAGCCATGGTAACCGCAAATGTAAATTGTAATAAATGGGTGAGTTTGATGACTACTTTGAAAAGAGCTCCTATCAAGACTTCACCTCTAGACAACTCCAGACCAAACTTCTGTAATTAGCTCATGATGTTGCTAGATTTTCCTTTTTTCTAGCAGACTCTTGTCTGTTAGAAACTGTCCCCTCTCAGAAATACAGCTGTATCTTTCAATTACCACCTATGAAACACAATTTTTAGGAAGCAAATGCCAAGATTGTTCTCAATTATAGATTCTGTACAAGCATATTTTATTTCTAGAGGCATCATAAATTTGCTAGATAATCAGGGCAAAGTTATTAAAACTTGTTTTTTCTACTGACTCATTAGATATTTTCAATATCTACAGTCTTTTCATTATGTATGTGTTATGCTTCTAAACACTATCTTTTTTGGAACTCAGGATAGGGTAAATAATTGCAATGTATGGATTCAGTGTGACACCAAAGTAAGTGAATACAACTTGGAACTGGACTTGCATAGAACAACCTCAAATTTGTTCATATTTATTAATACAAATCTATTTTTAAAGCATGCAATACAGAAAATCTGTCAATATGCTGCAAATATACCTGAAAATAGTGATCTACAGTCAAGTAGGATAGTGGAAACAAATTAGTTGTACATAGCTTAACTGCTAAAACCAGGTATCAGCTGATAATAATGTAAAACTTACTGGCTTTTAATGAAGTAAATAAAAGCTTTTCATTTTCTCTTATTGGTTTATTCAGCTGATATTTCAGGCCACAGAATGTTCAATGCAAAATCTTATTGAGCTTCTTCCTTCAAATGAAGGGATTGTCTTAATTCATACAGGTTAATAAAAACTTTGTTAGGATTAAGTGTTTTCTTCAGTTGAAGGTTTTAGTAGAGAATTACGCCGATAGCATAGAATGAATTTAAATTCTTAGTGCTTATCCTCAATAGCTGATTTCATTTTGACTCGTTAAAAAAGAGAAATAAATAATAAAAAGTTAAAGACTTATTTCTTAAACTAAAATGAATGAGCAATAAACTTTTCTGTGTCATACACTAGAAATATATTGATGGAGAAATAATGAATTTTGTATTTATGCATAAGTTAAACATACTGTAGAGAGCCCCACACAGAGGCCAGAAAACTTATCATTGGACCAATCAGTAAAATCAATACATTCTTTATTTAAGGTTTGATTGGGGGATCACTGACTATTACCATAATAACAGTAGTTCCACTGTTGTTCTGCAATGGACCCATCAAAACACAGAAAGGTGTGCAGTTGATGGATAAAAGATCAACTTATGAGCTGTTTCTCTTATTTGGACAAGACAAATGAGGTTCAAACACCATCAGATAAAGGAGACACATTTGATCAATTAGTTTGATCAAACTTTAATTATGTTTGCAGCAAAACACAGAGGATTTTCAAACTAAGGGATGTGCAGTCTCAATATACTTTAGGATCACTTAAAATTTCAAAGATTTTTGGCATCTTTCCAAAATAAAGAAACCTATACTGCACCAATTTCCACTTTATACTTTTTTGTCTTCTCAAACTAGAGTTCAGATCTTTTCCCTGAGTAGTGTCAGGCACACAAGGAATTCCACTCGCTGTGCAAATGGAAGCCCTGTTTGAAACAGGAGAGACACAGAGAAATTTTCAAGGAATATAATGCTAATAAATGAAATGTATCCATAGGAGACAGAACATCTTGAACCATGACAGTGATTCTCATGTTCTCACATACTTGGTTTTTTTAAGGACAGATGTTGTTAAAAGCTGAGCTTTCACCTTAGGAGAACAGGATTTGATCATTAAAAAAAAATAGTAAGTCTGTGTGTTAAAGAATTACATAATATGCAAAATGCATAAGAAAAGGATGTTAAAATTTATTTCTTGAGAGAAGTCATATGAAATTGAACAAGAAGCTGTACCCAAGAAAATACTACTGTGATGAAGTTCTATACTTAATTCAAGTTGACTAAATTTCTAATTAGTTTTAATTTATGATATACCATTTCAGTTTTGTAGTGACTGGTTTTCAGAACCAGAAATTTTTGCACAGAAATTAGAATCATTGTATTTATTCAAGTGGAGTTTTAGTAATTTTAATTTTACTTAAGGCTGTATTAAAATGATTTTTGTATATGTGATCTTATATATATATAAGAATCCAGAATCTGTATTTGTATTTGTATATGTGAAGATATCCAGTATCCACTATTGCAGAAGGAAACCTTTAAAATTTATCTGTTTTGTTGCCCCTTGTGCTAAATAGTTAGATTCATTATTGCTTTCTCAATATTTTCTTTTACCCCAAAAGGCAGGAGACTGCTGGTTTACAGATTCCATACAGAAGAAATTTAGGTTATTCACTTGAAAATAAGTGGCAACAGAAAAGCCTAACGTCTCTGAAAATGTTGATGGCAAATATAGGTGACATTTAGAAATTGATTATATGCCTTTTGACTTACAAGATGATCTTTGACAAAATGCTTTGGATTAAAGTAGCAAATTTAATTCCCACAGACACAAAGATCAATAAACGCTGCACTTATAAAAAAAATTCCTTATATTTACTTTTTCAGGTTACTTTCCTAGTTTCACATAGAACTGGATCTTACTCAAAACCATATTGTCATATCATTTTTCTTGGTGTCCTTCCACCATCTCATCAATTAACTATTTCACAGCTTGTGACCTCTCAATTTTAACTTCCAAAAATTTGTTATGTTGCACTGTTGCAAGAAATTTTGTGCTTTTTTTCCACATCCATCCCATCTTTACTTAAGTATAGACTAAATAAAAATGCTAAATAATGTGAGTACAAAATCTTCTATGAAGGTCTTAGTTAGCAGGCCAGCTAGAGGGTTTATAAATATATGCCTCAACTACACGCAAGTATGGATCATAATCATTATAAACATTTTTTAAAATTGAAGCATTGTACAAGGCTTTGTTTCTTCACCAGAAGGGCAATTATCTAAGAATGACAATTCCTGGTTTGGCTGCATTCCCTGTCTGCTGTAAAGGTAACTCCTTTGTAAGGATATATGGTCAAACAGGTGCAAAAGAAGACATGAAAATTATATGTATCATTATTATACATATATATATATGTATGTATATGTATATATCACTAGAGAAGTTGGATGGCATGATTCAAATTTGCTTTCTGAAGATGTTTAAAAATTTTCTGAAAATATTATGAAAAAGCAGAGAGAAGTGTTCTCTGGCTAAACAAGTGACTGGCCCAGGAAAGTGTAACATTGAGTGTGAAAAGCAGGTGTGTGTGCACCATCTTATCCAAGGTAAATTCACTGTTTTGACAAGTCTCTGAGGCTGATCTTGAAGGATAGAATGAAATAATCATTAAAATACAGAAGAACTCACTGCTTGGCCCTCAACACCTGGGAATGTTACCTGCCAGGTCAGATGTCAAGGGTCATCTTCAAACCACATAAAATACAATTAAAAAAATAAACAGAGAAAATTAAATTTATGGACTTAGAGACTCATAAAAAGAGAGAGAAGCATAGGGTGTGGGATGTGTGACAAAGTTTTAAATATTTGAAGAACACTGTTTTCCTAGTTTGGTCCTAGGAAACAATAGCAAGGAACACCCAAATCCAGAAATTACACATATTTCTGAATTTTACAACAGTGAATTATTATAAACCCACCCTTGCTCTTAATATTACTGCTTGTCCTTAGTAGACATACTCACTCCAGATACTTCACTGTCCTGTATCAAATCACAGAAATACTGCTGTTGTTTTTCATAAAATCATAGAATCATTTATGTAAGAATAGACCTTGAAGGTCATCAAGCCTGACCCTTATCAATATTTTATATCCATTTTTTTTTTCCCAAAGGACCCAATTAATCACCATAATCCAGCAAACCAGTAACAGCAATGGGAATAGAAGTCCTGTGGATTGGGTTTACCCAGGTTATAAATGGCAGAATGGAAGAACTGGCTCACACTTTGACTCATGCTCATGCTTTACCAAATCACAGTATGACTAAACCACAGCCAGTGTTTAAACTTCAGAGAGGGACACACGCCAATGCAGTTTTCTAGCACTTCTGATGCATATTTCCCATCTTCATTTTAAATAGAACTGCACAGAAACCTGCTAAATGTGACTGCAATACAACCAACATGGACAGTTGGCAAAGGTCAGAGAAGCATTGGAAAAAATGAAATGATTTTTCAAGTTTTTAGAGTTACAAAGTATACAGGTAACTTTCAAAAGAAAAAGATGATTCCCCCATTAGCTCCTGAATCAATCTGAATCTCAGCAAGTATCCAAAAGGCCTTTTTTACTGCATGAATGTATAACTCAGGAAGAAAAGAGAATAATTTGTAGCAGCAAGACATCAGCCATCTCATTCATTACCTAAAAGAGTTAATTCTACAGCAAGCCACAGCTACTTTGCTCTGACTGTATTTTGCGTGGGTCTGAGAATGTTTCAGAGGATTTACTGCTTTAGTACCTGTTTGTCCTTTTTTAAAAAGTGTAAGATTATGGGGTTTAAAAAGAGATAATAATTCAGGAAAGCCAAAACCAGTTCTCTTTCAAAGATTTTAATAAGCAGCATGAGATTTCTTTTTGATCAAAAGCAGCTTCTCAATTTCTTTTTCCGGAAAGTAATGCACTTCCTCAATTTATTGTGTCTTGTTATTGTTTTTGAGTAACACCTTAATCCTCCTAACCAATTTTTGCTTATTATTTTCACAGTCTGTTATCAATAGAAATTTCAAAAATATGAAAATAATACACTTTCTAGGCAGATGAAAAGAAGAGAAATATTTTTAATGTATGTTTATTCTGCCATCAAAAAGAGTACTGCATCACTATATATGAATAATACTAATCTCAGACCTATGCCAGATACTGGTTTTACCTTAGAAATAAAGCATGGCCTGTTGCTCAGGATTGCAAAGGAGTTTATACAGCTCTCCCTGACACAAATTTCCCTGGTTTTACTATGGCTGGTATCCGAATCAGTAAAATTAAGCTGTGTTTGGGAATGTCTCTGCAGGCTGCAGTTATCTATACCTGAAGCTCAGCCATACTCTTTTTACATAAGATTTAAGATCCTATGTAAAGCAAAGATCTTTTTACATAAAGCAGGGATTGGAATTTACAAAAATGACCAAGATTGCATTCCACATACCCTGAAATACACATAACAACCCTCATTCTCCCTCCCCCCCCCAAAAAAACCCCAAAACACCACCACAGGGAAACATCAATTAAATAAATATTGGAGTGGAAACTAAACAGTGAGACAACAACACTGTTCTCTTAACTGTCTCTCAGAAGAAAACTGTAGAATAGATGATTATTTTAATAAAACCTTCCAAACCAAATTCTTCTGGCTCATCTCCAAGCATCATCTCAGTGTGAAGACCTAGGAAAAAATTATGGGCCAGCCAATCAAAAGTAACAGCCATTATGACTTTCAAGAATTTGTCTGTCCCTCAGACTGTGACATAAATCTTCTAGAACTTCTGTAATCACCTGAGGGTTGCCTTTGTCTTGGGACCTATGAAACAAAGGTGTTTTTTGAGGCAAATCCTCTTTACATGTCCAACTTTGGTTCATTTCATTAGTCACAGTGATGTCTCTGATACTTCATCATCGTCCTTTTCTGCATCGCCATTCTCCTGGCCCCACTGCCATACAGCTATCCTCATGCCTCCCATTCCTGTAATGTCCTGCTGCACTGTCCTTTAGGAATGATGGCTTGCTTCCCTCTTCTGCTCCTTTCATCAACTTAAAGTTGAAATATAATGCAAATTTAATATTTATAGTTTATATTTTACATGTGAATCTTCTGTATCAGTACTGTAGCTGGGTAGATAACAAATAAAGCAATAAACCAACTAAGGATCAGGACACCTGCAAGAATACCCTTAAAAATACTTATTATCAACCAAACAAACCAACAAAAAATAATGAAACATTTGATCCTCAAAACTTGTTTTCAGTTAAAAAAAATTTCATCTGGGTGGATTTCAAACTATGTTGTCACTACCACTAGCCTCTGAATTTTTATCAAAAGTGAAACACTTTAAATAAAAATAAGCACTATACACAGATTCTCACCCAAACATTACCTCAAAAAACTATTTTAAAAATTTAGCTCTCCAGAGTTGCAGCAGCATTTCTGTAAGTTTTTGGAAGGCCTTTGGGGGGCTTGAAAATCCATTACAAATTGTAATTTAGCTCTAGCATTACCCTTCTCTTTTCAGTTTGTTTGTGTTTTATCTTTTGTTCTTTTCAAAAGAAGTGTCTGGCTTTTACTGTGACAGTAAATTCATAACGGTGTTTTCAAAAATAGTATTTCAGTGGCTCTTCAGAGGAGCAGTGTAGCCAATTCCATTCATCTATTTATATCTTCTAAAGCCAGGAGTCTGCATTGCTGACTGTAAGCCAGTCCTTGGCCTCTGATATTTCCTAGGTATGTTTACAGCCAGATTAAAAACATCTGCTGGACCAGGCAGATTTATCCACAGTCCAGCCAAAGCTCTTAATCAGATTCAACTTCCTCTTGTCCTGGTCCCTTCTACTCTCTTGAAGCTTCAACAATTCATCTCTTCCAAACCTGAGAATAACATTTCATTCTCAGATTCAAAACCTTTAGATCCATTTCTGCAGCAAATATAAAAGCTCTCTGCTCCTTCACAGGTCTCAAGTCCACAGATATTTTGTATTTATTCTCTATGCAGCTTCAATCTACATCAGATGGAAAATTGCTTTCTTTCTCCTTCCTTGTTTCATGTCAGTGATTAGGCAATAATGTTCCAGTCTTTTTGCATCTATTTCCTGCGGTTGGAATCTTTCACGTCAAGTTATTTTTGCTACCTGACATTCTAAATCCTATCCAAAAGTACATTTCTTCTACGATTGCTTCAGTTGAAGCTGACCATCTTCAAGTTTATTATTTTTTATTTAAACTCTCTCATTGCATTCTACTCTTCCACACATGTCATTACCTAATTTTACTTCCCCCACTAAAAGTAGTTTTCCCCAGTGTCAGAGCAAAAGATATAATTCATATATTATTTCACTGATAATGATACCAAAAACTGCATAAACAAAAAAGGAAAGCTTAACTCTAGGCAAGGGAAACCAATATTGCTCTGTAGTAAAGCAAAAAATATGTACAGTTTAATTGGAATCATTGCAACAATCGACATTTTTTTCACAATTTTAGCGCTCCAATATAGTTGAGTATGTCAGAAACTTTCTTTTTTAAAGTTTTGTTTCAGATGGACTTTGACAAAGCACTCACACAAATCTTGTTTAGACAGTGTGTGACTCCCACAGCTCAAAGCCATCATCTAACCTTTATGTACTTCAAAAATAACTTGGAAATAAAACTAGAGTGAAGTTAAAAGGCTTAGCAAGCAAAAAAGCAGACTCAAAAAGAAAAATAGTCAGACTTATTTAAGGGTATTTTTAGTTATGCTGATAATTTAGGTTGTGTGACTCATACCCCAGAAAACCTTTGAGATGATAATAGTCAAAGACAGGTACCTTTTGATTCAAGAAACCAGGCACAACACATCTATTCACTAAAAATAATTAACTGGATGCACACACATTTGAAGTCTACAATATCAGATTCATTTAAACTCTAGATCCTAAAAAGAGGGAGGTTAGCCCAAATCCCTCACCCTGCTGCTCTTTTACTTTCCCCAGGCTACCCCAAAGCTTCACAGAAGCTGACATTTACCAGCAGCCCTGCTCACAGACCCAGCAGCCCCACCAGCACTCACCACCGGACGGTGCACATCCCAAAATGCTCGCTCCTGACTGTCAAGGATCTTCCTCTCTATCTTGTCTCTCTTCTTGTCAACCCTGTCAATGTCATAGGATATTTAAAAGAAACAGTGTTGAGGACAGTAATTTCAAACATAAAATGTGTCCAACCACTTTCTCCCTCCCTCCCTCCCATCAAAAAGCATGCAAAAAAAAACCCCTGCTCATCTCCAAAGGAACTTACTTTGCTTGTGCTTCAGCTTGCATAAAAATAAACTCCCACTTCCGAGCAAAAGCTCGCTGTAGCCTGGCCAAACTCTCCTGAAAATACATTACAATTTTAGTGGGTTAGGTTGCAAGTTATTCACTCTTTGATAGTTCCTGGCTTTATCTTTCCCTCCTCACCTCACCCCTCACCAAGATGCAATACAAGTCATGATATTTGTGTCAGTGTAAATGGACCTTCCTTATCTGATAAAAAGATTTTTCTTGACATCAAATGAGATGGAATACTTTAGAATGCCTCAACTATTTTAGTTTTGAAACTCTGATAAAAAGGGTATATGCATCCTTCAGCAGTACATGAGATTTCTAAAACATTTTTATATACTACGTGCTCTCTTAGCAATTTTGAAATAGTACAAAGAAATATCCTTGTTTTGAAAGTATGTAATAATGAAAGATAACAGCAGTTATCTCCATACTGGATGATCCACATGACAATTCCTCATCAGTCATCTATGCAAATGGTTTCCACTGAACAGTGCTGGCTGCCATTTTTGGTAGTATAGCCAAACCTCCCCAGCAATCCTCATTTTTAAAAATGCAGACTAATGTTCTTCAATACTGTACAGGAAATACATCTATCCTACAGCCTACTAATAATAACAGGAAGCAAATTTCTAAAATCATTCGAAAATTCTTTCTTCCATTGACAATGGAACATTTTCACTGTCTTCAACAGAGCTTTTAAAATCTCTTCCCAGCTTAAACAGCAGCAGTATGCAGTCTTCTTAACAAAAAATGTGTTGTTTTTTACTATATTTCTATGCACTGCAAATTTATCTCCGTGCCATACTCACTGAAAATGAAGACTACAGAAAGAGCAGACTTCCTAGAGACCTTGTCAATACCAGAAAAGGCTCTCCTGGTTTGTACACTGAAGGGGAGTTTTCTAAGGCATGTGAGTATAAAATTACGCATACCCCACAGTGCATTACACTGAAAAACAAGCTCGTGCCAGAAGAAGCAATAGAGTGTCAGCGTGGTGCTGTGCCTGGAGTATCTGGTGTGTTGAGTATCTGGCTGACTATCCTGCTAGCAGGTCACAGAAGCACAGCTGGACAGCTTTCAGCACAGAGACAGGGCTGTTTGTGAATTTTATGTTGACATACTGATGAAAAATTCAGGAACTTCTCAGGGGTACAGTTGGAATTCAGGACATCTCTCTCCTTATTGAATTCCATTCTCATCAGCTAATCCAACATCCTGTTTTCAGGCTCTTCCTGGCCCCAATTATCTTACCTTGCCCGAGGCACAGCACAACTGTCAGGGAGTAGGAATGCCTCTAGTCTGCCCTTCTTTGCCTCTCATCTAGCTGATGGGAAAAGGCTCAAGTGTCAGCATCACTTATAGAGAATGAGATTTACATTTCTACATCTATCAAGAGCTTTTGGAAATGTTGTCAGGGATCCTTCGTTCAAGCCTTAAATGCTGTAGAGAACAACTGCTTCCAAACACTCATTGTGTAGCTGGGATTTGTGAAGATATTTGTGATCCTGGCATGGGGATCTGAGCAGAGTAAGATTAGAGATGGACTGTAATATCAACCTTTGTCCAGTTAGCCTTCACTATTGTCTCTCAAACACCATTTAAGACTACTGAACAGTGTTAGACCCACAAGCTGGAAGAACTGAATAACTAATAGACTTTCACATATAATGCCCATAATTCTCATACTTAACATTATTCCATGGGCTCATTAGGTGCAGCAGAGAAATTTACTTTTTGCCAGGTACTTACAGCTTCATAGTCTGCTAGTTCTAGCCTCGCTTTGTTTTGCATTGTCCGCTTGCAGAGGTAAACAGCTGGAACAGAATAAAATAACACAGAATTTGCTATGATCTCACAAACACAGCAGATCAGAAATAAAAGCTTCACATCTGGTTTAAAGCTAGCTTTTTTTGCTTGATTTCTCCCTTTGCTCTAGAAAGCTTTAAATATGGGATCAATGCTACCAGTATTGTACTGAAATGATGGATCAGATACAGAGGTTCATTAAATAATTATAAAATCTGCTTTATGCAACAGACATCATATGCAAAATTCATGAGGTACTTGAGGTCAGGGTTTTTTAAAGGCCAGGGAACTAGCACATTAGAGAAAAATGGCAAAGACATTTTTCAAACTGTGTGTGTATAAATCATAATGCATAAGAGTTTTAGCAGAAGCTGCTGCTGTATTAGTCAAACAGGTCTTTAAAAACATGAATATATGATTTTATTTTTTACTCTATATTTAGAAAACACAAACTTTCAACCTAAGAGGATTTTAGCTAAAACATAATTCCAAATAAAATTCATGCCTCATACAGATTAGTCTGCTATACCCAATACTTAGACAAGAAAATAATGTGAAACCAAAAAAAAAGAAGGAAAAAAACCCCCGCCAGCTATTATATATGAGAAGAAATATTCTTTCATTTATTTTCTAAATCCAAAAATCTTTCAGAAGACCTGTCTTTCCTCCACTTCATTCAGACAGAGCAGAATTTTTGGTAATAAAATTCTGAAGTACATTTTCAATAGGCTTTATTTAGCAGCAAAAACTTTCCAAACAAGCTGAATATTTTACAGCTTCCCCCACCAGTGAGGCAATGAGTGCAGCACAATTCCTAATTGTGCAATATTTACCCACTTCATTACTTCAGAGCACTGCTCATGTGAGATGGATGAATCTTTTGATCAGTGTAGGTAATAAAACCTTAACTTATCTGTTGTCTCCACAGCCAGCAAAAAGAGACCACAGTTACTGGTTATGCTTAGGAATGTTCCCGCTCCCTGACTGCCAGCTGGTCTACTACAGGAGAAAAGCCTCTCTGGGAAATAACTTCACATAGGAACTTCCTAACTAGGAAGAAGGAAGTGTTCATTTTAGATATAGCTTTGAGTATTAAGGTAGTCAACCCAAATATAATTTAAGATTCCATGGAAATATTTATGCCTGACAAGGCACCTGCAAATGCATGCAAATGAATGTTCTTTTAGTCAAATTGATTACAGGCACATCTACCTGCAATTAAAGGTGTTACTTGTTGTAAAATGAAGGTATATTTTAATGCCATTTTTGTCTTTTCTTCTCCTCCTCTTTTTTTGGTGTGTTATTTGGTCTATTTCCTTCCATAATATGGCACTTTCCACTCTCATAAGAAGCCATAGTCTCTTTCCCTCTTCCCTGCCCCCCCATATACCCTCTGGTTCCAAAGCAGTTTCTGTGTCTACAAAATCTACAAAGACAGATATATATATATCTGTCACATGCAGCAGGCAGATAGTTTCTATAGCTTTCAGGCACTGTAATATTACAATTAACATTTACACTACATGCTTTGGCATGCATGCTGAATTGTCATAAAAAGATGAAGGGATGAATTTTGGACCTTTTGTACCTAGGTTACATTCACAATCAGTACACTGGTAAGAGATTCTTGAGGAGAGAGTCTTTGCCATTTAGCTTCTTTTACAGTGAAGCATTTTTCTCTTTTCCTTCAAAACTGGTTATTTCATTGAACCAAAAAAAAAAAAAAAGATTCCTAAACCTCCTGTAAATCCTAGCAATAAAATACACACTTTTTATATAAGTGTGTAGACAGTTCTGAGAATTCCAAGGGTCAAAATTTGTCTACCAATTTAATACCACCTGAACAGAAACAAAAATGTTCACTGTTCCTGTACTTGATCAAGACTTTTAAACCATATTCTTACAGTTCCAGTACAGGTACTTTTAGTTAGTTTAGCTCTTCCTTGAGTCTCATTGTGGGCAAATTTTGGGATTATATTTCATGCTACAGAAATTCCTACAAAAATTCTTGTTTCAGAGGTAGCTGACTGCTCATCTTTCTGTCAGGATAGGTTTCATCAAAAAGGTATCTTCAGATAACAGAGATTTCAACACTGGAGAAACAACCACCAGGTCACCAGGAGACGAATTAGCTTGACACATTAATTTTATACTGTGTCTTCACTGTGTAACTCTGCAGTTATTTTCCCTGAAGAGTTCTTTTAATGACTCTCTTTGATCCCAATCCATAGTAAAGAGTCCATACAAAGATGTTTGGTTTTCATTATGAGCATAACTTGGCCAAGACTCAAAAAATCATATTCATCCTTCAGATCCTTTTTTTTAAAACTGAAATATCCAGATCCCTTCCCCTTCAGAGGAGCCTAATGGTTATAACAACTGTAGCTTGGATTTCTTATGTCAGAAATGTTTCTATGTGCCACTATGAACAAGGTAGAATATGCCCAAGGAAGAATTACGATTGTGGGAAGTACAGCATATCCACTAGTGTAGAAGAAAACAGTCCTGGAGGACATTCCTATTCAGACTCAATTTATGGCTATTGCTATGTGCTAACAATTACATCTTTATAAAAGTGCATGTTTGAGCCTCTATTTAAGAGCTAATTGTAGTGCCACGAAAACCTGGCAGCAGCTTAGGAATTTGTGTTCACCAGTTTAAACTCTCTCTATCATATTATTTGGCTTACCTGTAAAAAAATTCAGTAACATGTTGGAAAGCAAGAATGTGAAAATCACCCTCATTTTCAGCCAGATCATTTGAAGATATAGAGTAATGTGGTTTTTTTCTTCTGACTTTTAGGAATATGAGATTTGAAATATGACCTTTCACAGTCACCACTCCTTTTCTGCACCAAATCACACATGAAGTAACTCTACTTGTCCAGTAGTCGGACTTTGAGGATGTCAATCAATTTCCCTGTCAAAGCAGAGTCAGGATCTCCCAGAATTTCAGTGAATTGCTGTCTGTTTTTCCAATTCCATGTGTTGACAGTGTTTTTATAGCTTCACAGGAAGCACAGCCTGCAGGAAGGATCTCCAACTAAAGCTCTCTATTTCTGTATATAGTTCTCTAATTATCTATCCCAAAAAGGTCCTGGTCAGGGTCCTCACTATGCCAAGGAGCTGTAATTCCACCAAGGAGCCCACCTAGGAGCTCCACTGAGGCCTGTACTCAGGAATTGTGCTCAAGCCTAGTTACTAGACAGAGCTTTGAGTATTAACAGGCATGAACTGTGTTGTAGATACATCTCTAATCAGCCCTGTAGCCTACCCATGATGCTACCTTGCTCCTGCCTGCACTGTTGCCAACCTCAGTTCTTGCCTACCTTCCCTTGCTTGCCACCTCCTGACAAGGGTGCTGAAAAATGCTCACCATGAGGATGAATGATATGCAAGGAACAGGGTCTGATTAATAACCTCAATTTGCTAAATATGGACTGCCTTATACAC
Organism: Zosterops lateralis; assembly: GCF_965231275.1. Lineage (NCBI taxonomy): Eukaryota > Metazoa > Chordata > Aves > Passeriformes > Zosteropidae > Zosterops > Zosterops lateralis. The sequence continues at coordinate 46,099,120 of NC_139764.1, forward strand.
TCTTATTTTTAGAGCCAGTGTATTCTGATGGATTTTGCAATCAACATAATTGCTTCTACTAAAGTGAATTATATATTAGACGCTATAGCTTGTGCTTTGGAAGTGACTGATTACCATGAGAGAACAGATTCGCCAATAATTTTAAAGACCATATTAATTTGTAACATTTCATAATGAAAGATGGTCAGTTACGTTCATAAATGGGTATTTGAACAACAAACCAGTATTGAAACACATTCCAGTAGCTGTGCAGTAAATACAGTCTACTAGCTCTTGAAAGTTTTGTTCAGGCATCCACAAAATGTGGGCAATCTGAGAGTTTCAAGTGAGACTACAAAACCAGAGTTGCATAAAGAGGATATTTGTATTTTCCCTCTTGCAAGTTTTTAAACTGCTACACCCCAAAAAAACATTTTCATGGTTAGCTACGTGTCTTCTATTCTTGACTGTTCACTTGCACTTGAAAGCTCCTAAGAAAACTCTATAGATTTCTTTTCTTTAGATAAGATCATAGAGATTATGACAGGTTTCATTCTAAACTCAATAAACTGGACTGAGTACATGTTATATTATACACACTTACTCAAAAAAACCCACAAAAAAAGCCAAACTCAGAACTTTCACCCAAAACCCATTCTGGGGAGTTTTATCTTGTTGCTAAACAGGGGCTAAATCTTCCCTTTTGCCACAGTGGAGCAAAGGCCACAGCTAAACTCAGTGGAAGATCAACTGGGCTTCTGAAGACCATAGACTATGGCACCCACACACCCTCCACACCACTACACACTCCTTCCATGGTTGTGCCAGTGCCAGTGGTGTCACAGCTTGATTCACCCCATATATGGTGTGCATGCTTTCAGTGAACACTCGTTATCTCCACTGAGGCCACATTAAATTTATGTACTCCCTGAGTCAAAATCCTGTTTTCAGAGTCAGTATATATATATATATATATATATATATATATATAGCCCAGTCTGGATCTAAAGAGGCAAAGAAAATTGCAAGGTCTAAAGGTTTCAAAGTGCCCTGTGGGCAGACAGTTCTCCCTCTGTATGCAAGTGCCTGCTTCAGATGGAGAATTAGAGGACAATCAGCACAAAACATGACTGCAGGATGTAAAGCATGAAATGAACTCTTTTATTTAAACATTGGGATTTCTAGGGCTATTTCATACCATCTTTAGGTCAGCTCTGCTCTTAGTCAATAGAAAAAAAAAATATGCCCTTAGCAACAGCGATTGAGTTTCACTTAGTCTTAAAAATGGGTCACCACAGAGCCCTATCTATCTATAAAAGAATGACGCTCTTAAGTAAATGCTATTAACATTAAGTTAGAAGGAAGACCCTGATCAGGTTTATTAAACTGCCAAATCATCAAAACCTTAACTTATGAAACACTTCTCCCCTTCTCTACTCTTTGCTCTTTGATTCTGTTCTTACTTATATTACACCTGGAAAGCAATTTGATTATAGATTTACACAAACAGAGGACTTTCTTACATGAACAAAGGGCAAGAAAAAAAAAACGAATTTCAAACTACCAAAGAGATCAAGAATTAGAAAAAGGCAAATTCATCTTCAACATACAGAAGTGCCCCAGAGGATAATGGCCTTGGAAAATCCTGCAGGGTGACAAAAATGGGTATGGGAGAAAGGTCACCCAAGCTACATGAACTATAGGATCAGACAAAGAATATCCAATTGTCAAATACAATTTAAAATTACATCCATTAAATCATTTCATGCCTCTTGAAATTATCATAATGCTTTCAATTTGCCATTATGGTTACATTTTCAGAGAGTCAGAAAGCCTACAGCTCCAGGGACAATGGGCCAGGAAAAGGCATGCAAAGTAGAGCATTCCTTCACACCTTTCTAATCTGAGTCAGTCCTGGTGAGGGGATGAGGGGAAGCCATATGAGGAGGGGCTGAGGTCCCTTGGCTTTTCAGCCTAGAAAAGAGAAGACTTAAGGGAGATCTCATTGCAGTCTGCAGCTTAATTGTCAGGGGAAGAAGCGGAGCAGGCACTGATCTCTCTGTAGGTACCAGTGACAAGGCCTGAAGTTGTGTCAGGGGAGGTTTAGGTTGGATATCAGGAAAAAGTTCTTCACCCAGAGAGCTGGTAGGTACTGTAACAGGGTCTCCCAGGGAAGTGGTCACAGTACCAAGACTGTCAGAGTTCAATCAGCATTTGAACAATACTCAGGCACATGATGTGATTCCTGGAGTGTCCCGTGCAGGGCCAGGAGCTGGACTTCAGTGATCCCTGTGATTCTCTTCCAACTCATGATATCCTATGAAACCTGTTTAGTTTACTCAACATAGCAACTTGAAAGCAATTCAGAAAATTCCAAGTTATGTCTATGAATACCAGAATTCTGATAAGAAATTTTATTTTTATTTATAGGGGACCCAGGTGCAGATTATCAATGCTTTTAAAACAGTACTGCAGAAACATGTACTTGAATCACTTACCCTTTCTTATGTGTGCATACACATGAATTGGCCAAACACATTTTTCCATGCTCCTCATATTATGGGAATAAGTTACACTTTTATGGAAAGAATAATTCAGGTAAGCACAAAACTCTGAAGTGGTGAGATGACTGGAAAGCATTATCAGGAAATGCCTCCTGGTTACAGAGCCCTCATTGCAGTGATTTGTCAGTGTCAGAATTAGCAAGGATCAGAACAAAATTCAGGCCATTCTTGTTGAAGTGAGACTTTCATTTCATCATTTATATGACAGAGATAGCTTCTAATGAGTGTAAAATGTATCTCTGCAGAGAAATATATTGGTATATGAATTCAGAGTGGGAAAAAATACTGTAGGTCACCTCTTCTACTTATCTGCTAATCTAAGTGTCTTTCCCAATGCTCATTTGATTTGGTCCTACCCAGATCAAATTTTATGCATAGCAAGCACTGAAAACAGTCATATTTTTCTTGAAAGGCTGTGATTCTTGGTAGACTGTACTCCTCACTTAGTCCTGTCACTAAGATCTTAGTCAATATATTCTGTATATCTAGCTTCCTAAAGGCAAGTCATTCACTTAAGGAGTCACAATCCAGTCTTAGAAACAGTTTAGTATGTTACTTGAGTTCTGGTAGGAAAGTTCTTGTTTCTAACTACACCTAGAAATCCATAAAATTTTGAGAGATGGGTCCTTAACAGAGGGATCTGTATTAAGGACTTAAAAGAATTGCTTGCAGGAGTCATTGCTGACTATGTCATATTCTGACATTAGCTGTTGAAAAACTGGGAACTGAGAATCAAGATTTGAGATTACAGAACCACAGAGCTCCCTAGAAACTATTCACACTTCTTTGTAAATTCTCATGGCATGAATTTTAACAAATATATATATATATATATATACATATATATATGAAAATTTGTATAAAAAATGCTTCTCTGCTACCAGTTTTGCCCCAAGCTATTGACTCATAGTTATAGGTTGATTTTCAGAGATGCTGAGAACATGAAGTGTCACAACAGAGTTCAGGTAAGCAATAGAGGTATTTCTCAGTATTTCTCAAATACAAATTTCTTACTAATAAGCTGTTGCCAAGGAAATCCTTCCTGTGCATTTGGGCAAAGAAAATATATAATGCATTCTCCACACAGTTCTTCCAAACAGTCACTCTATGGTAAAGGGTACAGAAAGACAAATGAGTGAGAAAATTCCTGGACATCTCAAATTTTCATAGAGGAATTTGAAGCTAAGCATGTAAAATAAGTAAGCAGGAGACTCTAAAGAGAAAATCATATGAAAATTTTCAATACATGAAAAACATGATACATGACTGCAGTTACTTTTTGTGCACTATGTGCTTTTTAGGATTACTGTGGGTTTAGGGGAGCAGAGGGAAATGAGCCAGGGGAAATGGGTCATGTTCAGAACAGAGCAGCAGAGACAGAACATGGAGAAGCCTCTGTCAGTTTACTTTTAAGTGATAAGAAAGTACCATTAGGAAGGAAGTGTTGTTCAGATTGGCTTGTTAGCTGATTATCAAGTTATTATCAGATAACTAACTGTTAGCTAGTTATCAAGTAAATTTAATAAGAAAAGATTTGTACTTTCTTAAAAATGCTAGAGAACAACTATGAAACAGCTTTGACACAGCAAAAGTAAATGGCTACCTCATTTTACTGTAACACAGGAGAGATAAGAAAGTGATGACTATCTAAAGAATTGCAGCATTTATCCAGATAAGTATCTTACACTTTTAAAGGGAGGAATTAATTAAGACTTACCCCAACCCCCATGATTGCTCTAACTTCCTAGGAGATTGCCTTTGTCATACATGACTTTACCTGGAAGGCTACTGAAAATATGTTACATTTTCAAAACTTGTCCTTTTTCTCAACAACAGAATTTAAGAGTTGGCTTTGAACATAGAGAAAATATAGTCTCACTTAGCATCATTTAGAGATCATATGGTCAAGTGCTCTTAAACTCATGTTGCATTATCAGTTATTTACTGTGTTCTCTATAACTTACCAGCATTCTGCAGTCCTCCTCCATTTTTAACTCGTTTGAAAGAAATGCACACACAAAAAAATTACAATGCTCAAACAACAGCCTGTTGCAGCTATACAGATGCAGTTGATTTTTTGTCTTCTAGTAGGTCCAAACTTTCTCAAGACTATAAGTGACTGTGGCACTTTCTAAATTTCATTATTTCTCTCCCTGGAGTAGATTTCTTTTTTTAATATGTATTTAACTGTAAGAAAAACACTGATACGTCACAGATACTTTTGAGTCTATCAGCAAAATTTCACTAGAGAAAATGAGAAAAAAATACTAATTCTTCTTATTTTATATGTCTGAAATTCTTATAAGCCTCTTACATTTTCACAAATACATTATATTAATCCTAAAGAATAATAATTTTTAAAAGGGCAAATAATTGCTATTTTGTTGTGAATGGAATTTTCCCCTAACATTTCATATTTTTTACTAACTCAAAAAAGAGGATAGTATGGACTAAATGCCTCAAATTTGCAACAGCTGTGAGTCACTAAATCTCCAAGAGAACCTGACAGGTTCCATTAGAACTGAGACAAAATGCACACAGAATAATGATTTTATATGTGGCATTACATTTCCCCTTTCTGGGATGCAATTGTCATAACTAGCCTTTCTATTTAACCAATTCTTATTGACATGACCTGTTAATAATATGCCAGGAAAAAAATATCCATTGGTTACAAAATTATATCTGTAAGCAAAGAGAAGATAATTACAAGCAGGTCACATGCTCAGCCACTAGCTGGGTTCATTTCAATAGCCAGTTTTTCTGAATTGAGAGCCAATTCTATTTGTCACAAAACCTAATCATAATTCAGGAATATGACTTAACTCACAGGAAGAAACAAAGTTACTTGAACTACACTGGCCTTAATAACAGTAGTTATTATTTCTACTTATTTTCACTAACATAATTCACTAAAACCAATGGGATTCTACAAAGAACAACATGTCCTGCCTGGGTGGACTCCAAGACATATGGCACTAAAATGGGACTTCAACAGATGGAACTTAAGGACCTGCCTTTGTAAAAATTATTTGCAGTTTGAGGAATCTCTCTTGACAACACTTAAAGCATGATTTTCAAGAAAAAAAGAGGCAGATTTCAGCACTTTATGAAAACTAGCAGTTTCTCAGTAACCTTAGAATGATCATAGTCAATATTTTGGAAATTACAATCAAAAGGTTATTTTCCATTTTGATATAAATTAAATTAATACAAGCCCTCCTTTTGCCACAACAACATAGCAGTACACTACAGCTTTATTATGAGAATGTGTCTGTGTTTTTTTGACTTATTGGAAGATTCTGTTTGTATGTCTTTTTCAGTTATACTTTCTATGAAAAAAAAATTAAGGCAAATATTTGATCTTACAAGCTCATATAAATCAAATTATATTTTAGAGAGGACATTAACATGTTATACAAATATGTAAGGATTTTTTAATTTTTTTTTTGTTATTTCTGGTAATAAACTAACACACAGTATCTCAATCTCATTTAATTTCTTGTTTAATGAAATATACTGTTTCTGCCAATGTGCTACATTCTGGACAGTAGCCCAGTGTGGATGAGTAAAGATGAATGGTTAAGATTAATTTTTTAATTAAAATAAAATTCTAGAGTATTTCCAATGGCTTGTAAAATTAGGTCAATGGCAAAGAAATTTTGCCTTGTTAGTAACTTTGATCAAAGAAGATTACAGAGAGAGCTTTTGTTGGTCTTGAGAGATTTCTATTGCCTGCCACAGTCATTAATTTTAGAGGGCACAGTTTCAAGCTTGTTCAGGACAAGTCCATGAAATTGTTAGCACTACACAGCACCATAATGCATGATAAATATGAAATGCATTTGCATATCTGTAATAATGTAAATTGTGTGTACTATATTTTCCAGGAAGTAACAATTATGGTGAAAATCTGCAGAACCTATTTCGTGTATATTTGAGGTGAGATTTATCCTTTAATATTCGCAAAATATTTCAAAACCATTTTAGATTTATTTTGATTCCTTAAATATTTTGATTAAATATTTTGATTTTCCTGTATTCCTCTGATCACCATTGTTTACGGGGAAAATGCTAATTTCTGGGACTCGGATGATGCTAACCTATTAAGAACAATATTGAAAAGGTGCCTTGAAAGTTTATTCAGACATGTTAAGCATATAATTATTTATTAAAACCACCCCAGTAATGTGATACACATTAAAGCTGAACAACTCCATGTCTCTTAAACCATAGTTAATTACTTGCTGATCTTTAACATATAAGGGGAATATACTGAAGTAATAAATGGTAAATCAACCACTTTTCCTTCAGTGACTAATTTCCTCATACAGAGTGGCTAAGCACACACACGTAGTAAGAATTTCTCCTCCTTAGGAGCTTCCGATAACTATTTACTGGACATATTCAAATATCAGTAAAAAATTGAACATTTTTCTACTCCTATAGGATGAGGAAACTGTCACATCTTCAAACTGTACCTTGGAGACACTCAGCTCTGCTGAGAGTCTCAGCTTAAAATTGCTTTATTTGGCAATGTATTTGAAATTAAACTGTGTCTGCTCCAAAAAGGAAGGGAGCATTTATTGGAACCATCCATCCCCGAAGTCTTTGGCTCTCAAGGGCATAGAATCCAAATTACAAGTGAACACTCACCTAAATTTATGAAAAGCTGTAAAAAGAGACATTCATGGTCTGAAGTTCTGAAAACATAACCCATCATGTACAGGCTCAATTACTTAAATAAGTGACCTCATCTTAGATGAGCTCAGTACTCACAGTTTGGATTAGAATGAACAGGAAGCTGCTCATAAATCCACTTCCTTTAAAAATTAAGTCACTCTTTGATGTATAGAGGAACCTAATTTTGTTATAATTTTTAATAATATTTTTTCCTAATGCATTTCTACCTTTTATCTTCAGATTTTGCTGTCTAAGCACACATCAGTAATTACAATATATAATTTATTAATAAAACCCCAAGACACATGCAAATAAACAATAAACTGTATTTTCTAATACAGTTCATATTAGAACTATATTAGGTTTTGTAATAAGTAATTTTCCACATGTTGTATATTAGAAAAAAGACTTCTAAACTAGGCATATCTTTGGGTCTCAATCTGATAACAACCACTGCACGACTATCAACAAAATCTCCTCCGCTTCACTGAGATTCTCTCACAAGTGTAAATAATTACACTTGCTGGAACAAACAGCATATAAGTGGCAAGATAGGGTTTGATGAGTCTTGAATTTTGGGGCTTGGGTTTTTTTCTTTTTTCCTCAGATCCACTCCAAAATGTGACTTTGATAAGCTTCTGATAAACTTTGAAAAAGGTAGGAACACATTCATTTCAATATCAGCAGCTCTTGCACAGCAATTATATGACATATAATTATGTTTTAAACAGTGGGATAATGAAACAAGACAGACTGCAATGGTGCATCCATTAATATAATGCATAATTTCCAAAAGAAATAGGAAATATTTCTACACTGACCATAGTCTGTGTTTTCCGGCTCCCAACAATTTGATGGCCAAAAATAGGGTGTCTATAGACAAAACAAAGAAGTAGGAAACTCATGTTAGACAATGCAAGCATTATACACTCCTTGGATTGTTACTGGTTTTCAGAATCAATTTATATTTTTGGTAGATTATTATACTGCTAACTTGGCATTTTTGAAATAGGCGTCAAAACAGAAAATTACATTTGTACCCCTGATTATCACACTAGTGTCAGAACAACATTGAAAAAGAAAAAAAAAAAAAAAAAAGTGGTCATTTTGTTCTCAAAGTTAAGGGAACAAAACCCACAAAGCTAGGTAATGAGGTTGTCTTTTACATCTTCCCTAGAAATACATCTCTTAAATGTCCTGGAGAATCAGGTTTAGCGGTATAAAGACAGAAGATGATTTGAAGTTCATTCAGTTCTTGATTTTTGAGAGTTTTCATTCACAGATTAATACTCAATTTACCTTCCTAGGTGTTGTTTGTTTAAAAATGCCACTAAAAACATCATGTTTTCACAAAGACATCAGTCTACTTTTTAATAATTGTTTACCATTGTGATTTAAAATGTGATTTCTTTTTTAAGAGAAAGACAAGAAAGTTCCAAAAACTACTTCAACAATATAGTTATTAAGACATGCATTGTTAAAAGAATTTGCTTCTAAAATATGGAGACTATAAGACTGTATAGACATTTTTTCATACAAATTACTTCATTTTTAAAATAGCAACATTTGGTAAAAATGGATATTATTATAGCATTTTTTACAGAGCACATAATCTCCATAGAGGCCATTCACTTTAAGAGCTGAAGTTGATGATCCCTGTAGGTCCCTTCCAACTTTGAATATTCTGTGATTGAGTGACTGATGTATATATAAACACATGCACACAGAAACAGAGGATTATATAATATTTGAGTAGTTGAATAAAACTCATTAAATGTGTGAAGTGGTTAGAGTGGTATTTCAAAACACAGGTGGTTCTTCAGGAAAACCTTCTGCTTTACTCTGTATTTCTTATTGGGTTTTTTTCTCAAAAATCTCCCAGCTGCATAAATGGATTCCTGTTTGCTGCCCACTTCCCTTCAAAATTGTTTTAATGTTAATCTGGAAACCAACAGTGCTGAAGGGTGACACATTCACACCAATCGTCAAATTCAATATATTGTGAGAAATCTCTTGGTTTTGTAACATTGACACATCAAATTTAATAGAAGCAATTGAGAACTTGCTATTTATCAATCAACAGCAAGGAGCTAAAGAATAAAAAAGGAACTATTACAAGCTAACTTCGAAGGCTAAGATGTGTTTCTTGTAAGCTGTTTTGTACTTTTTAAAAGAGAAACAATAAATAATTCTCCAATCAACTGCTCTTTCACAGTGCCACTGAAATCAAAGTGACCAGTAGAAGCACATAGAAGCACAAATGGAAATAAGATTAACCCCTAAAGAATAATTGCAGTACTCAGCACATTTTGGAGAAGCAACTATAAAATTTCATAGTGTGATTCATGTAAAACAAAAAGTCGCTATCATTGAAATATACAGCTTACAAACTCAGGAAGTGAGAACAATCCTTCCTTAGAGGCATGAAATGTGTATCCAGAGAGGCCCAAGAAGAAAAACACAGCTACATCATTTCTCTGCTAAAAGGAAGGTTAACCTCTGTTTACAGATTCAAGCTGAGCTTCTGAAAAAGGTATGTAGTGAGGGGTTACTAAATACATAGAAACCATATCTGCTCAGGCAACACTCCAGCTGAAACTCTCCCAGTTGTGGACATACTTGCTGCAAAGTCCATATTAAAGCTCCTCATGCATACTTAGGATTTCTCTTGACAAATTGCATATACTCCAATCTCAGCTGAGACTAAAAACAAATTCCATCTTCTGACTTAGAGAAAAATCACAAACTTGGCTTTCAGCATTCATTTCACAACAGGCTATGTACAAATACTCTATATTCACAACTATGTTAGTGATGTTAAAGGAGGACTCGGTTGTTTCATACATAAATGAAAAGCTACGTGTGGCCAAAATACTGTTGTTATTTAGTTGAAATAACACATTTAAGTTTTATTGAAACTTGCACTTTGGTGGTGAAGGCAGTGTGTGCACTAAACAAAGTGTGGGAAAGGGGACTTGATCTTCCGTATTGTGATATCTTGTCACTTAGGCTGGGTAGGAGGCAGAGATGACCAAGGCTTTTCTGAAGGATAAAAAGATGCAATCTAAATGTGTAGAAGAGATTGAGGAAAAGACAGAAAATAATGCACTGGCTACTAAGGATGAGTGTAAGCCTCCATGTGCCAGGCAGATAAAAGCAGAAAAGTTAAAACAGAACATGAGTTTTAATTAGCAAAGCATATGATGAGCCATATTAAAAGGTTTTGAAGATGTGTGATAAGGTAAGCCAAAAAGAAACTCCTGTAAAAGGCAGATATTACACCATGAGAAAGGGGTTCAAATGACAGCAAGCACACATAAGTACAGATTACTAAACGCCTCCCTCTGGAAGTAGGGAAATGGTGGGCAGAAAAAGGTCTTTCTGCCCAGGGAATGACACACAGGCATGAGATCTCCCTGCTGATGCTCTGAGCTGGGCAGGCACAAGCTGTCTCTGAACTGCCAGCCGTGACCCTGCCTGCCTGGTGCTTGGATGCATTTAATGGGACTGGCTGAGAAGTACAGCTCATCCGCTCAAGCACTGCAACGTGGCCAGAGCTGGCCTCCAGCCAGCCGGCTCCCAGAGGGAACAAAGTTCAATTCTGCCTGCAATCAGCTCTGAGAACATGCCCAAAATTAATTTGGACATGGAGATAAGGCTACAGGGCAAAGCACAGGGAAAAAAAAAAAATCCAGGGAGGGAAATGTTTTTATGAGGTCAGACAGTTCAGGTTAGAAGGCTGATGAAATTCAGCACAGAAAGCTTAAGGATTTCTTGTGTTTTCACATGGGTAAACTGTGTTTATTTCTGAAAAAGCAAAAATAGCCTTACCAAGCTAAAGAATTAAATTCTTCCTCTGGTATTTCTCTTTCTTCTCTATCTCCAGTACTCTGTAATAATGATTATCTAACTGATGAGAGTTATCAAAAGTACTGAATTATCTGCATAATGTTTAAAGGGGTGTAAGTTATCAGAAGGGCAATTTGTACATGGAAAAAATATTCATTCAAGTAACCTTTGAAACATAGACAGTTGTTTAAAAAACAAGCAAACAAACAAACCTGCATAAAGCAGAGGAGCTTCAGAAGATTACAGCAAAGGGAAGTGTATTTCCAGAAAAGGTAAAAAAAGCTTAAATTTTCTCTTTTATAATGTTTCTACATCTACTCTACATCTACTAGATTGAACAGTTGTAATACACTATATGTTTCCAATCTTTGAAAGCTAAAGGTTACTAACATTTGCATTTTTCAAAAACACATTAGGTCACTGACAGTGTAAAACCCCTACCAGAGGAGAAATAAATATTATCCTATGTATTTTGACCAAGGCAAAGTCCTACATTACTTTCTTACCAGCAAGACTTATGGTATCATCCTAAGATATGTGCTCAAATGCAGCAACAGCTACTGATAAAGTTGTATTCCAAGAGCAGGTATGTATTGTTCACTTTCAAAGCAGGAAAGAGCATTGTTGTGTGCAGAGATAAAGAATACTCTCCTAAAAACAGGCAAAAAATAGGGATAAGGGACAGATTAAGATTTAAACAGAAAAAAGTTCAAAACATGAAGAAAAAAAAAATCTTTGAAAATCCTAGACCCTGAAAATAAAGCCTGATATAAAAATCAGTTTCTGATTAATGGACTTTTGCAATGTTGTGTTTGTATGGATAAAAACCACCAACAATAAACATGCATGTAAAATGATTGATGTTTTTCCAAAGGAATATTCCATATTTTCTTGTCTAATTGCTTGGTTTTAACAGTCATAAAATTCTGGTCTTAATATGACGTTTACCTTGTTCCTTACTACGGACATCAAACAGTTTAATCACATAACATGTGACTATAATGGATGTGCTGAGTTTACATTTCCATCTCTGTTTCAAAAGTCTCCACACAATTTCATGCTCCAGATATTTAACAATCTCTGAGAAGAATTTGCTAGAGAGGTTGTCCATGAAGACTATGGGAGAAAGATTTGCCTTGTTCAACACAGAAGGATAAGGAAAGAAGAGTCTGATAAGAAGATCCCTGGTCTCATGGACTGAGGTAAGAAATGAGAATAGGAGGTGTGTGGAAAGGAGAAAGTTGCCTGTTCTCATCTGACCTATTAAAAATATCCCACAGCAATGCAGGGAGGCTCTGCTCACATAAATAACCTTCTAAGCAGCTGGACTATGCAAACAAAGCTTGGTTCAACTAGTTGTTACAAATCACATATCCAAATACCCTGTAGAAGAAATATAGCATCCATTGCAATATCATATATTCCTATAGCACAAATATTACACAATCTGTGTGCCTGGCTTCATGATCTAGAAGGTCATAAGTGAAGATTATGGGGAGCTCCATGGGGAGCTATGGATGTGGTATACCATATAACACAACACCATTTTCAGAGAGAAGATTAGGAAATACTGACGTGGTTTGGTAATCTTTCATGAGTGCAGAAAACCTGAAGGAATTATCATACTTAAGAATTTCACTTTTCCTCAGAATGAAATATGAAGCAGTTCATCATAAAGAAGTATTAAAGAGGGAACGTTTGTCATTGTGCCATGACATCCCACTTACAGCTGAAGGAAGGTGGGTGGTAGAGTGGTTATGGGAAAGTCAAGGACTGTTTATCAGCCCAGGCAGAAATAATGTTGCCAGTTTTTATCAGTATGCTTTTGAGGCACTTTGTTTAATTGTAGGTGTAATTTGAATCAACAGCCAGAACAAGTCAGGAGCTAGAGAAATCAGGCTTACCTAGCATTGCAGATGTGACTGCACATACATTTAAGCCTCCAGAACAAAACAGTTACAAGGACCTTTTTTGCCCTTTAACCAGAAAACTGGTTTTATACGCAAACACATACTGGTTCTCTTGAGTTATACACCAACGTCATTGGGTAAACCTAACAACATAAATCCATAATCCTGCTGTAATAAAGTCATATGAAACAAAATCCTGTAATTTAGCACATATTCCACAATAAACAAACTAGCAGCAGTGGCTGCTATTCATTGTAAGGAATCCATTGATAAAGCAAATAGATCTGCTTTGGCTTTACTTCAAAACTAATCAATAACAATATCTGGCCTAATGAAACAGCCACTTGTAAAAGCCAGTGTTGCCCATCAACTTTTATAAAACATGATTAATTTCTATGCATTAAACTGCATAACCAAGGAGGGAAATCACTGAGCATCTTTCAGCTGCCCCTTGCTGATAGTAATAAAAAAAGAGCTGTTGTCTCTGAAGCTGCTCCGTTCCACTCCACAAAATTTTTTAAAATCCAATTACTTGGATGGGGGGGAGGAGGATTCAAATAACTTATAAACCTTTGCATATTACTGCTATTTTTCTCTCAGGCACCAGGGAGTCTTTATAAACTGCAGAAATCAAGCCTTTGCTGAAAAGTAGTCACATACAATCTCAAATCCTTTGCATGATGGATGGCAGATTTCACTGGCATTCCATTTTACATTTGTTGCATTTGAAAAAAAAGATTTCTCAGTAAACTAAAGGGTAAGATTGCTAGTCTAGCACTGTCAAGCCCATACAGGAAGCAAGTAGTGCTCCACAGTTGGCTTGGAATAACTAAAAAAGAAGTTGAGGAATTTGGAAGAGAGATTTTGGCTCTGTGACTCCTCTTTTTTAAGTGAAAATAGGATGAAAGTAGTGTGGGGCAAAGTGTGCCTGAATAAGGAGTTAAGAAAATCAAAGTGGCACTGATGGGGCAGTCAGAAAGACACACAGATCTAAAATCTTTTTCCCTCAAAATTGTATATGCCAAGCCTGACCTAAAAAGACAATGAATTAGGTATCACACCTGCAATTGCCAAAGAAGATTTGACAAATTTTGCATAATATAACTTCTTTTTCATTTCTAAAATCTGGCTTTAAATAAAATCCTTCCCTCAAGGCACAGTAGAAGATCCAGAAAGGCTCTGGAGAGTGGCTGAAGAGCTGTGATGTTCAGCCACAGACTCAGCATGCAGAATGGCCAGATGTGGGTCCAGAATGGGCCAAGGAGAAGCAAGCTCAGTCGGTCTGACTCCGGGAGATGAGTAAAGCTATGTACTTCCACCGGAGACATGAGGTGTCCACAATACCTCACATTCTAAACTATTTTGCAACAAAGATATTTCAAGACCCTTACAGTGGTTGCTGCATAATTTTATCCCCAATTTAGGCATGGGAAAACAAGGCCAGAGTGGTTAAATGCATTTGTCAAGAAAGTGCTCCCAGTGTCAGAACAGGAGAAGACATCAAAGTCCACACCTTCATCTTTCTGAGGTCCATGAATTTTGCTGCTATCTTCACTAGATTCATGCTTTCACAAGAAACTGTTCCTGTTTTCACACTTTTTCTCAGATATTTGTGCCTTTCATCCTAAAAGTTACAAAACAACAGCAAAACCTAACTCTCATCTCAGAAAATTAATTCATGTTAAATCATGAATTAATCTCATTTAAAATTGGGAGTGTGACAATCACTAGTTGCAGGTATCCTAGGTGTTTGTTTATAGCCAAAAGATACTGGAAAATGTTATTTTTCACAATTAACATCAGGAGACATTATGTATTTAAAACTTGTAGAAGAAATCAGCATATTTTTCTGCAGGATGATATTACAGAAGCTGATGATATTACAGGTGAGAGGGCAAGTCAGGCATTCCTCACCAAGATGGACATATTATCATTTGTGTGGACATAAATGAAATGTCTCCATGAGTAATCCCTGGCCCAGGGAAGATACACTTTCTAAGATACAGCTTGCTTTTCTTATTTGAGCCCCTCATATTGATTTGATCTCAGGTTGAGGAAGATGGTGAAAAAATATTCAGCTCCTTTTTTGATCACAGGTTTAAATTACCATGAAAAGGCCACACAGCTGTTTCTCCTTTTTCTTATTGAGACTAATAAAAAAATTCCTTTCTTAATAAGGCAATTAAATTGATATCACAAAAACTAACCTAATTAACACCTGAGAAGGTCACTGAATGATCCAGAAATGTTTTTAGTTCACATTATTTAAAAAAGCAGATGTAACTACACTCTTGCCTCCTGATGGCAAGAGTAATAACTGAAAAAGTATAATTTTTGCCCATAAAAGGGCATTTGTCCAAATGAAGCACAATCTCCTCTGCTTTTAGCTACTTCTACAGAACAGAAGGTGGTTAAAACAAGCTAGAGATAATTTTACTGTCAGGAGGGAATGTGTCACCCTTTGGAAAACAAAACACCAAGCACGAGAACATTACTATAGCTTTGGTTTTGTAGGTTA
Source organism: Zosterops lateralis (assembly GCF_965231275.1). Lineage (NCBI taxonomy): Eukaryota > Metazoa > Chordata > Aves > Passeriformes > Zosteropidae > Zosterops > Zosterops lateralis. Next base: position 46,114,623 of record NC_139764.1, read on the forward strand.
GATCTTTGCATTGCATATGTTTCTTTGCAGGTGTGGCTTCTGAACTTTTCAGTGCTGGCAGGTGCATGGTTTTTTTCTTTCTATCAAAATATCCAGAAATTCGTGAATCCTGTCCAGTACTAAGAGGGCACTATTTGCAAAGAACCTGAATGTCTATTCTAGTGCAAAATTCACACATTTGCAGTCAAACTTTCCTCCCAGTTGAGTATGTTCTCTTCATCTTCTAATTTAACAGTTCAGTAACAGATTTTATACTAGCCTTATTTTGGTGGGGAACGTGGAGATGTAATCACACAAATTTTGCTGTTATAACTCCAGTTAACAGTATGTCATCACTTTTTCTCATCCTATGCATTAACAGCTAAAGTTCCATTGTCACAACAACAAAGTCACATTGTTGGCATAGAAATAGCGATGCAAAAGGTACCACAGAAAAGGAAACAAGCCAAACACTGCAGATACAGACTGAGAAACACTTGATTAAAGTGTCTTATTTCATATGCATTTGCCAAATAGGTGCAAAATTCTTGAGGTATGTAAATAAACTGAGCAGCTTTTACAATCTAGCCCTCACTGAAGCTTTGTGTCCAAACATGTAGGCTGGGCAGCTCCCTGAGGAAAGCTCACCACAGGGTAGTTGCAGTACTCTCAGTGGTCCCCAGTGCAGCTAATTCTAGTCTGTACTTTCCTTCAGTTAATCATGCCAGCACAGGTGCTGATTCCTTGTGCTAGAGATGGAGGCAGGCCAGCAGCTCTGCAGAAATCAATGACTACCACTCCTGCAAGTAAGTCCTATTCTCTGCAAAATTAAGTTCTTGTATATTTTATCCTTCTGGACACTGCTTATTCAGACACCAAGAACTGGAGCCTCAACCACTCCATGATTCCACTTACCTCATAAACACATCAGCAAACCCCTTCAACCATGTGCCATCTCTCTTCTTTATATTCAGCACTGAGGAGAATGAAGCCTCTTGAGCTTAAAAAAATCCTTTTCCTTCAAATACTCTCTCCAGGATCAAAGGTAACTGTACAGCTAGGGAAGGAGGCTTGGAATGCTTGCTCTTAGTATTACCCATGTACACATCTAACTTTCTGTTCTGCTGAAGAGCAACTTTATTGCAGTCTGACTCACAAGATCTAAATATGAAAATAGCATAATATTGTTTGCATGTATGCAATAATAATTCTCTTCCTTGCCAGACTGTGCTGTGCATATTTAATTATATCCATGCTAAGATTTTGATTTATACAAATATTACCAGTCTTTATCTTCCCTTACGTGGGTCTATAGGACTTAAGCCAAGATATTGGTGAAAGTATTGTACAGAGATTAATATAATACAATGTTTGAAACTATGACTGGTCTCCAATCTCTAGTTTTTTTCTGCATTTGAAAGATCACAATTTCAGTACTATTTCATTCTTGATGGCTTCTTATTAAAACAATCTTTAAGACAAATTTTAGACTTATATATCTTGAAGACAATAGATTTTGTATATTCTTTGTTTGTTCTACCAGATGTTATTTTACTGATTATTTAGTACAGTTAGAAGAATACAGAGAAGAATTTACAAACTCAATTTCATACTGATAATTGTCATATTATTTCAAAGCAATAAACATCTGAAAAGAGCTTGGAGCAGCTGTTGGTGATTCTTACCAGGAATACCACCTAATAGAAAGAGCAATAAATACAGAACACAGCCACAATTGTCAAAAGTGGCATGTGACAAGCAAAGTGAATTCTTTCCACTGAATCCATAGTCTGGTACCTTGCAGCCATATTTGTTTCAAGTAATTAGCAATATTTTTCTGCAAAATTCTAGCCCACTAGTAATTATTAGAAAAACACTTCTGCTCCCAGAGCCTTAGTTTGAAATTTAATATGATAAAATACAACTATGTAGGTTTCTGAATAATATATATGCAAGTGTAGGTGGTGACATATGTACATATTTATGCTTCCAGCTTGTTCTGAACCATCTGCAAGTTTGTAGTATGCAACAGGAGTGACAGATCAATGTAAAAATGTCTCTGTAGTTGCAAGAAGAATACACAGTAGTCTAATGCTACTGAGTTACCAGCAAGAAAATTCTCACAAAAGAAGAAAAATAAAAATTATCCTCCATTATTTATCAGATTTCTGCTACAGACTTAATATTTAAAATATCTCCCCCTTTGCAAATTCAGACTAAACTAGGAATAAGAGGCAATAACATAATTTAATTCACTATATTTCAAAAATACTACATTAATTTATTTCATGAGAGATAGTTCCACATTCAGAATTATCACACTTTTATTCCAGATATCAAAATAGTCATTATCATCTCAACACTTTGCTGAAAATTCATAAATAAAATCCCTTTTTATAAAGGAGTCTATAAATAAAAAACATTTGGGGGGGGGGCGATTTTCTACTCTTTATCAGGCTATGTAAGAAACAAAGTATGATTAAATTTGCTATGAACTTTTCTGTAAGGCATTTGAGGCTCCATTTGTGCAAGTTAAGAACATATTAAAAATACTTACTTGGAATCGATAAAAGGTGCCATCATCCTTCAGTGTTAGAACATGGTCTGAGATCGGAAAGAAATAGCCATGTGCTGCCATCAGAGTTCCCAAATGCAGAGCTTCAACTGTTTCAAGAAAAAAGAAAGATAAGATGAAAAAGTTAAATAACTTCATTTCAGCAAGCTAGTTTTGTTGTTAAGACTCATCTGATATCCTGCAGATAACCACTTTGTTCTCAAAGTCCTACCATCGTGAAAGAGCTGTCTTTTTCTATGTAGTATAATGATGCAATCAAAAAAAAACTCACTGCACTCTCCTTAACAAATAGCTTTTATATGTCCTACTTGCAGCTGCAGTTCCACTACTTATATAGACATTAAAAGGTGGCCTCAATGTTCACTCACTTGTTCTGAAGCTGAAAACAGCTATCACTTTTACCTTGATGGTGCAGTCTGCTTTTCTTCTTCAGAACAATTTCTGATTACATGTTAAAATAGTTGATTCCAATTACGTGGTATCTTTCTCAGTATCTTTATCAGAGCTACAATAAAGGATAGAGATTTCCTCAAAAGTTTATTACTGGAAAAATAGCAAAGGATTTCAGGTTCCTAGAACAGTTGAGGTAGGAAGGCACTTGTGAAGGTCATCTTGTCCATCTCCCTCACTCAAGCAGAGAAATCTTAAGCCACTTTCCCAGGACCTTGTCCAAGTGTTTTTTAAACAATTCAAAGGAGTGAGACACTACAATCCCTCTGGATAATGCCCAGATCCATATTCATCCTGTAAGAAGTGCTCATTTGTTTCTATTGCCTATAATTTGGCTTTCAGCAGTGGCAGGCACAGATTTGTCTTGCCCTGACTTAACAACACCACTGCAGCACTCAACCAGCAGTCAAGCATCATCATGCAGAAAGAAATTCAAGTCCTGACGTGCTCTTACTGACAAACACAGAAAGAGACATTCATTTATGTTTCACTCATTATTATTTTCAATGCTAGAAGGCTTATTTATTTACCCATACTTCATCAGCATCCCAAAAAATTCCCTCTTTCACCCTTTGCTCACCTGAAGACATTGACTCACATAGGAGATACAAGAGAAACAGTGGGACATGTTTAGGCTAACCCAAAGCCAGCAAGTGTGTGAAAGGAACAGGAAAGGGGATCTGGAGAGTACTTAACTGAGAGCACATAACCCTACAGAGTTTATTTGATATCAAATATTTATTGCCATCCCCGTGTTTAGCAAACAGGTTCTTGTCCCTCCGGCCAGAGCCATTACCTAAAACACAACACACCCTCTCTGGCAGTGAGCTCTCCAGCCTGATGTAAAATTCTGAAATGATGTCTAGACTTTTCCCAGCTGCAAGCCTACAAGAAATCTCTCTAACAGAAGGGAGCTGCTTTGTTCCTTGTGTCTGCGATGTCTGAAAATCCCATCTGAACTTTGTCCTAATTATAAAAAGTTTATATATTATTGTTATTCATTCATTTCAAGCTACTAAATACCATTATTCCTTGAATCAGAACTTTTGAGTCAATGCTTTCTGTAGTGTGTCAGTCACTGAGGGCTTTTTTTACTGTTTCAATTCATCTGCCTTTTAATTTTATTAAGCTTTTCTTTGTTCTTCACATTGCAACTTATTGTCAATTCAAAAATTCTTATTTTTGTATGTATTATGTATCTTGGTGGAATGAGAGAAAAACAAAGAAGAAATGTGCTGACTTTTCTAGAGAAAGGCTTTCTCAGACAAGGGTGACAGGGCTTGCCAGGGAACTCTGACACAGACGAGAGTGCATTCTCTTTTGATTTAGCATATACTAAATAGGCTCCAGATTTTTTTCATGTGCTTTCTGGATTCTGAATCATATTTTTTTTTCAAGATCACAAGGAGCTCTTATTATTTCCTTTTACCCAGTAAGTTTTAGAGCATATCTGGACTACCATGTCCAATTATGATTAACATGTTCATTGCAGTACAAAAATGACATCAATAAACTCTGAGAAAGTCAAGTGGGAGTCTATAAGATCACTAGGGCTGTAGAATGCAACCTATAAGGGGAGCCTGGAAGAGCTGGGCTTGTTTAGACTTAAAAAAAAGAAGGTTTTGGAGGTGTCCTGAAGTACTTTTCCAATACCTGAAAGGAGATTTCAAAATGAGGGAGCAAAGATCTTTATGGAGGTGGAGGGCAATAAAAAAAATGAAGAAATAAATAGAAGAGAAAATTGTAATAAATCAAATCAGATATAGTTCTGACTTTCAGCCAAGCAGCAGGAGAGGCTGCCCAGATACACTCTGTAATCTGCATCCTTGGAGGGCTTCAAGACCTGACCAGATAAAGGTCAGGGCAACATGTTTGACTTTACAGTTTAACACTGACATGAGCAAGGAGTTGGACTAGAGCCCTCCTGAGATTGCTCTCATCTTGAATTACATTCCAGCTCTGTGACTTTAGATGGGTCAAGCAGAAGTGGAATATAGTACATAAAAAAGGGATGAAGACAACTGGAGAAGAAACTATTTGAAAGCTCCTGCCAGAACAGCCTATACTCCAGGCAAGGCTGGATACAGTAGCAGTAAGAGCTCCTATTTCTCTCACCGATCATTGAGCCATACAAGCAAGTATAGAGTCACAATAGTTATCCATAAAAGAATGGAGTCACGTGCCCTTCTTCAGAAGTCAATTGAAGTTATTTAAGGTCTGAATAAGTCCCAACAGCAGCCTATATCTCTTCTCCAGTTATGTATGGAGAGTACGGTGATTATACTCTTACCTCAGGCAATCTCATTCAGCTGGAACCCACACTAACTCAATCTTAAGGTATATCTTTGTCCCTTCAACCACTATGCCTTAATATGGACATATAAACTTCTCTCTTTTTTTCATTAACTAATACACAATTAATTTTCAGTTTTTTATGGCTGCCAATCCATCAGTTTATTTCAGAATTACAAGAATATAAATGCATAAATATTCCCTTTTAGTATCCACCTAAAATCAAAGGTAGCTTACACTTTGAGTGTTACAAAATTATACCTAGTGAATATCCATCCATAAACATCCATAGGTTTGTATTCCTGCATCACACCAGGCTGGTAGAAGACTAATGCTGATGCTCTCTATGCAGCAGCAGTAGAACTCCAGCACAGAAAGAAAACTCAGCTCTCAGGAGGTTTCTAATCTCCAAGCAACAGGTTGTCCAGTGTATTGCAGAGGCAACACTTTGATATTCATCTCAACTTGCTAAAATCACGCTGAGAAAATAACTACTGTAAGAAGCCAATGAAGTGCAACAGTAGTATTTAGGAAACAAACCCATGAGCTTGAAAAGGAAAATGAAGCCAACAGCAGACTAACCTGACATGTCTAAATTTCTAAAATTCAAATACATACAGCTTCTATATCTCCCAGCTATTCCTGCATAAGAAGTTAAAGGATTTTCATTTAAGAAGCACATTTCATCTGGAAAAATGGCAAATGTAGCTTGGGAACATCAAAAACATTTGTGAAGTGCATTAGATAAGAAGAAAAAAGAACCCTGAAAGAAATGTTTTTCGACATACTGGTTGCCAGGTAGAAAGAGTAATGTTTATATGAATTCAGAATACAAACTCAAAAACTTGGAGGAACAGAATAAAAGAAAAAAAATACTAGGTTTTTAGATAGCAAGTGTACATAGATGCACGCAGAAATGTGATATCTACACAACTATTATTTCACAGTCCTCAGTCACAGTGTATAAGAAACAGAATGTAAACAACATTCCCAGTCACACCCAGATAGCCTCATTGAGAAGGCATAATTCAAATGGCAGTCAGCTGCTATACAAGGAGTACAAACTGCAGCTAGAGATGTGCTGTAAAAAATCTGAGGAAGACAAATCTCCTGAAGATGTAACTGGTAAAACGGAATAGATTTCGACTTCCTCAACTCTACATCTTTTTTTGAAGATATCAATTATCAGATTTAAGGTTCCAGATACTTCCTATCAATTAAACTGTGGGAAAGTGGAGGGACATATTCAAATAACAAATTTACCCAAACCACTCTTTTAATTTTTATAGGTAAAAATAGGAAAGTGTTGAGAGCAACTACAGCTAATGGAAGAAGAATTCCTCAGCTGAAAGACAGGAATGCATCCTTATGAGCCTGTTGCAATTCAACAGGATAAAAAATATTTTATATAAAATCAAAATACTGCTTTGGATGTAGGTTTGATTCTTAATGTATATGTTATTGCTGGGCTAAAAGCTCAAAAAAAGCTAAAAATTCCACGGTTCACTCTGCTGTTGAACTTTATTTAGTTGAGTGGGTAAAGTGAACAACACATGTACATAGACTGATTAGAAATCATTTTTTTGAGACATAATATTGCCCAACCATCTCATGTGCCATTACAAGACAGTGATCTTGACAGATTAAGTGTCGGTCACTTTCAATGTACTTTGTTATACAAGAGTCAGATATTTTCAATGCTTTGGGACAACATAACCTGACAAAATCTAAGGAATGAAAAATGTACCCTAGTGGTTGAGTTTTGACTTCATTTTCTTTTTAAACATAGTGCAGTTCTTTCCTTACTGTAATAATTATTGCAAGGATTGCTGACAGTTTGTTCAGCTTAAATTGCAGGGTATGGTAGTATTGGTGGAACACGTTGTTTCTTATGATAATGTCCACAGGAGGGAATTAAAGAGGAAGAATGTTCCTTGTTTTTGTTTGGAATAAACACGTTTCTATGTTCTGAAACCCCTTAAAGGATATGTTTTCAGTGATTAGTGTGGATTCGTTTTTTCTTATACATCTCAGGTCTACATGTGATGTAGTATCTATATTTTTTTTTACTCTGAAATCCATAAGACACTTCATGGCATCATACCAGTATATTCTCACAATGTCTGAAGTACCTTACAGTAATCATTGAGGGATTGAGGAAAGAAAAATAGAGTATTTTCCAATTGTGCTCCACTTTCAGAATCCTTTTTTGAAGTCTGTTTTACATTCTATGTGGAAAGATTTCCTACAAGGAGCATGACTTGCGGCATTTTGCTTCCTTAAAATTGCTTTATGGTGTAAAAAAGAGTGAAAACCCCAAACTTCCCAGTTTTCTATATATATTTTAGGCAAACAAAAATGGCAAACAAATGAAAACTTCTCTTTCCATGAAACAAAGTATTTCATATTCTGGGTTATTTGTCGAATCTAAAATCCATCCGAGTACTAAAGTACACAACTAAGCCATACAGCAGCCTGGAAAAAGACTTAACGAGTCAGAACTTCACAAGCACGCATTCATTGTAAGTGTCTAATGCCAAGACTTTATCATTTACTCTCACCTCACTCCTGCTGCCATTTCATTGCCAGTGTGAACACAAGCTGCAAAGGATTAGAGTAATAAAATACAACCTGCTTCTCACGCTGACATAAAGAGTAGGAGAGACTCACTGTCTCGGCCTGACTTTAGAGAGACCTCGTTTATTTTCTCCTCTTTTAAACAGGCCTGACTTTGGTCTGTTTAAAGAGGAGAAAATAAACTGGTGAGAAACATTCTCGCACACCCACAGTTTGTAACACTGTAAACCGCTCTCTTTTGTCCCATCTGATAGACAGAATTTGTAAGGGGAGCAACACTTGATGAGTCATTTCAAGGAGGATAAACCAGGTGGTGAAGGAAGAGGCACTATTTGCCCAAACACAATTAAAACAAGATTCATACTTGATTTCAAGAGAACAATCACAAACCACATTATCTGGCAACAAAACATCTTACCTAAATAGGCAGCATTTTTCTTGTGCTGCTGATGCCATCCAGAGGGAAGAGGCTTTGGTAGGAGCATCACTCAGCAGGTAAGGAGGAAAACCTATCAAAGATGGGCTATGAGTTGTCCTCTGCCCAAGGAATGGTAATTTCCACCCTTACAGTCTGAGATGATGTGTAACATGCAGTGCATCTCAAGTATAGAAACAATGATGCACACCTGAAACATCAACTACTTTCTTCAAAAAAACATCCAGAAAAACAGGCACTGTGACAGTGATGAAAGACAGCTGGGTCTTCCTGCACCCTCCCCTCACCACACCCCTTTCTGCCCTGTCTGTGATGGGCAGTGTGGCTTGCTCTAAGATAAGAACAGTGGGTGGGTATTTCAGGAGGAATTTCTGGATGCTCACATGGTTAGTGTATTCCAGTGACAGGGAGATGAGATGCTTGTGACTGACTTTCATCCACATGAGCCTGTGAGAAGATGTAAAATGCTTCTGGAGACTGGTCCAATTGGGAAAACTGGTATTTTAAGGCTGGACACAGTTTCTGGGTGGAAACTCCTCCCAGCAGGGATTCTGGCAGAGTACATCCAGCCCAAAGGTGAAGAACACTTAAGGATGGGTGAGTAAAATGCACTAGGATCCAATCAATGCAGAGATAAAATCCTGGAGAAGCTACACTTACGCATTGTTGCTTTGTAATTGTGAATTCTGCAAGGCCAAAGAGTGAAAACCTTCACATTTCTAGCTAAACATGCCTATATTATAAGCCTTTAAACATCAACTGATTGACCAAATCTGAGACTAAGTGGACTCAGCTTCACCTAGACTTGTCCGAGAAGTTTAGAAAGCGGGGAAGTGTTACTGACTCAACAGGAAGGACCACAGCCTGATTATACTCTAATCCATTGTACTAGATGATACAGTTGGTATTTAAATATTGTATTGGCAAGATTTAGATACTGTATTAGCAATAAATCTGATCATAATCATCTACATAATCACCATGTCCTACTTCTCATGCCTGATCAAGAGCATTTTCTCAATTACTCTGCTACAGGGACACACTACCAGTCCTGCCTTATTTGCTCACAGGATATGGGTGAAGGGGGGGACTGACCTAAATCTGAAAAACTTTTATCCAGGTAAGATCAAGAGAAGTCGTGTCACTATGAAAGACTGAAGGAAAGGGGAAGCTGGCCTACCGTTTCAGGAAAGAATAAGACAAAAACAAAGCAAACAACCTTTATTCATTCACAGGAAGTGAAAGAAAAAGGAAAGAAATTATCATATTGGAGGAGAAAAAAGTAGTCTTTGAAAACGAAGCTGCATCTCCCTGCAAGCAATACATAAACCCTCCATTTTAAAACTTTTTAAGTATTTCCTGTTAATTTTTTATGTGATTGTTTCCCACTGCATTTCAGCTGACTACACATTAACTGTTGCTATGTCCTATTGAAGTCTTCTTTTATTCTCTTAATAAATTTGTATCTTAAAAGGCAGCTGCCTGAGATGTCAAAATGCTATAACTTGAGGTGATAAACCGAAGCTTTCATGTTGACCAAAAACTAAAAAAAAAAAAAATTTGGAGTTGCAACATGAGGTCTCAAGAAACAGACAAATGAGGAGTGAGGTGCTGGCATTGAGCAGTGCTATAACTTCACCTCTGGAATACTTGTTTGTGGTGTTTGTTCGGCGAACTAAAAACATGCTGCTACAGAGGCTGGAAGAAATCCACCCAAGCTGTAAACAACAGGTAAATTTAATTACCAGGCAAAACAGAACACGGCACAATTTGATAACTAGAGTTTGTTACAGTTTATCCAGTATGTAGTCATGAAAAGCGTCCTGAAAATGTTTAAAATTTGCTTTTATAGTTTCCCTGTCTTCTCCAGTCTCAATTTTTTAAAGTACCTATCAATATCACAACAGCAATCAGGCCTTCCAGTGGTGGAATCTAGCTCTGTACCAACAAAAGTCAGCATGTATAAAACTTTTCCCTAATTCCACTATTACTACTCTTTGATCTTTTCTATTTTCAATTTTGTAGAAATCACAGACCTTTTGCTCTTCTATCACTGATATCTCTTGTCTCTTAAAATTGAAATGATAGAAAGATGAAATCCAAACTCCTTTGAAGTATGGGTTTCCTGTTTTTCCCTCTGGGTCTTCCTCTGAAACGGCAACTTTTTGGTTTAAGCTTTAATTCCCATGCTTCTTTAAGGCAAAATAGAGGAAATCAAAACCTGTGTGTCTTGTTTTTCCTAATGACTAAACTTATCTCCATAAGGTATTTCCAAACACTTCATTCCTTCCCTCCTCCAGTATGAATCTCTGAGCTAATATTTAAATCCACATGTGCACCCTTTTGAGCAAAACTGCTAAAGACAAAAAAAAAAAAAAAAAAAAAAAAAAAAAAAAAAAGTATAAAAATTCAATTAGTGCAAATGCACTACTTTTGAGAATTCCTTCAGATGAAATCTTGCTCCACAGTTTCAAGCATCTGTAAAAGACCCAAAATACTGGACATAGACTACTTCTATACTAAGTATTTCAATTATTATGCTATTATTTCAGGTTTTCTTCCAGTCACTGCTAGCACACCAGATCTTCCTACTTTTCTCGCCCCCAGTGGTTGAATCTACAGACATGCAAAGGAGTTGTTTGGCTGCAAATGTTCAGTGGGGAAGCATGCGGTTCGTTCTCCACATGACACCCAAGAATTTGCCCATGTTAGTATCAGCTAGGAAAGATATTTTATATCACAGCTCCCTCAGACACAGTCCCCTGTGTGATGGTGTGCTTTCCTGGCTGCAGCACAGTGCCATTGCTTGTCCCTTTCTTTGTCACTCTCAAGGGAAGACGCAGCTGCCAATTCCCTTCTCAGTCAGCTCTGCTTGGACACCACAAGCACTGGAGCATTTAGAAAAGCACATTCCAGGCACATGACCAATAGGCAGTGCCACAGAGAGTGTTATGTCTGGGATGGGGTTTCTGTAAGGCTTGGCAGATCTGGGGCATGTGAATAACTAGTGTGGTAGCACTACTTGGTATTATTTCAGCATCACTTGGATTCGTGGCCAGCAAATACAAAATGTAAGCTCAGGCTTTTTCAGTGCACAAAATATACGTTCCTGAAGGAACTACAGAAGATAATATTGTTGAATCAGAGGGGCATCAGTTAGCATGCAGTTTCTGAAGTTGGGTGAGGGAAGCAATAGGCAACACTGACTCTTGCAATGATTACTGCTGGTCAAGATGAATCATGACATTTTTTTAGTCTCTAAGTCTGTTTTGATATGAATTGTTATTGCACTAACCATTAACTTTGTGTCATTGTCATGCATTGCTATCATAATCACAGAACACCCACTTATGACCAAGCAGTACAGAAAATACGAAGAACACGCAGCAGCCACAGCTAGAAAAATAACTGCCTCTTTCACTGCACTCAATTCAATAAAGAAGAAAACAATTCTCTTTATAACAATTTTCATACCGCCAGCAAACTGGGAGGATAAAATATTGAAAATAATGTACCTTGTTCTGTGGGAAGAGTGCTGTGATATTAAAGCCCACCAGGAGTTAACAGCTTTATAATTAAATTGGTGTCATTGAGACACACATCAAGAAAAAATGCCATCAAAGCTCAGGAAGGGTAACAACAATAAAGAATGTGGAGGTGGCTTTTCTAAAGTATAACATACCACTCCCCATATGATCAGATACAGTTATCTGGGATGCATATACACAAGAATCCCCATGGCAGTTATTACAAACAGGATCACTTTTGGAGAGTTTTCTTTGTACATTATTTATAGTAGTTTGGTTGGCAAATAAAATATTATATAATCCTTCATCAAAATGAAGGAGCAAAATTTCCAATGTTGTCAAAGTCCATTTTATACCATCCTGTGTTCCTATTATCATAACTCCCACTCCCAGTGCTCACTTGTCCTCTTTGCAATGGATTTACACAGAGATTAGAGAACTATCATTTCATCCAGACAAACTCTGCTATTAAAAATACAGAAATACTGACAGATAATAACTAGCAAAAATAGTTCAGTGAAAACTCTTTCATGAGTGCCTTTTTTTTTTCCCACAAAAAGAGAAGAGGCCTCAATGAATGACCTATTTCTTTTCCAGTGACAGAATCTAGATGTATCTAAAGATACAGACAGAATCTAAAGGAAGAGATAGGACTGATGACAACAGCAGCAGCGAAAACTATCAGTCTTTAAAATAAATTGATAAAATGAACAGAAGTATCTGGTTCAAAATAATGGTTAATCTGTGTTTTATGGCAAGTAAAATATGAAATGGCTGAACTGTTAGCCATAGTGTGCCACTTATCATTTAATCACCCTCAGTACTAAAGAAAAAAAGTTGAAATATATGTCCTTAGGTTTTAGAAAGACTTCCAATGGAAATATGGGGGAAAAAAAGATGTACAAAACAGACACCCATACAGACAACACAATAAGAACTATAATAAAGCATGGAAGGAATGAAAATAAATGCAACAAAAAAGGAAGATTCAGGATGACTTTTGTTGCTGGATATATTTCACAACTCTGCAAGTGTTCTTATGTGGAAATAGAGAACATATAATGTTATGAAAATCTGGTTAACATATTATCTTGGATTCCTAGGGAGCTCTTGGCATGATTCCCTCAAATGTTTCTAAACGTATTAAACAGATCATGAGAAAAGCAATAGGTAGAAAGGAGGGAATAAAGGTTAGGCATGGCAGGTCAGTTATTACACTAAATAGTGTATTATTACACTGAAGGGGGGTGACCACAGTAACTGTGTTCAGTAGGTCCTGGACTGTTCAGGATAACCTCAAATTATCTACAGAAAGGTGTGAATGAGGAAATTATGTCAGATATAAAATTTGCTGAAAGTATAACTACTGAGGTCAGCAAAAAGTGAGTTGTGAGGAGATCATGTAAAATGACATTCATTGAACATACTCATTCATTGAACAATAAAATGGCAGCTGAAACAGAATTTTGATAAATGCTAGGCATTTTAGATATGAACTTTTCCTCCCCAATTGTACATGCCCAGTAAGTGGCAGCTAGGTTACTGCTGCTGCTCAATAAAAACTAGAGGTGCTATATGTGATTCTGTGAAAATGTCCCCTCAAATCTCAAACAGAAAATAATGAATTATTAGGAAAGAAATAGAAAACAACCCAGAAGACAGCAGGAGCATAAGCATAGCACACACACATATTAAATTCTGAGCCCTCACTGCAAGAAAGACTTTGAGGTGCTGGAGCATGTGCAGAGAAAAGCAATAGAGCTGGTGAAGGGTCTGGAACACAAGTCCTGTGAGGAATGGCTGAGGGAGCTGGGGCTGTTGAGCCTGGACAAAAGGAGTCTCAGGGTGACCTTGTCACTCTCTACAATTGCCTGAAAGGAGGCTGCAGCCAGGTGGGAGACAGTCTCTTCTTCCAAGTAACAACCAATAGGACAAGCAAATGACCTCAAATTGCACAAGTGGTGATTCTGACTGGAAAATCTTTTTCACAAAAAGGCTTGTCAAGCATTGGAACAGGTTGCCCAGGGAAGTACTGAGTGACCATCCTTGGAGGTATTTAAAAGATTAGTAGATGTGGAACTTAGGGACATGGTTTAATGTTGGCAGTGCTGGGTTAATGGTTGGACAGAATGATCTTAGAGGCCTTTTCAAACCATAATGAGTCCATCATTCTGTTCACAGTTACCATGCCATAGTAGCTGCTTCTTATATTTTTGCGCTTTTTATGTCATGCTAGTGGTTATATTTGATAATATAAATAATTCCAAAATTTTAAGAGGAAGATATTTAACATTTCTAATAAGCTTAAAGGCTATTAAAATGTTGTTTTCCAGTTTAACTGAATTATTATCAGAAAGTAGATAGTAATTAGGAAACAAATTTTCAAAAGGTAGTGTAAATTTCTTGTAATAATTTCTATATGTGTAACTGAGGTGAATAGAGTCTTTTTATTACTTGAATTTATTTTTTTTACGTTAATTTGAGCCTCAGCTTTAGTGAGAGCAGTAATTTTTTATCACCTATAAAAATTAGATTCTATTGACACTAGATATTTTATGCTTTGTGGTTCCAAGTGTTCTGAAGCCAAATGCGGTCTTGCAGCTACAAAACCAGAGTTGACATGGGTCTTGTCGTCCACTCTGCCACACAATTAAAATCCTGATAATTTTTGGCATTTGAGTAGATGACTGAATGAGGAGAGGAGAGGAGAGGAGAGGAGAGGAGAGGAGAGGAGAGGAGAGGAGAGGAGAGGAGAGGAGAGGAGAGGAGAGGAGAGGAGAGGAGAGGAGAGGAGAGGAGAGGAGAGGAGAGGAGAGGAGAGGAGAGGAGAGGAGAGGAGAGGAGAGGAGAGGAGAGGAGACAAAAAGAAGGAAGGGAATATTGAAAAAAAGTGAGAGTGCCTAGGGCATATTAGTCTATCCAAGATGAAATGGCAAGCAATATCCTCGCATAGTAAATGTGACTGATTTAAGACCATCACTGTGCCCCTGTGTGTAGAGCTGTATTTCTATACATGTGCTATGGAAAAACTTATAACACCCCTAAGGTCAATTATTAACAAAATCAAGAGAAAGTCTCACACTAACCTTCCAGTCACCAATGTAAATATCAAAACATGACATGTAAATATCAAAACAGTTTTGTTTACTTGACTATAAATAGCTGCAGCAGCTGTCAGCAAGATGAAATAGGATTTCAACTGCTTTTATTCAATTAAATTGGCCAGATTCAAAATCTCACTTCCACCTACTTGCATTTTCCATTACTACATAATACAGTTCTTTGGCAAACAAGGAAGCAGAAATCTAATGAAGTCTCTAGACAGTTATTTAGCTGCTTTTAATTAATTATGCCAGTGTGAATTGGGAATTAGTAAATATTCTTCCTCTTAAATCTCCAAAACTTGGTATGATCACAAAGGTTCAGAAGGAGGCTGTCAAATAGTAAGAAAACCACAAAAATTCCTAGTAGCTTTAGTAGAAATGAGATAGAATAATTTCTTAAGAAGGTCATTATAATTCAACTTATGCAATCAAATAATTAGCTACATTTCTAAAAGTTATTAGAGTTGTCCCTAAAAGAACATACTTTGCCCTAACTTCATAGGTAAATGTTTCAATTGTGTAATTTAGATTATGTCCTAATTTGTTGTGTGACAGGATGAAAATCATTCCTTCAAATGGTGCAACAGAGCATCTGAAGCTTTTTCCAATTAAATTACTTAAAATTAAAACTTACTGATATTTCAGCTTCTATCAGCTTGATCAGGTAGTAGTTTTAAAACTAACTTTTTTTTTTCTAACAAGTAGGCTTGTTCAGACTTATTTTTTAAATCAGTATTTTGCATTCTAGTCAGTTCTTTTTTTCATCATTTTCTCTCAATAAGGCTCTCAAAGACCTCAGTGGAATAAAGCCCATGCTGCCTACTGAATTGTAAAGAATATGCTGACTGTTGGTTTGTTTCAATTTTTTAAAAACTAATTGAATATCAGACAGGTTTTATAAAGTAGCTTTTGGATTTTAGGTTGAGATGTAGCTTAAAGACCATGTTACACCTAATCCTATTTTAAAGTTGAATCTTGTTTCATTAGAGTTAAAAATAAAACCCCCAACTTTGCACAGAGGTTGGAATTTCATCTTTAATGATTAAAACAAAGGACGAAGGAGTGAATATCATGTGAAGGCATTATACTTACACTGAAAACAATTCTGAGTATAATCTGGAAACTTTAATATTAAAGGCAATAATTATTTCCTGTTAAAATAAATCTTTGAAGTCAGCACCATGGAATCAGGACTACTATTAAAAAAACTAAAATTAAAAAAAAAAATCAATTGCTGCCTTGCTTTTAAAAAGAGATAAGGAAGCATCAATAGAGATCTGTTTTACACAGAAAATGTGTATGTCACACAAGTTATAGTTGAATCATAGAATTATAATACAGTTTGGGTTGGAAGAGACCTTAAATTTCATCTAGTTTCAACCCTGTAGACATGGTCAGGGACACCACTCAGTAGGTCAGATTGCCTAAAGCCTAATTAGAACCAAAAGAGTTCCATTTTGAATCAGTATTCTATTGGCAATATCAGACAGGTTGCTCACAGAAACAACCTTACAGAATACGTGTATTTTGTCATACCAATACCTAATACTATAATTTTATTTTTACAATAATTTCATGGTACAGAAAATTATGCTAGACAGCAGAAAATTCCATACTTGTCATCCTTACCATTACCCATTACTCCAAGACAGACATTTACTTATAAGTTAAACAGACACAACTCATTTATACTTCCCAGGTAGTTCAAATGTTTATAAAATTTCTTAATAGCTAGGGTGAAAAAAAATTAACTATTTTTTATGAAATCTTGCAAAATAATGCTTCCTTTAGACAATAATAGAATAGGAAATTAATTTGGACATGTTTAGCATGATGAAACAGCTGTAATAGTTTTACCTATCTGGCTGTGTGAAAGAAGCACTATGTCACCAATACCATGGTAACATACTCTGCATCATAATACTGATACCATATTTCGCATCAATACTAGTCACAAACTTTGTATCTTCCCATAAACTGTTCTTTTTTAACCAGATGCCATACTACCAAAAAGGTCAGAAGAAATGACTGTTCCATCAAAGAGAATTGAAAATGAGTACTGATGTAGCCTACCACCTAACTACAAGCAACAAAATAAAATGGCCAAACTAGGAACATATTAATCACTTTCAAGAGTGGCTACCTGGAAATGAGACTTGTACAAACAGTACAGGCACATTTGTAGAAAAACAGCTTACTCCAGGTAGCTCTGCAGTTCTATGTGCTCTTGGGTAACACTCCTAACACACGCAGTCTACACAGGATAATAGGTTATACAAATCTGGAAGACGCTTCAGTGGAAAACAACATGAAATCCATTAAATCTGATATATCCTGTCACAACTGAATTGCAGACAATATACTTCTGTTCACCATTTAAAAAATCCCTCTGAAGGCTTTGGGCAAATAAAACCCCCTCTTCACGTGAACCTTTACCATTGCACTCCTGGAGCCCCAAGAGTGGCCCACTGATTGCCACACACAGGTAGTACCCCCATGCTACTTGTAATTGTAGGAAACCTGACCCATACATTTTTTGCATGAGTATCACAATGTTAATATTATTGGCAGTAATACAGTGTCTGTAAATTCTGACATTTTTCATTCTCAAACAGAATTTTGTTTTACCTTCTTTTTGCTCATCTGAGATTAAAGTCATTATTCCATTGAAATGTTACAGGATCTGACAAGATCAGATCAAATTCACCCAGTAGAAGGAAGCTGGTAAGTTAGTTACACTAGAATTGACAAAGGTTCATGAGGTTTGCCATAGAACAAAATGTGCTTGAATTTCTATCAGGCATACGAAAAATGAGAGTGTCTGGTTTCCAGGTGTCCCTGGGTTCCCAGTATGAGGGGTATGGTATGTGTGCAGGCAGTATAAATTACTTTTATTGGGGTTTTGATTTTTTGGCGTTTTTTAAGTCAAGATAATAAAAGGGGAATATTCTACTCTTGTTCCACTTCCACAGGTTTTGATTAATGCAAAGATAAGGATGACCTTTCCATTCCCTTTTTTATTCCTTCTCATAAGAGACTCTTTCTCTGTTAGCAATCTCTGGAAGTACCTCCCCTTTGCTTGAAGCTCTCTAGTGCTGTTTCCCAAATGGCAATTGTTTAGAACATCTTGTCTGGCTCCTGCTCTTTGCTGCTACCTTTCTGCATATAATTGGGGAAAGGGCAAAACTGAGAACTGAACAATTTTTCAAGTAAACTTTCATAAACTCAAATTAAAGCCCTAACACTTTCCTTCTAACTCCTTCAAGCAAGTACTGTGTATTCTCAAGGTCATTACTAGTACATCAGCTGCTGGAGAGAGACTTTACTAAAGAGGGAAAACTGGAAGAAACATAAACAGATGTTGTGCTACTGAGCCCTCCCTTTTTATTGCACTGGATCAGTGACCACAGCTCACAAAGATGCTGATGGGCATCTAGTTACAAATTAGTTACACCAGTTACATGAAAAGACTATAAATGGTGAGAACTGAAGCTGAACAATCACAGGAGGGTGTAAATATCAAGGTAGTCTTTTTTCATAATTATAAAACTTAGATTTAGTCATATATATATTTCAGTGTAGTTCCTGATTTCCAAGAGCAGTAGCGAACTACTTCAATATCTAAATGAGCTGGAGCAAAGCAATGTGAATGCAGAGGTTGAGCATTCTAGAGTGGCTGCAGTGGCTCTGCTGGAGCAACTATTCAATAAAGAAGTGCCTCCAGCCAAATTCAGCAGGTTTGCAGCTATGAGAAAATTAAATAAGCAACACTCAGGAATAAAGGTACTTTAAAGGAACACAAGGATTATGTCTAAATGTATTATCTACACTTAAAGGCATTTTCTGAGACATCTAGATGAAAATTATTCCTGGGATGACTTGAAGATGAAATGAGTGTTTGTGACTAACACCATTTCCTTGTGAAAAGACTGGAAAACTCATACTGTCCTTTCTTCTTTAGGAGACAACAGCATGATTTATGATTAGGATATTGAATGTTAGGGAATTGAGAAATCAAGTGTTTGCTGAAAGGGCATCGAAGAAATCAGTGCAAGAACCAAGTACAGGATTAAAATCTTGGCAATTTGACCTGATACCTTTAAATCAGCTCATTTACCCTTTTTTGTTCTATTTTTCCCACTAAGGATTAAAGAACTTTAGTATCTGATGTGGCCAGTCTGGTGCATTTCACGTCACTAATGATCACTTCAAAAAATGAAAACACAAAGTAGAAAAACAGAATAGATTTTCCACATTAAGAATAATTGGCAACATCAGTGAAGAGTCAGCACTTACCCTGTAATGGTCAATTCAACAACACATGTCTAAGTGCCAAACCACAAGCCCTTACAATTCTGTAAACTCAGTTAATTGCTTCTTTTCAGGTTGAGATCATGCTTATATTTATGCCTGAATAAAACTTCACCATTAAAAATAACTTGGACAATTTCTGTTCCTTAAAATTTTACAGATGAGTTGTAGGCTGAAACACAAATTTTTTTGAGTACATATTGAATAGCAAACAATGTAACAGCAACTGTACATTGCTTTGTACACAGATATTCTGGGCACAAGCTCTGCTCCACTGAAATAACTTGAAATCTGGTACAAATTAGCAGAACCCACCAAATTCCAGTTTATTTTCTTGATGAAGTTTTACTGAAGCAAGCCAAAATCTTTCAAATATTCCCCTGAATATTATTTTCCATTTATTAAAAATTTGCATGGTTTCATTGACTGGCAGTTTACAAGTTCCAACTTGTTACTATTTTTTACTGTAAATTACTGTTTTCAGGTGAAAGCTTTACACTTATTAACACAGTGAAGCAAATGTTGCTGTCAGGCCATCTTCTGCCTTATGTTCTCCCACTACCCCTAAAGCTGCCTACTTCATTCCCACTTAAATGGTGTTGGAGTTTTATGCCCTACGCAAAACAAAGGAAAAAAACTGCATTTCAAAATATTCCTTTTTTATATATAAAGCGTGGTAGAATCACTTTCTTCTTACTAGTTCTGCGTTCTATTAAAGAACAAGTTGACTGAAAGAGTTAGATGTTTTCACCCTGGAGAACAAAAGGCTTGGAGTGGGATCTCAACACATTTTTCCAGTGCTTAGAGGACAGAAATTCTCTTCACAGGGAGCCACACTGAGAGAGAGTTTCCATCTACTCAATTTTTTTATGGTGAGAACAAACAATCACTGGATGTGATCCCACCAGTGGCAGTGTTCAGGATGAGACAGGACAGAGCAATTGGTTATCTCGCCCAGGCTTGCCTCTCCATGAGAGTTTGGACCACATGATCTTCTGAGGTCCCTTCAAACCTGAGATCCCTTGTGTGAATCTCTCTACTTATCCCTTAAATCACTTAAATTTACCTGCCTTGTTTGCATGAGTAGTTGCACAGCACTGTAGATGAGGTGTGCAAATAGTCTTTACATTTTTCCGGACAGAGTAGAATATACACTTAAAATGTGCACTCCAAGATCTACTTTATGCTGTTCTTCCAGGTCTGTGGCTGGTATCAGATTTAGACAGAGATGACAATTTTCAGTGCAAACTAAGGCATTATTTACTTCTGCATCACAAAACTGCATAGCTTCACAAGTGATTTGTAACAGGACCCTACGGGGCAGTTTTAAAAGACAACCAGATTAAACCCTGACACATGGGTTAAAAGCAATCAGAAGACACTGGAAATCCAAATTATAGTGACAACAGATTGAAGAAATCTGGGGGTTTTCCACACGAGGTTCTAGATCGACTTGTCCAGAACCGAAATGAAAAGCAAGACACTTTTGGATTTTGAAATAACAGAACATTTTCAGAAGTTCTGTCATGTGAAAAGCTCTTGCTCACCATCTGTCAAGTTCACTGTCATCTGGCAATTCTGAGCATTACCCAAAGGAAGCATTTAGGGCTCTTTGTTTGCTGAAGATCTGAATTTAACCAGCTCCAGAATAGCTGACTTTGGACTAGGACCAAAATACATAAGACATTTTTGTCATTATGGATAGGTTTTTTTCCATCCATGCAATCTGAGAGGATAAAACCCAGCTTCAGTTAAATTACTGTGGTGTTTTGGTTACATATGTTAGTAGTTTGTGTGTTTGTTTAATTTTAATTGGATACAAACATAAGCAACCAAGGAGACATGCTTTCCGTTTAGTAGAAGCTTTTTATATTACAAATTTTTCAACTGCCAGGTAATCTGAATGGCAGCCTATTCCAGTATTGCAGTTCTGGTTTGACAAACAAAGGTTAAGCTTCCACATCAAATAAACAGCCTAAAAATTTTTCAAGCACTGGTAAATACAAACAGGCCAATGTTTTTTAGCCGACAACTAGGACATGCAATATCACACTTGGGTCTCTTGAAGCCCTCACATTATCTCCAGGAAGAAAGCATATGACACCGTTCAAAGTTAGCTAAAAATGTAGTGATCTCTTTCACGTAACATGTCAATATGTTGTGAACAGATACTTCCAAATATCAAATTATGTATTGATAGTTCCTCATTGCTCAAGTAGCAATTTTAGATACAGTGACTTTGCTTTTCGCAATGATCATACTTTGATTTCTAATTTGACAGAAAAACATATTTTTAAAATAAAGACAAAAATGATCCCCAAAATGTTAAAAAAAAAACAACCAGAAACCACCACACCTGGAAGAAAGCAAGGAAAAAAGGAAAAAAGTATTTTCGATCAGTTTTTAAAGAAGGATGATCTTTCCTCTAATCAAAAGAAAATGAGAACTTCCATAGAATATTTTGGTTTTACAATTCAGAATTTTCTACTAGAAATCATTCCTTTACAGAAAATTTCTGATCAGGTAATTAGGTTCCTGATAATCCAGGAAATAAATAATAGCTAAATATAATAACAAAGCTGTGTTTCCTGCTGGGAACACAAGAAATCAATGGCACAGTTTGGAACCAAACCCTTATTTCCATGTCCCAACCCAGCTGATCAAGCAATGAACTATTCCTCCTTCATTTCCTCATTTCACTGATTTTATTTGCACTTCATTTTTCATTTAAGATGCTGTAGAAGTGTCCAAATTTAAGATTAGCTTTTGGTAACAGTACAAGAATGTATTTCAATAGTTCTATTTATTTCTTATATATTGAAAAATTCTGTAAGAAAACAGTATGTATTTAACAAACTATTTAGCATTACACCAAGTAAATTTCTCATGGACTCAAGGACATTTTCTATCAATGAACTATCATTATCATTCTCATATTGTTTCCTGGTACCTGCTACAATAAAATGGATAATCAAAGTCCTTGGAGAGTTAGTAAAGTTTTCTAAGATTTTATGTCATTTTAGTATTGAAATTGTACTCATCAGATGGTGCCTCATCACTCCCACTGCAGCAGAAAACACAATCAGATCCAATACTTTTAAAAAACAAACTAGAATTTGAAGATGAGAAAATGGAAATTACCTGGGTCTTCTATTGATAAGTTCTTCGTTAACCACTGAACAATATCTGAGCCTAGGAGCAAAAGAAAAGGCATTTATAGATTAGTAAGTTTTCTCTCACTATTCTTCAGATCCCTGAGGCAATTAATATTGTTCTTCCATGAAAGAGATCTACATTTTTTGATCAGCATGTCCAGAAAAAAAAACCACTGGCCATTCTATTTTAGTTTAGGGTGTTTTTTGGCTTTTTTTAGCAGTGAAACACAGAACTACCTTCTTTAGGCTAAGACTTATAAAAAGTAATAGAAGTGCATTAAGTGTGTTGTAGTAGTCTGCATTTTAAAAATTACACTACTGCAAAATGTACATAGAAAAACACTTTACTAATTTAAGTTTCCCTCTTCCCCCTCTGCTTAAAAATTATTTTACCAGTAAAGGCATATTCAGTTATCTACATGTGGACTACAAGTGTATCAAATTCCACCTCCTGGCTAAGCTCTTGACAAAATTCATTTTTCTCATGGTGCTAAAGTGCTTTCCTTACCACTCCAGTCTCCCTTGCTCTCTATCCCTTCATTTATTGCATATCCTTTTCTTTCTATTTAATTTCCTGCCTTATTTTAAGGTCCCATGCTATTGCCTACCTCCTAACACCTTTGATAGCAGATTTTTTCCTGCCTTTTACACTGAGCATCCTTCCAACCTCACCTCCTAATTCCTAACCCATCTGTTCCTCTTGGGCATGCACTTCTGTCAATGGCACTTCTATCACATGTTGCACTCTATGTCACAAGCTGAAGTCAGCCTTGTTTTTCAAATAGAAAGCTACAGTTGAATTTCACCCACTGTGAACATGATTTGCGAAATAAATTATGAAGCATTGCTGCAGACAAAATTCCCAAACCACATTCATAATGTGAGCAACTTGAAATAAACAAAACTGGCTTAGAGGGAAAATGGTTGAAACACTGAGGTATGTTATATGCATGTTCTTCATGTTTCATGATATACCCAGTTCAGACACGCAATGTAAGAGAGAGAGACATCGTATATTTCCTTATAGAACCAGTATGTAAGTTGCTCATCCATTCCCCACCAAGTATAATGACAAAACTCTTTTATAAACCTTAAATTTAAAACAATATTAAAACAATATTAAACATCTATAACAATATTAAATTGTTATTTACAATTAACAATATTAAAACAATATTAACAATATTAAAAATCTATACATCTTACACAAATGTAAACTAAAACAATAAAATCTCTTGAATGTAGTATAATATATAACATTAGAATGTGGAGTGTATTTGCCCTGTTAATCCTTAGATTCAGATTTCTTCCTGTACTTTACATACTGCACAATTTCCTTTGCTTTTCTTAAGGCAATGAAAACAATATTTTTAAAAGGCATTTCAGAAAAGAAAGAAAATTTACTTCTCCTTCTAGCTTTTATTTTATTACACTCAGTGAATAGCTTTATCATATACTTTAAAAAGTCTCATTGATTATATCATATTTTTCCAGGTATGCATGCATTACAAAGTTGATTACATAGCAGTGAAAATCTAGTAGAGACTTAACAACCATGCCCAGAGTAAAAGTTTTTCATTGCTAAGTTAAATGTCTAAATTTTGAGATATTTTAAACTGCAGTGGAAGAGTTTCTCATAGCATTTACATGGCTTTATCCCTTAAATGAGGCAATTTACCTTTGCATGCTGTTGGAGTATACAAAATGTTTCATAATTTATTTTTTTAAATACAATTTTAACACTTCTTTAAATACATATGAAATACACAAGGTTGACATTGAAGGAAAAAATTAGTTTCATATAAGACGAAACTTCATAAACCTCAATGACCCCATTCCAAGCATAGCTATATTTTTCTGTCAGGTGACTAGAGAAGTTAGTCAGCCCCAAATATTTTTTAAAATCTTCAAAGATCAAAGGCAAAAATTAGAAAAATAAAATTACATTTTGAATACTGATTTTTAACCTTGTCTTTCAAATCTCTCAGGTACCATACAAGAAGAGGTTTTCCAGTCTTTCCAACTTGCCTTCAAACACCTTTTTCCTTTTTGCCTCTTTCAAAAACTTTCTTACAGTGACATGCTGTATCCCTGAGTTCTCAACTCCTGGCCTCACATTTAAGTATACATGGTCTGCACATCAGAAATTTCAACTCCATATGTTCCAATGTCTTTTGGCTTATTATAAATAATACTGGGAAATTGACTTTCTTGAAAATGGCAGCATCTGATTATGAAAGTTCATTGATGCTCTAATCACACTTTACCCTGAAGCCATTGCCCTGGCACATGAAAGCCTGGACAGGAGTTTAAGCCAGCCATTGCATTCAAACACACATTTCAGAACTATGACTTTCATGACAGATAAATAAATATCAACATCAACATTCTCCTTCTAGTGTGAAGGCTACTCAAGTAAAACAAACTTGCAAGTAATTTGTCATATGGTGAGTGAGAAATGCATCAGTTCGTATTTCTTTGGGAGATCTTGGGGCCAACTCTAGTCCTAAAATAAAAAAGATATTAACTTGTAGAGCTTGCTGGGTGATTTTTTTAGCTACTAGTTTTAAGGTCTAATCAACAATATTGTTTCCCTTAATTATTCCTGTGCCCTTTTCTAAGGTTTATTACTTATGCAAATGTGTTTCTAAAAGAAAACCATTACTCTAATTTCTTATCTCAGGAAAGAGAAAAAAAAAAATAAAATAAAAAAAAAAATAAAAAAACAAGGCAGCAAAACAGCTGAAAACAGGAAAATAATACTTCCTATGAATGTAACTTTGAAAAAAATTGGCCAACAAATTCATGAGTTTTCATGCACGACACTTCACATCTACAGGAATTATGATCCAAGACTATAAACTTCATTCTTTGTAAACAAGAACTAATACTTATAGGATGAAAAATCTTTAACCTTCAAAACTAATTCTGTCTTATCACCAGAAATCTAGCAAAAAGACAAGCTAGTCAGACTATATAAATTCCATGGAAGTCACTACACCTTGGTACTGGACTCACCTGAAAAGGAAAATTTCAGAATCCAAATTAGAAAATGTTAGCTGTGTCAGATACTCAGTTTTTGTATATTGTTTTATGTGTGATATCAAAGACCCAGCTATAACATTGTCAAAGCAGATTATGAAGTTCTCCAGTGTCTCCCTGCCTCACTTCCAGCAAGCAGCAAAAAAAGGCAAGTTGCTGTTAGATCTGCAAGGTGCAGAGACTTCAGTCAAATTGCCGATTGAATTTTGAAATCCCACAAAAACCTTCAGTGGTTATGCCAATTTCTAAAGCAAATAAAACTGGAAAAGGAAAAGCACTAATTTTCAATAATATCTTAAAGATAGCAAAAGCAGAAAACATTTGGAAAAGGTAGGCTTTTTAGACGTAGAGCCTGAAACCCAAGAGTGAGATTCCTTAAATGCCAGCACCTATCTCAATAAAGGCAACAAAATTCCTAAGATCTCACTCAAGTCCAGAAAAAAGACAAACTTTAATCATCTTTAAAGAAATAGGCACAAACGTCTATTTTCATATACAAATGAAAAAGACTCAGCCATGTTCTTCGTGAAATGTACTTGCTGAAAAATTTCCACAAGTGATTAATTTTAAATGAAATTGTCCAAAAATAGCAGTTGCTGGAGCTGTCACAGCATCTTAAGAAAATATTTTTGAGGAAAGCATGCTCTCTGAACCCTGAAATACTAATTTCCAAGTCAAAGTCATAAAGGCCAGGGCAATGCTAAGGTTACCTTTCAGAGAAAATCACCTATTTTAAACAAGTCTGTACAGAATACATTTTCAAAAAGTGCTGGTTCTGACCTATAGAAAATTTCACAGGAATTATAAATCAATGCTATGCATAGATGCAATGAGCCACGTAAACCTTGATCTGAGGAAAAAAAGATATGGTAATAGTACTGCAAAAGAAAAGCAAAGTTCAAAATGCTCTTTATTACAAATCAAAAACATACCTAGTGGAAGAAGGGACAGCTGTAAGAAAGTATATTTTATTAATCAGAATCACAAACCAAGAAACTACTGACTACTGAATAACTTGATTCAATGATGTCTTACTTCATAAAGAGAGAGGTTCAACCTTGCAAAGAAAATAGTCTTTTTCTGTTTATATCTTAGTTTAGTAACTAAAGCCTATTCCTATTTTTACTTTCAGACCTCAGAGTATTTGCAGATAATGAAGAGGGAAAGTGAAGCAGGAAGCTCCCCTGTATTGCTGATACCAAGAGTTTTGCTGTTGACAATCAAGGCTTCTGCAATCTGAACGCTCAAAAGCAGCATAACCATCATGATTATGTTTGCCCAGGCAGTTGGGCCTGTTTGGTGCTGAAAGGCAGGAGCAGAACATTCAGGTGTTCCCTCAAGGGAGCCTCATGGTTGGCTGGCTCAGCTTCAGTGCTGCACCACCACCCAGCCATGAGAACATGGAGATTTTTTTTGCAGGGCAGCTCACCATACAGATAACTTAATAAACACGACTAGAAAATATCACTGTCTAAATTGAAGACAAGACTATTACTAAATTAGTAAGGAAACAGTACTGTATTTGCTTTATTTCTCTTTATTTTTTCTATTGAGAGAGGAGGGTATTGGGTCATTTTAACTTCCACTTCAACACCATCACTTTGTGGTGATACATCAGGAAATTAAGTTTAGTCACTGATACAAACTTCAAAATCCTTGATCGTGACTAAAAATAATATAATGTACAATTTCATTTCTCACCACTAATTCAGACATTGGAAACACAGAAAGTGGATTAGATGAGTAGGGAGATAATAAAAGTCAGTAGTCTCTCGGGCTTTCAGCACTAGCTGGTTTTGAACAAAAACTGCTGTCTAATGAAGAAGAGGACTCTGCAAGAAAGACTTTTCTCTGGTGAATAGGACATAAATTATCTGCACTCTTCCTGAAGTTTTCACAATCACGAACCACAGTATATACTGCCACAGTTATATCAGCATGGATATTTCACAATTTCTTTTCTTTATCTGAGAAGAACAGTCTGTGTACAAATTCTTCATGCACATATCTGAAAGAAATCAAGTACTATATAGTTACAGGCAGAAGGGCAGAGTGAAGAAAAACAACAGCTATATTATATTTGGCTTAAAATGGAAAAATACATTATTATCCAGTACCTATACTGGATTATTCAGATTAATTTTTCTCTATGTCTATTACAGCTGAGTAAAGAGAGGCTTTGCATCACTTGATTGCAGTGTCCACAGAAAGGTGAAAGAAGAATGGGTGGGCTCCTCTCTGACACTGGAGTTGCAGAAGTGCCTGAACGATCATATACCCCAGAAATTCTTTCCACCCTCTATTTTTATTTACTAGGTTTTTTTTTTTCTTTCTCTTCTGTATTTTTTTGGATTAATGTAAAATAGATTTATAGAGTTAACTGAGTAGAATTTTTTATCATGAGTGGCAAAAGAGCTGACACTGATAATGTGAATACACTGCTGATTGCACTTACATAATTAACCTTCTGACCTTTACTATTTAAATGGGGTTGACTTTTTAAAAAGAAAAAAACATCATTGATCAGAGTGCAATTTGATTAAGGAAATTATTTACAGCTCAGCTTTGACACTCATTTCTGTCACTTGTTTTTTAAGAATAACTGATGAAAACACATGCAGAAACTTACTCTTTTGATTAATTATAATTGAGGGTGGACCATATATTTGTTTGAGTTATGTTAACAAAGATGTACCCAGGTGCAGATTTAAAAATGCCATCTGAATAATACTAACTGCAGAGACAATATGGCATATTTTAATGAAACTACTCAAGCACAAAAGTAATTGCAGTTTTCTAGTTTTAAAACAACAATCTGAAATACAGTTTTTTCCAAAGTGAAGGTAGAATCAGGAATTTGCAGAAATAAAACCCTCAAATTAATCATCCTACTGCTTTTGAGTTGGATTCTTTCTCAGTTGTAAGCAATCCTCAGAAATACTCAAGGCTAGAAGGGCCGAAAGGACCCATAATTCTGGCTAGCCTGACCTTGCAAAGAACAACATGTTGCTTGATACTGTTATGGCTTTCTGCTTTAGACAGGAAAATTAAGCTACATTCACACTGCGAAAGAGCTGATAAAGAATGCAAAAATCTCTCCCACTTCCATGCCAATATGAAATAAATCAACGGTGCTGAGCAACAAATTTCAGTAATGTAAACCCTGGAGTCACACTCTGTCTCATAACCAAGCTTCAGAGCAGAAATCCGGTTTATAAACACTAAAAGGATAATTAAATACAGCTGTGTATCTGTGCCACTCTTTATTCTAAAAGTGGCAATCCACACAGGTCCCTGTGTCCTCCAGCAAAAGGGATTGTTGCTTCATTCCAGCAATATTTATTTCTGGTTTCCCAAAAGACATCCCCTACTTAAATCTCTTCCACAGCCACAAATGACCATTTTACAAATGAGTCTAGCTGTGCATAATTGGCAATATATTAGTAACCACTGAAGAAACCCCTGTAATCCCAAGGCTCTCATCCCAAGCACTAGAGTTTAGTGTCTTGTTGAAGAACATTGCTCCATGCTAAACATTTGCAAGACAAGAGTGATGCTGTTCAGAAAAATTAAGTTGCATGAAAGCCCTGTACAGCCTGTCCACCGCAAAGGAATTGTTATGTTTTTCTTCAAAATTATGTAAAACCTTGTGATCCTGATGAACGCTAATAGAGCATCAGTGTGCACATGACATGTAAAACCTTAAAAACTTCCTCTATGTAAAAAATATTTATGGGAGGAAAAGCCCATAAAATATGAACACCGGAAAAATGCCCTGAAGAAATTTTATTTATGAGAAATCCTCACCTCCAAAAAAAAAAAAAAAAAAAAAAAAAAAAAAAAAAAAAAAAAAAAAATTTAAAAAAAGAGAAGAAAAACTAAACAAAAACCAATCCACCAAAACCAGATAAAAAACACCACACCTTGTTTTTTACTACTGTATGCTTTCTTCAAGCAAAACTAAAGACTGAGATAAACAAGGAGTCGAGGAGACTTATCAGTGATATACTTCATTTCCTGTTCATCAGAAATCTTAAATAATGCTAAAAGAAGATAACCTAAGTGATTTCCAGCTTTTCTCATCATGATGCCCCTTCTTTTTTTCTCTCAATTAATTCCTCTCTTTAATTTACAAACACCTGCAGACACATTTGGGTACTATTGAGAGAGAAACAGCCAAGAATTCAGCTACTCATCATGTTCTCCATCTACCATTACCTTTGGGAGCCCAAGCTAAATCACATCCTACAAAATAGTTCTGGATCCAAGTGGAGAGCAGGAAGCCTCCAAACACCAAGCATTATGGTGTCCCTGCACTTCCCAGCCACCAGTGTGTACTGTGTAAATCAACAGGCAATGAGGCTGTTCTGCAATACCAACGCTCCACCTTGTAGGTGAGTGCCTAGTCACCAGCTTAAAGAACATTTTTTTCTATCTTTCTCAATGATGACGTAATTTCTTTTTAAAAATAGTGAGGAACTTCACATGGAAGAGAACAGTCTCTACTGTCTGCTAATTACATTCTCTAAATCATGAGGGGCTTAGTCCAAATTTCTGCTCAGAGGCAAGCAGTTTCAGGCCTTTGAACTTGTGTTTCACCTCAGTTTTAAGGCATTCTGGTTGGGGTATTCTGGTTGTGGCCCCTTGTAATTCATTTTACTGGAGCTGTAACTCTTTTATGTTCAATAGCTTGGGAGACGAGAAGAGAAAATAAATTATTTACAACTCTGTAGGAAACCCACGTGGGAAGTTGAGCATCTGGAGTCCCCTCCCTACTGCTGTGCAGTCTGGTTAATGGAAAGTAGAACAGCTCTGGCAAGTGTATCCTGGTGGAGAACATTGCAGTGTATGAATGTAAGAGCAGCCACCCTCAAGAAAAGCTGAGAAGGAAATGGGTATATGACTCCTATGACAAGTTTGACCTCCCATCCCTGAAATAACATATAAAAGGGCAAGAGTAACTTCAGTTTTGTCTAACTATCTTGAACTCTCACTCTGAAAAATTCATCCAAGATTATTTCTGGAAAACTGGCAATGTATTCCTAAGAGAAAAATTCGCTACTTGCCATAAATAGTTCATCTAGCCTTCTTTTTTGTATCTAGTGGATGTTTTACTGTGTCTTGCCAATAACTTTGTATATAGAAAACATATAGATTGATAAGGGTAGGTTCTTTCTCTCATACACATATCAAGTGTTTGCACATTGTATTTTGATAATCTTCACAGCATAGTAGAAGCTGCCTGAGTTTCTCTGCCATAATAAACTCATTTGCTTTCTTATTTTTTACATCAGCAGTTTGAATGTAAAACTAAAAATCTTCTATGTTCAACAAAAAAGCTTTGTGAAACTCTTGACCATGCTTCAAGCAATGATGTAATATTTTCATATTTCCACATTAATATCTCTAAGAAATACAATATTTTCCTAGAGAAATGCTTCTTCTAATTCTTGTCATACTGGCCCCCAAAAGACACCCACACACAGATGGCAATGGAAAGAAGTGAAGAGCAATGCAATTTTTGCTAGACAATTTTAACATTCATGGAGGATTTTCACAAGGGAAAATCCTCAAGTCCTAATTCAGGGCTAATGGGAATAAATATATAAATTATATTAGACTTGATTTGGGATTTTGACTCCAGGAAGAAAGTCAGTGGGGACACAATGACTTGCAGTTTTGAAATTTAACCAGCAACAGTGTTAATGTCCTTCCTTGCAAAGTGTTCCTACACAATAATAGTTAATTTATAAACTTGGTTTAAAAATGGGTTTTTCCACTGTTGCTATTTCAAGGCACTCTTTCAGTGACTCATGCTTTTACTGTTCTCTTCACTTTAGACTCTCAAAACTGATGTCCAAAAAAAACCCCTTTGATCAGGATAGATTTCCTGACTAACCCAATCTATTTAATTTAGTTATTTTGACAAAAAATATACCTTTTAGAGAGATTTAGTGATGCTTAGTACAACAGCACAAAGTGATGCTTTGCAGAAGCTCCTGAGCCACAAGTTTTCCCAAGAATTTGATCATTACCCAGTCATTCTCACACATACAGAAACCACTCCAACAGGAAACTTCTTCTCAACAAGAAAAACCCTACAATACATCAGTTGCACAAAATACTTATCTTTCAGAAATACAATCCAGTGTAGGGAAAAAGGCTATAACAGAAAGTCTGAAAACATGAATTTCATAATAAAATACCAAGAAATGGCAGAACAAAAATACTTTGTTTTGCCAAATTAGTCATTTGGGGGTTTTAGCTCTTTATTCCCATTGTTCCTTAGCCTGAAGCACAGATCAGCTATTTTTCAACTGGTAGTTGTAAATACAAAGTATAAAATACAAGAAAGTTTGCTGAAGCTGAATAGAAACCTTCAACCTTAATCCAAATATTCAAGTGTTACACCAGAAATGTCACTGACTCTGATCAAAACTTTGCTCAAGGCTTCTTTTTTTCTATTTGAAATATGAAATGTTTTAATATTCAATAGACTACAGAAAGTTCAAATGAATATCTGTTCTTGATTAATCTGTGCTGGATGTTTTTATGGTATTTCCTCCAGATCCATGATTATTTTAATGCTGCTATGTCTCAGAGTTTACACTTTAAAGATCTGCTGCAGGGCTACATTTTCAAAAGGGAAAGGAAATTAAGTTGTTGAAATTTTAAATACCTATATTTTTGAGCATTATTCTGACTGAAAACTTAATTCCATTCAACTTTAACAAAATATGGAACTGTTTCAAGACTTCAGTATGCTCAGTTACTTGGCATAACAAAAATCACTTACATTATATAGTATGGAATGAACTGTGTTAGAAATAAAAATTACTTTGCTCCAACTCAATACTTCCACCAAATTCAGTGCATTTTTCATTTGCAGTCTTTCATCACTATTCACAGATTATGAATTAATTTATTCTAAATGTCAATAATTGTGCTACACAACTATCTGAAGCAGATATTACTGGGTCTGTTCTCAAAGATATAAAAATCTCATTGTTCTTCTCATGGTATCTCTTTACATATGCACCTCAAGAGCCCTGACACAATAAAGGTAGAATTTATTAGCTCTTGAGGAAAATTCCCAAATATCCATTGAAATATAAGTTCTAACAATTGAAATTCTCTAACATGATTTATCCATCAATGGAGATTTACCAAAAAATTGAGATAGACATGAACTACTATTTTAATATGCAATCAACAGCTCTTCGGTGGAAAATAAACTTAATCATATCATCCATAATAAGCAATATATTTCTATCTCAAATTGAAAACTGAAGTATGGTATATGCCCAATGACATATACTCATAGACGTGAATATACACGCCAGTCATTTTATATACTATACTCCCATCCATCACTTAGCATCAATGAACTTAGCAAACCAAGCAAAACTTGGAGAAAATAAATCCCTCTACGTTTCAGTTTACCAAGTACATTTCCTTGCTGCTGTGTTTCCCAAGGGACATTCACATCAGCATTTTTAAGATATAAATTGTAGCCCTGTAGCTAGTATTGGCTTTTTCTCTATGACATTTTTATAGGAATTCAGAATCACCTTTCTGCTTTGGCAAGTAATGCGGTACCACATTAACCAAATACATTTTTGAAGCAAAGTACTTTGCTTTCCATCAGTATCAGGCTCTTGGAGCCTGGATGAAGAAACAATCTCTGCAAAAAGCTTCTGTCTTCTCCCATCCCTACCCTCACATTCATTACATTCAGAGCAACCATTTAATAACACTAATCCACGACCTCTTGGGAAGCATTTGAAAGTTTATGTGGAAAAGCTGGAGAGAGTAGATTTCCATCACCCATTATCAAGTAGAAGAATGATAAAAAAGACATTATTCTGAAATATCCTAGGCCACAAGCCCAAGATGTAACCTTTGGTATTTATTTCTACAGTAAAGATAATAGTTCCTCACACTGTGCTGTGGATTTTGAGCACTAGAGAACAGAAAAGTACTTTGAAAAGATCAACCTGTAAGTACTACTGCAATAAATAATAGTGCATATTCTGGAGTTGGAGTCTATTCTTCATGTTATTTTAATGTACATTTCAATGTTTTATTTCTTTAGATGAAAACTGATGATGTCTTACTGTGAACATAGGATAGGTCTTTCATAACTTAGACTTGTGAGTAGAGAGCTCCTTGTAAAGATGAGACTGTAGTTCATTATCTTTTTCCTTCTTCACAAAATGCAGAAAAAATTAGGTTCATACTGTTGCCTAGGAGTATGCAGTGACGTAAATACTACTTTTAGCACCTGTTGCGTCTTTGCTGTTTACATTGTCAGAGTAAGAATAAATAGTATCAAGATGTAAAATCACCCTTGGTGAGAGAACACTTACACACAAGCATTCAGCTACCTATCCAAACCAGTCCTGGCCGTCTTCCCAGGCCCTGTGCAAACCATTTATTTGACTTTTGGTTTCTCCATGTAATTTTTGAGGACTTGTACATATTTTATGTAAAATTTCTTCCTTATCAACTGACTGCAGACTCAGGAACAGAATATATATATACACACATATGTATGTATATATGTATATATATATTTATATATATATATATTCTCTTGGGAAAACAAAGGCAGGATCAGTAAAGAAATATAGAGCAAATAGATATCCAGTACTAGGATTACTGTTCACTTATGGAAGGTAAAAGTAGACACAACTCTTGAGGGCCTGGAGAAAATAAAGATTTGTCAGTCAGCTAAAGGAATTGTGCTGTCTGCATGAAATATAGTCCCAAGTTTGGGAGGGAGGGGGCAAGAAGACATTTGAGAAAAACATGTTCTTGCTCAATCTTCTTATACCCTTAAAAGAGCTAAAATGAATTCATCAACAGATTACAAAAGGAAACTAGCTGCCCTCCCTTGCAACAGGAAAAAAAAAAAAAAAAAACCACAACAAAATCCCATAATTCAAAAATTTAAAGTATTTCTTCATAGATAAATGTACCCTGTTCAGTCTGGCACCAAAAATTAATATGATTCTCCTGCTACCTTACTGTCAGAAAAGAAATCAGGGAGAGCAGAATAGGGTGCTTGTGCTTGGAGTAGCAAATAGTCTGATTATGGCAGTATGCAGATCACTTCCCCTTGATAGCCTGGGAACAGAACTGTTCTCCTCTTCAAAAACACAGAGGAAAGGTAGTGGTAATACGACTGGTGAGGTTTTTTCTTGATGCAAAATAGGATGGATATAAGCCACGCAGAAGGGAAGTCTTAAGTAGCTTATCCCTTTTAACTTTCAGGTCGACTTTGAATGAGGCAGGTTTATACTTACAAACTAAGAATATACCAGGCTATTTTAGTCCTCCTTTCTAATATTCCAATTCTATCTGACCCAGCATAAAGCTGGGCTCCTGTCAATAACCAATATACAAATAAATGCCTGGTGTAGCACTGTTTTCAACAAATAATGTCCAATGGATGGGAACAGGCTAGCCACATTAACAGCCAGTAAAACATGCTGCTCTCAAGCAAGAGATGACCGCTCTGTTCGTCCTGCAGCACACAAACACAGCAGCAAGTCACACCAGGCAGAAAATACCAGAATTTCTTCATCTCAAATTCATTACTCTCATCTTTTATTGAGTAACGAGGAGTATGTCTCTGGCCATTGCCATTTCTAGAACAACGTTCCTTGGTTTTAAGTAATGGCTGATGGGCTAAATTTATGTGGGGTTTTTTTGTTTGTTCTTTTGTTTTGTTGGGGTTTTTTTGTTTGATTTTGTTATTGTTGTTTTGGTGGTTTTTGTGGGGTTTTTTGGTAAAGAAAGTGATGGCTTACTAGTTTAGGTGAGTATATTAAAAATATCTATAGATTCAACTCTAAAATTATCTTCCTTTTTTACTTACAGTACTGAGTTTTCCCTCACATATTATGCAGTCTAGAAATGACTGTCACTCAGGGAAAGGAAGCAACAAGGTTTTACTACTGTTAATACATTTTACCTTTCAGCAATTTTTCCTTCTCACATGTTTAAAACTATCATTAGCTTGCGTTATGATAGATGTCCTTGCTAGTTAGTGTTTTCTTGTTTTTAGCAAGTAAGCTAACAAAGGTAGACAAGTTCTTGTTCTTCCAACAAGAACGTGTGCACAAAGAAAATAGAGGAAAATTACAGCCTTGAGCACAGGATGTGAAGCCCCCACAAGCAACTCTTGTTACATACACAGCAAATACAAACATGTAATGCTTTAGTGATGCCTAAATTTGATGTACTCTAAACTTAGTAAAGCTGATGATCACCAAACCAAGCATATCAGTGAAGGAAAATAATCTGGAAGAGGTAGGAGTTGCTCTGCTGTTTCATGATGCAGAGCTCATTCAGTAATTTTAACATGGAAGCATTTTATACTAATTGCTATTTGAACATGTTGGAACAGTTTGTCCTCTGCTAAAGACCCTACAATGAGCATTTCTGATGTGACAATTTAACTGAATAATTAAGATTTTCTGTGTTGCCCATGTTCAGTGGTTGCTCAATAAAGCCCCTGACTTGTTATTCTCTGAGTTTTCCCAGTCGAAAGTGCATCTTCAGAAGGATGCTTCACAAATCACAACAGAACCAGAGACACCAGTTTCTCACCTTGCAGCACACTTTGAGGCTCTCAAACTTTATTTTGATATGAAGTGGAACCCCAACATCAAACATCAAAGCTTTGCACAAACTGAAAAATTAAAAATATTTTCCTTTAATGCTATCAAAATGTGTGATTCAACAGGGACAAAATCTTTTTCTTAGCATAAAACAAACAGAATTTTTCATCTTCATCTTTATGACTTATACAACAGCTTCTAATGGGAGTATAATAATAAAACAATAAAAAAACTCTCAGTATTTCAGTACTTTCTGATAATGGCAATGTCAAAAAAGTTTTCCTGAAGAAGTGTGGCTCTGAAAACATTTCACAGCAGAAAAATAGTTTGCCAGATATATCATCATAAATGCTCTTAATGGTTAATTCTTCTAAATTAGGGAGGTGTAGAAGGCTTGAACAGAACTAAGATAGATGTGCCTCACTATCCTGTGATTCTATGATCTCTCTGACAAGACCAAAGGACAGAGTCATAGGACCTGCTACATGGAGTGCTCAGGGACATTCAAATGATAGTTTTAGACACAAGAGATAAAATAAGAAGAGAATAATGGGCAATCTTGTCTGCCTTTTTCTCTTAAGGTGTTAGCTTGTCAATCATTACAGAATAAGTAAAAACTTTTTTATTCGACTGTATATCTTTAATAACTTGCCACTTCCATTTTAACCTCAACTAAATTCAGAGATATTCTTATTGTGCAATATAAACACTATAATGATAGCAGTGATAGCTCTCCTTATCTCATACCACGCCTCTCTCTTGTTCATGAGTCATCTCTCCTCTTCCCATGTAGTAAAGAAAACACATGAGCCTCGAAAAGCTAACACCTCTTGCAATTTTACATAGCAAATACCATTTGGAAAACGTATTTGTAAAATCACAGCTCCTCTAACTACTATACCAGTTTCCTGACAGTGAGTTATATACAGTAGGGATGAAGACATTTGGAAAGTATCTGGAACTGAGCTTCTAGAAGATTTTTTTTTTTCTTTGAAAATAAGAGTAAAAGCAAACTTATTCTTTTGGCAGTTTTGTATCATGTCCTTTTAAGCTTTAATTTCCACTCTATTCTTTAATTCTGGTGCTATGCTTACAAGTAATTTCTCTTGATTGAATGATAAATCAAAGGGAATATTATAAAGCCATTCTCTGTCTTAGTTGCAATGGGGAAATCCAAACTCTATTATGGTCACTAAAAACATATTAAAAGTCTCAAATCAACATAGTTTCAAGAAGTGATTGAAAAAGATATTAAAATATGGCTCAAATTTTTCTCAGCTATGACATATGTTGAGACTTACAGAAAAAAAATGGCAATTTAAAACTGCTTGAGAAACTTAAAGTCTATTTCTTTACTCCTTCTAAGGTCGGCATGCGTGCAAAATTGCGGTGAAACCATAACCACCTAAAGCTACCTACTCCCAACATAAAACTTCTCTATACAATACTGACCATTTTTATACTCATCTGCACCTTTGCTACTTGACAGGTGAAAGGGATGTGCAAAAAAAGGCTCCAACACTTCATATTGTCTAAGAAGCTGTCCTGACTGTCTCTCAAAGTACTTTGTCTATTAAAGTTCCTTCCTGGGCTGTGCAAACTAAAGTTGCCCATGCTCTAGCTTGGGCATGATCACACTCTATAAAGAAGAAACATTTAGACTATTCTGACATAAAACACATTTGTTTTACCAGAGGTATTAGCAATGCAATGATATTCCCTCCTTCAAAAGCACTTTGTTTGATGTATGATTGATGCCTTCACAAGGAAAATTAGACAAATGCAGGTAATTAAAGTCACGTATGTAAAAACTAGGAGAATCTGTGCTCCCTCCTCTCTGTGCAGGGAAGCTGAAGGAGGACAGATCTCTGGGGTGTCAGACAGGGAGTGTCTTAGATGCCAGTTAGGTAACTATGCTGAAAAGAAAGCAAAAGGAAAGACAACTAGATATGTACAAACAAGTAGGGTGAGGTTATTGAGGGACATATTATTTGAAGGACCTCCTGTTGTCTTGGATTTGACTGACGCGGTCACCTGCACCAAAGCTGGTTGCCTGTATTTGGCACAAGGGAAAGAAGAATGACAGAAGAATGATCACTGCTTTAAAAATCTTTTCAGCAAGGGAAACAATGCCTAGTTTTGTTTTTAGAAGTTGCACTACTAAAATAAGTGCGATTTCTTAAAGATGTAAAACTTACAAAGTGCCCTGCAAAGAATTACAGAAAATCATTTAATTGATTTAAAATATGTAGAACGGTATATGGAAGAGCTCCAGCAACATTAAGTCCCCCAGTACTACTATGATGAAGTGAGTAGACAGTTCACTTTATAGCTGTGGTAATGGTCAGAGAGGCCAAATGAAAAGACTGATGCCACAAGGAGAGAATAGTTAAGCCAATGATGAAAATCCAAGAGACTTCATTTTAAGCCCCACTTATGGGCCGTAGGTTATGCTAGTATGCCTTTGGCAACACCAAAACAGGGGTTTTGGGCTTTTCTTTTTGGCAGGCAGGGGCGGTGGTGCATTGACAAGAGGAATACTATACTCATACTACACTCAAAATCTTAAAAAGAAATAAAAAAATTTAAAGAATGACAGGCAAATTTTCATACTTCAAATGGAAAGATTCAGCCTTAATTATATTGATTGTTAGATTGCTGGACTATCTATTGCAAGTGCTTCTTTAATAATAAATGACCCTTGGACTATTTATTTATAAATGCCATGCAAGATACAGGAAACATACAGATAAAGGTCAGTGTTTTACATGATGAATTCAGGCAGGGCTTCCAAGTGTATCAGGCTTGTTCTTGATCTTATTTCATATGAAAACTCTTCATATCATTTGCATTGGTGGCTGGGTATAAGTTAAACGGGTTTTCTTGCATTCTTATTAATGTTAACATTCATTTTACCAGGTTTTCCTTTTTTCGCTGCTATTTAAGCAGGTGAGATGGAATATAAACTGAACACTTGAGCAATGAAAAGAGTTCAACTTCAGGCTTTC
This sequence comes from Zosterops lateralis, assembly GCF_965231275.1. Classification (NCBI taxonomy): domain Eukaryota; kingdom Metazoa; phylum Chordata; class Aves; order Passeriformes; family Zosteropidae; genus Zosterops; species Zosterops lateralis. The sequence continues at coordinate 46,153,707 of NC_139764.1, forward strand.
TCTCTGGTTTTGTTGCACTATAACCATGTATTACCCTGAGTACCTGCCAGATAAAAAGGTCATGAAAATATATAGCATGTATATAATACTGATCACGCTTTTTCAGGACTTCAGTTCCTATCATGTCCTTTACATTTTTTTTAAATGCTAATTATACTCAGTCTGCTGTGTTATACAGAAGTTGCTTTTGGAAAACAGGATTATTTTGCAGTTACAAATGGTCATCAAAGGACAATTTGTGTGATTCAATGCTAGGGTTGATACTGTTAATAAACACCCTCAGCTGGAAACTGTAGAGAAGAACCTTGCAATTAAAGAGTAAACACCTTTGGAAATCCAAGGCAACAACTCACTCCTAATGCGTGCACCCACACTTTTTTAGATTTCAGACAATTAACTGGGGCTCTACTGCAGCTACTCTACTCTACAACAGAGGAGTCTGTTTTATATAAGGGCACCCAGTGCAGCGCTGGCTGAGAGCAGTTTGGGAATTCCAAGCCCTGCTCTTTAGTCAGCAGCAGCTCCATCAAACCCACATGTGGGCACCCAGCTCCTGACAGGGTGGGGGGCATCTCTCTTGTTTTTCTCTGACCTTGCTGGGTGCTGCCTCATTTGTAGCCTGTTAATAGTTTCAGACTCTTCTGCCATAATCATACAAACCAGGCTGCTGTTTCACAGCTGCTTAAACACGTACTTCATGTATTGGTGCTGTGCTGTATGTTCAGTTCAGTGACTCAGATTCTGAGTGAAGAAAGATCAAATCAAATGTGCATGGATTTTCCTGAAGTTTTTTGTCCTGTAAAAGATATTTAGGCATTGGTTTTGTGCACAGAAATCTTTCAAACAAATCTATTTCTTTTATTAGCACTAAAGTTGCAGGGTTCACTTATCAACAGAAAAATCTCATGTTGGAAATAGTAGTACTCAGCAAAAAAAAAAAAGAAAAGCATTTTGGATTTGAGGCAGAATTTTTTACATTGTTTCTCTTATTCTTCTTTCTTACCAAGTAAATACTAATCACAGATGAAAAACACATTTGATTTTTTTCATTATATCAGCAAGAGGAACTTTTTCCTTTCCAAAATAATGGTAGAAAAGGCAGTTCCAAAAGATTTCCAATAGTGATACAATTCTTCATTAGATCTCAGACCCAGGGCTATAATCTCCTTCTTATTTGACAGATCTGTTGATTTCAGAAGAGTTTCAGCTGACTGAGGACACCTACTGCAAATGTTACAACTAATATATTCCATTTTTTCTTTTTGCCATGTATTGTGCCTGTTTATATGCTTGCTGAAGCTAATGCAAAGCTTAAAATTCTTGCTTTTAATCTGTGCGGTGTCTCTGTTTCTTTCCGTTTGCTATTTTTCTGTAAATATTTTTTTCTGTTTGGATAATCCATTATAAAATACAATACTTAAAATTAATAACTTCCTTTTTAAAGCACAAATGAAATATAATTTTTTTAACAAATAATTATCTGTATCTGTAAGTGGTGTCTTGGACAGAAGGTAATAAATTAGTATTCATGAAATTATATTTTATCTATTTTTCTTATTTCTGGACTTCTAGATCTCTCACTAAATCTATCTGCACATCAGGATTCCATTTTTGCGTACAGATAGTACAGACAGTTTCTATTTTGGCTTGACTAGTAATAAACTGAGGAAAGAGCTTCAGCAAATATTGATGTCTAAGTTTGATGGAGTGGCCTGAATATCCAGGCTGTAGAGATGCGCCAGAAGAACATTTCAAATACACTGAATCTGAGATTTTTTTTATCTCATCTTTTGTAACAAAGGATCCAAAACTATTTGACTCAAACGCCTTAAACTGGAAGCTACTTCTCAGATGAACAATTATGACTTGATCTAAAATAGATGCAATATAAAGAAGAACTAAATTGACATTTCACTCTCTAACCTCACTATTTATTTTGCTTTCTGTACTGTTCTAAAAGAAATAAAAATTGGAAGGATTTTTTTTTTAATTTTCAGCTATCAAGAAGTGAGGTTTGAATTGAAGCCAATTATAACATTTTAAGACACCAGTACATATGTAATGGAGATACATAATTCTTACAAAATAGATTGCCACAGAGAATAAAGACAATGTCTATGCAGACACCTTGTCCTGGATAGCCATAATTCAAATAGCATTTTATAAACCATGAATGCCCTTCAAAACTCACATCTTTCAAAAGTTAAGGCACACTTTCCATATAAAATTCTGCTTCTTCCACAAGAAGTAATGACTCATTCCATATTTAATAATTTATGTACACTGAGGAAGTCTTCCTATTTTCTGACACCTACATGAATAATCACTGCTCCCAAATAATCTAAACAGATACTGTTTCAAAAGAAATGCAATGCTTTTGATCAAAAAGTATAAATCTTGAAGCACACTGGAACCTTTAAACTGGTAGTGTTGGGTAATGCCATTCCTTCTGTCATTAAGAAGATTTAATGGTGCCTTCTCTCTTCCCAATGCACTTCCTATTCAGAAGCCTGTTTTAATTCTTCACTGCAACTGAGAGTTCACGGGCCCCTTTCTCCTTTCTAAAATCAGGTGTCCTTCCTTTCTCTATTGAGACTTCCCAATTAGTACACTAGTTTAAATTTGCTACTCTGTCAATTTATTTTGGTTCTACTAAAACACATTTCAAAAGACTGTTTCATGTTCAATTTATTCTCAGTTTTAGCATTTCACTGAAAACAGTTTCCCTCTATCCTCCTACAATAGCCTGGCTTTCATAGCCTATTAATTGTTCTATAAGGTCTTTCTCTGCCTAATACACAATTCCATTTTAATATAGCTGTGTCCATACAAACTTGTTCAAATGCTTTTTTAAATTTTGTATCCCATCATTAATGATAAGAAATAAAAGGTTTAAGAATAATCAAAAGTGTAATTATATCAGACTAAGTCCAAAACTAACTAGGTGACTGGATTAAACATGGCATATCATCCTGCAGAATAATAGGAGGAGAGTTCTACCAATAGTGACTAAATTACAGGGGTCATTTAATTTATTGCAGAGGTAACTTATAATTAGTGTCCTGGATCTCAGCAACATCACATGAAATTAAACAATACATTAGACCAGCCAATTCATGTGTACTTTACCTTTCTGCTGGTGTGACAGAGCTAAGGACAACCACTGCTGGATTGTACCTGCTCAGTGCACTGGAGCTGTGTTCCCTGTCCCTTGCGCTGCTGTCCAAAGGAGCTATGACCAATACATGGACAGAGATGGATGTCCCACTTGTTTGGGAGTGATTGTTTTTTCTTCTTTACATGAAAAAATGTATTTTCAGACAGAGGAAAAAAAAGTGAGACAAGCTGCACTCTTCTATTTACTTTCATCAACTCTCCTAGAACAGTAAATTGCTACTATGACCAATCTTCCATTTATTTTCTGGAAAATAGACTCAATTACTGGCCTTTAAATGGTCTACAGTTTAAGGACATCATGCCTGCTGGAAGCTTCCTTGTAAGTATGGGACAAAATTAAGATTAGCCTCATAAATCCTGCTTGAGAAACAAGATGTTCTTTAACACAATCATATTTTCTATCTACTTCCAATCCAGAGCAATCAACTCGACACTCATGCAAAACAGATGGGGTCCCTTTGCAAATGCTGACCTCTGTATCCATGTCTTTGTGGCTTGTCATTTTAGTACTTATGATAAAATTTTTAGATGATATATCAACAGTCTGAAAAGATATAAGTAACAAACAAGGCCAAAATATTTCTGTAAAACTGTATTTGACCTCAGGCACAAAAGTCGAGGAGATGAGTCACTCCACCTCCACCTCTCATTAAGACAGATTCTGATTTGTTCTATTGAACAGATACTTTTGTAAGTATGAAAGGACTTGATAATTTTTTTTAAAAAAACACCCACTTCTAGAACTCGAGTACTAGGAACACAAAAATACTACTACTCAGAAAACAAGTGAATAGAGAACAAAAAAAGTCTATTTTTCTCTAAAGAGTATGGAAGAAAAAAGAATTCAACTTGATTACTGATTAAAGCAACTAGAAAAACAAGGAGAGGGTAAAAATGTGGGAAGAAACGCAGAAGGTAGAATTTATGTGATCAAACCATTAATGGGCAGGTTTGGCTCAAAGACTTTTCTCTATTTGCAACATATTGCCTGGTCTAGAGATATAGCTCAGGAAACATCTGAGTACTGTATACTTATTAAGATCTGCCAGCTTCGTTCCATAATAACTAAATCCAAAACTTACAAGAAAATGGTCTTGATGAAAAGGCAAAGCATTGGACATATAGACCTACAGACTCAGTTCTGTAAGTCTTTAAACTACTTCCACATTTGAGCTGTCTCACATTTTGTATAAAATCTCAAAAGGCAAGAATTCTGGTATCAGACAAGAACATAGGTGCTGGTTATCCATGAGATCCTTGCATGCACATATTATGGTAATTGCCTTTGAAGAAAAAAGATGCAAAGAAGTCCCATGTGTCTCCTTGTACATTCAAACACTACCAGGCCTTTTAATAAAAAATATTATCTCACAAAATGTGTGCTTGGAGAGGAGAGTTTAAAACTAATTTCTCTGTCTTTTCTTTTTTTAAAAAATATTCTCAAGGCCTACTAATTAGTTTGGTTTCACTAGCCAAGCCTCAGCAATGACTGTTTCCTCCTTCCTACCAGCAAGTCATTATTTTGTGCCATCTACCTGGATTCTGGAAAATTCCTGGGTTTCTATTCTGTTCCTCAGACACCAAACTCACCAGCCAGCTCCTTCTGACTTCCTGACAATCACTGCAACAGCTCTGCCTGTTTCCCACTGTGGTCTAACCTTAGCTACGGAGAGCTCTGCAGGGAAGCAGCACCTACTGATCTTCCTTAGAAGAGGAAACAAGTAAACCAAGAGTATCCCCACTGAGGTCTTCCATCCTTAAGGCAAAAAAAACACAGATGCTGTGTGGCAAGGCACGCAGCAGGAACGCTGGGCTTTGTGCCTCCAAAGCTGCCAACATCCTCTGGCCTCAGGGACTGCTTGGTCTGTGGGGTTGGGATAAAAGAAAACACGGTAATTACAGCCAGCTTACGTGCTGGTCTTGTAACATCAAGGCTTACTCTCCAACTACATAAGCTAGCAAGTAGGTTTTTAAACAATAAACTCAATTACTGACCTTTACTATGAAGCTCAGTGTATAATAGGCTTTGTCAAATGTGTGGAGCATTGTAAGCAACTCTCATCACACATGCAAGCGCTCTTATTTCCTATTAACAAATTGTTCTTGATACTGTAATTCCATTTAAAATTATTTTCATGATTTGTAGAAAATTGATTACTATCAATGGACTCTTTATTTGCGTAATGATAGTTAGTCACAGTATGCTTCATGAAATTACCTTTACTTCCCATAAGGGTGACTTTTTAATTTAATGTATGTTACTTTTTTTAGGAATGCAGCTGACAGAAAATAGAAGCAGAACTTCTTCAGCACCATGCAAAACTAGCCTATAGATAACTGCAGCAACAACAGAAATATAAACAATTACAATTACTACAATTTATTCCTTGCTTCCTTCTGCAAAGACAAGTCTGCAGTCTTCTGATGAAAGTGCAATGACAATGTCTTGTTCCTCATAGCTGGAACCAACAGAATGAGGAGCTAAATCACAAGTAATCTTGTAAACCTTGCTAACTTGATTTCTTGCTTAAGGGGCATATTCTCCAGGGAATGATTTTACATAGTTTGATTATTTTAACTGCTGGCCGACTATATGTATGTGCCTGTAAAAATGGAAGACTAAAACCTGAAAATATAGAGCCACTTTCTTTTTGCATAAAGTTCATTTAAATATTTCAAATTACTTTGAAACAATAGATTTAAAGACAATAAGATAGAAAAGTATCTACTAAAAAAAGTAAAACTGAAGTACAAAGAAATTATGTTGCTTGAAAAGTCACAATAGAGTCAATGTTAGACATCATTTAAGAGGGAAAGAGGACTACTATTCCAGACAGATATGTATCATCCTAAAATGAAAAGAAAATTTGTTTACAGTGTATTACACCTAGCAGGATGCCTGTAAATAATACGTTATTTGTGCCTGTACCAGAAATACTTATCACATGTCTACATTGCTTGCTAAATTATAGTTAATGATCATCATGCAACCAAAACCATGCCACCAGACAATAGGGTACAATGCCACATAAATCTGAAAATTAGATATTTTTCAGCATGTACTCCAAAATATAATTGCATCAATAATTATTGTCTCTGTTTATAAAACAATTACAGTACCTGCTTAGCTACAGCATTGCATGCAGAAATTCCTTGTAACTATTTTATTCCATTCTAATTGAAAATATATTCGGGAGCCAAACCTGCTAACACATATTCCCACCTTTAGAAGTACACTGCACTTTAGAATTATATTGCAGTATACAAATTAACATTTACAAATCCCATGTACCATTGCAAAGTTTTGATTTTTGGCAAGATAATGGATACTTTTTGGGACTCAAGGATTCTGACCTTAGAGGAATCAAATTGGTGTTCTCTTCCTTTGTCTAAGTGGAAGTTCATTTCTGAAACAGTATCCAGAGACTATTTAAGAGTACCATGAAATAGATACCACATTGTGACAACATTACTAATGCTGAAAGAGAACTTCATGATGGGACTTCATTTGTCTTCAGCTACCGTCTTCCTCTCACCATTCTCAACATGAGCTGCAAATTTCCCTCCTGTCTCAAAAACTAGTGATGGCACAGTACCAACCCTTTCTTCTGAGAAAGCACTTCTATTCTGCCTCCCTCAGATTGCTCTGTGTAAAAATTCCAATGTGATTTAAACAGCTTTGCAGTCATAGAAGTACTTCTTAAACTAGTGGAGTTAAATAGTTTACTTTGCTCTGTTTTCTAATTAAAACAATTACTTAAAATACACATCCCTGACAAATTCTCACTGATACTTACTCCACTAGCTCTAATCATTTCTATGCAGCATCAGCAATATTTCTTTCTAAGAGATTTACAAGAGATACCAAGGAAAACCATTTTCACAGAAGTCCTGAAAATATGTCTGTACATTCACTCTTCTTTTGACATAAGCTAGTCTTTTCTTCCTACAGGGCTTCATGTACATAACAGATTTTAGTTAAGCTATCACTACTACAGATGCTGCTTATATCAGCTTAAGAGGGTTTCTGTTAAGCTGATACATTATGCACTGCCTCCATGGGCAGATACAAATGGCATAAATATGTGTAATACTTATGTTTGTATGTCTGTGTTAGATGGGGCTATTTTCTCTGCTTTCTCTAAGTACTGTTGCAAATGGAAAAGCAGCAAAACACAATTATTAACCTCTGTTAACAGAGAAAACAGCACACTACTGAAACTGAAGCTGTGATAGGTTGTGGAATTCCTGATAATTTCAGATTTATGTGAGGCTGATTCGGGGCTCCCTTTCCACCCCCCATTATTCATGAATGTTGCAAACCCAGAGTTCAGAGACTGAGTGTTGAGGGTAGCAAACTAGGTATATTTTTGACTTTGCTGACTCCTCTTAAAAGTTCTCACATTTCAAAGCTGCAATTCTGTTGCACCTGAAACAGTGGCAAAATCTTACACACAAGGAAATTACTAGGAAGGTGCAGCAAAGGGAGGGAAGTATTTTCATTAGGAAACAACATAGTAGGAAATGGCAGCAAAGAATTTCTATTGCCGATCAACAAGGCCCAGAGCTAATTCTCTGGAAACGAGTTTGGGAGGAAGTATGCATTTGGGAAATGAGATCACCTAATTCAAGGTGTGCATTTCATGTGGACAAACCTCAAAGATGAATGTTCCTAGCAATTTTCCATCTCACAACAAGTGAATAGCTATTAAGGGTTTGGGTTTTTTTCCATCAGTGCAGGACTTCTATACCTATTTCTTTTGCAAATGTCTGTGAAAATAATCTTTTCATATTTTAAGGGAACAAAAATTTATGATGATTGTTTTGCACACAGATTACTTTAAAAGACTTTTTCAATGGGTTTACAGTATATTTCAGTTTCCTAGGACAATTTTGCAAAATTGCCTCAGCCTTTTTAACTTTATTTCCTTCTTTTTTACTAATATTCCCAATGGCAATTGCCACTGAACCAAAAAGTAAGCATAAGAATAAATTTTTTTTTGTTATGTTGTTCGGTTAGGAAGAAGCAATAACCTTTAAATTAGTACTTGTTCTGTATAAAATAACTTCACATTTTGAAAAGCTTTTTATTCCAATAGTAATTTAATAAAGGTCTGATATTAACACATTTCTAAAAATGAAAATGGAGAGCACAATCATTTTGGAACAGGCTCACCAGACAAGTTGTGGCTGTCCCATCTCTGGAAGTGTTCAAGATCAGGCTTGAGGGGGCCCTGGGCAACTGGATCTAGAAGTGGCTGATATCCCTGCCCATGGCAGGGAGACTGGAACCAGATAATCTTTAGGATGTCTTCCAACCCGAACAATTTTATGATTCTATTCTTAAAGATAGCGGAAAGAGCTCTTCATTCCTTTCTTCAGAGAATTCCTCTTACTTGATCCCATCCCACCACAGCTTGCTCATTCTGCATTTACCAATGGCAAAGCTGTCACAAATCTGATTTTCCATAAGATACAAAAGTTCTGTCAAGTTTAAGCAGTTTAAGATCACCCTTAGTTACCATCCTAGTCACAAGGCCAAGATAGGCAAACAAACAGGAGGTGAAATGATGAAGACAGCACTCGAATATCCACTATGGTTTTCTGTAAAGCATACTAATCATCACTCATTAATCACTTAATTGTGTCAGTACTTGGACATGTCTGTGTGTCCAATCTTATAGCTCCATTCTCTAGTCTATATTGACTTTGAGTCAATCTCTTCTACTCATGACTCTAAAAATCATGAACAAAAAATATTCACTCTCAGAAGATCATGAACATCTGAATGCAAATCAGTCACTGACAAAAAGAGGAATGAAAGAGACTGGTGGTATAACTTCAAACAAATTATTTATTTTGGAATAGAGGCTTGTTAACTTTTTGTTACCAAAATTCTGCTTTGAAAAGTGAAACTGTAAAGATGGCAAGTCCCTGCTCCAATTTGCTCATTTGAGAGGGCACAGGAGAGGGAATGATCCAGCTTCTGTCCTTCATGAACTGACAGCAAGCTTTTCATCAAAGCATTTCACTAAGAGTGGAACCTCATCAAGGCAGTGAGCTTGCAGTTTTAACACTGAAGGCTCAGTTTGCAAATAACAAGAGGCTCATTTGACATAAAGAAATCAGCAATGATTCTACCATTAAGTTACACTTTAGGATAATGCAAGAAAAGAGAGGCGAAGAAATGGATAGAACAAGAAAGTAGGAACCTGTCAGCAACCAAGCATGGGAGACACTGAAGTTAAAAACAAGGTCTATAAAATTCAAGACTTGGGAGACAGAAATCCTAGGTTCTCCAGAGTGGTTAATTTACTCTGTAAAATCTCTCAAAAACAGAAATTCCAAAGTTCTTTTATTTACCTATAATGCAACATTACTTTGCTCCAAAGGCACCAGATGATCAAAGTGTTGTGCCTTGTGGCTTTTGCTTCTTGTCAAACCAAGTAGCAGAGCTTTCTATTTCATGTTTAACGTTGGTAATCTCCAGTAGTGAAGTAGATAAACCAATCAACTAATTTCACATGCAGCACTGAGAAGTCATCAGAGTTTAACAACTCATTACTCGACTGGAAAAGATCAAAACTACTGACAGATGAAACTCTCTTTCCTGTTATTAGTCCCCTGAGTCATCCAATTCTCACTGTACTGCTCTTCATTTGTTGCTCCCTGCCTCTGTATAACAAGCAATACTGTTGCAGGTAGCCCCTGTGACTCATTTCTTGGGCTCACCCACCTGTGATTTGTGAGTATGATGAGCTATTATAACACTGCTTTCTTCTGGAGTCTCTCACTACATTGGTCCAGGCTACTGAGACTGCCAGTCTGCTTTTAAGTTGGATTTTTTTTTATTCAAACACATAAATTCGTCAATTTTTTTACCAAGTATACTGCTACTGCATCATTATATTAATACATTTGATAATCAAAATACAGTAATATCTAACTATTTTCGTGATTTCCCAGGTAAAAGAGAAATAAGCATTTTCTGAGATCGAAAAACATTTAACAAAAATTAGATATGATGTCAATAATCTTTCTAAAAAATGGGAAAACACAATGTTTATTTGGAAAAGATAATATATCAGCTTCCTCTACAGGAATGAGAAAAACCTAAAGACTTCACATGGATAATAATTTCCAGTGAAAACTAAATTAATGTTTTCATTTTCTCTTTAACACTGGAGATGTTAAAAATACACCTTTCTACTGATCTCCTTCTCCTATTTTTGTTGGTTCAAGCTGTGACTACATTCCAAGATCACTGAGCCATGCATCAGAAACACCCAGTAACAACTAGTATGAGCATAATTTTCTTGAAAAGTTTTTATTCTCCCTCTGTGTGTATTCTTGAACTGAACTTACATTTCTCATAGCTCCCCCTGCTCCTTCCATAAAAATTCTCATATTCCACACTCAAGTTTACACACAACTCACTTGGCACATTCTCCATGGGTTTTATTCATCACCAAGCTCACTCAAGTATTGCACACTATAAAGTCCTATGAAGAATCACACTGATATTCCATAAAGATCATAAGACATCAATACATCTTCCTAATGAAATATTCATGCTCTGATTAGCTTATGAAGCTTTCAGCACTAATACTGGGTAAACCACCCACATCACCTCACAAAGACTTCCAAAACATACCCTCAACTATTGCTTTGTCAGTAAACTCTGAATTATTCTTTCTGCTTCAAAGTGAACAGCAACACTTTGGCATTTTCTTCTATCAACTCCTTAGCAAAAATAAAAATTATATTTTAGAGCTCCTTCTAAAATCTATGATTCATATGTCAGACTCCCTAAATTCATCATTTCAAGCAAGCTTTTTTATCCATTTCCAGGTCTAAAGATGAACCATGGACCAGGAAAACCATCTCCTTTTTATTCCTAGTAGTCTAATCCATGTTAATAAAGAATGCACATGACAACCTTCATACAATTATTATTTCTGACCAGCAAGATGTCTAGATGCATTTGCTTTGTCACTTCTCCAAAACATTTCAAATGCATGAAGACAGCAACATCCTTCTTTTGTTCATCAAAAAGCATAATCACATAGAAGGAGCAAAGTCTCCTGACTAGTTTTTTTCCTTAGAGCCTTAAAAGTTTCAATTTTTATTTAGTCTCTATGAATGTATGGAACATTAAAGCAAAATGATTCCTCATATTTTCAAAATTTCAAAAATTGAAATAATATTTAGTTTAGAATTATATTTTTCTGAAGAACAAGAATCTGTATAGAGAAATATCTGTATTTCAAATGTTTCCCTCTGTTGATATTTTACTTGTGAAAACATTTCAGGAATGACTCAGTAAATGAGATAGTATGATTACATCATCCTATTTATTACCATCACAACATTCTGTTAAATTCAAATACCACTCCTCAGTCTGATTTTGATAATGCAGTCATCTTTAGAGATGGTCAGTAATTCAGCAATAAAAAGTGACTGCTCTTTCAACTAGTTTCTCATTTGCTGTTTTTAGAAGCAATACCATGAAATAAAATTACATTTAAAAATGTATATAACACCATAATTAAAACTTTATCACATAGGACCCTATTCCTACAGACAATGTATGGACATCCTTAACTTTTACAAGCTGTTTAAAGGACCTGTAGACTCTTTCCTAAGTGCTTGCAGGAGCATGATTTCACTGTAGTAGAGTTATCTGTTTTTTTATCTGTTTTGCTTTTCCCCATAAAAAACAACAGCCAAATAATTGCAAAGCTCCAGTATTTATGTGACAAAATCCAGGAGAGATGGATGTGTCCAAGACATTGTTTATGCACAGACAGACACACACATATATAAAAATATATGAGCGTATAAGTATATATATTTTAACTGAAGAGCATGATATTTTGATGGTTCTGTGGGTATTAACAGTACAATAAGTTTTTGTTAAATATATTTGCATTATTGTCTTCATGATCCTTAGACAATATTCCCATGTTTCCTAGCAATCAACAGTTTTGAGTTCAAGATGATAGTTGTTTGCAACATATACATAAACTCCTAGCACATTGAATGAACTTAGTGACTTAGGACATAGATTTAAATCTTTCAGATTCCATTCAGGATAGAGAACTAACAGGAAAGTAGATTAATTGAACTAAAATGACAGTTATGCTGTTCTGGTGGGAGTTCTAGTCATGTGTAGCCAAAGTCATTGGTACTCCCTGGTATTTGAGAGAGAAAATCAGAAAAGAGGAAAAATATGAACTCTCCTATGATTTTTTTATTTCCCTCTGAAGCTAATAAAGTTAACATATTGATAGGAAAGTTGGTACATCAGTAACTGCTGTGCATAACTGTATATATATTTTAACTTAACATTTAAAAATATGGTGTCAATTTTAGGGAAAAAAATATTTTGAAACCCATAGTACACAAGTTAAGGAAGAGATTAACAATTAATATGAATTATTTTTTGTGATAGTTTCTAAAATCTATTTGCTAAAATCAGGAAGCAGTTTTGCTCACTCTTAAGACTCTATCCCTCTTAGGGATTATTCACTAGCAGAAACATTCCAAAGGTTGAAAATTAAAATATAGAATTCTTCTTGGTATTCTAGACAGTAGAAACTTGTATAAATACTTTCTGTCTAAGGATACGCTCTTACAGATTATGAAAAAATTAGGTTAAACAACAGCATCTATTTCAAAGGAACTCAATATACTGGAGTAAATAGCCAAATACATAAATGCATAAATTGTCATAAAATTATGTAAATAACAAAATAATTATATGCTAATTAATTAATAAATAGATTTTTGTGCCTATGACTGTACTGTCCTGGACCAGCTATAAAGTTTACAGCTGTCTTGCAAATCACCACAAAGATCTCAGCCTTAGTTTCTCAAGCACAAGCACCAAGCTACAGAAGCAGATCATGAACATTGTAATAAATGTCACAGCCCGTAAGCAGCATCAGTGTGGTGATCATTTTTCTTCTGTTCTGCTGCTATGAAATTTCTTATCTTCATGTACTGGTCAATACACTACACTCATGCTTGCTATGGAAGCTGGCTAAAAAACAGACCTGACCTGCCATAAAAATATTGTAATTTTGAGACAATTAACTTTTTGTAGTAAATTAAGTATTCACTTCACCTAATTTTCAGGACAAAAACATCTCTGTGTAAACTCACTCCAATCTCAGAGAAACATCAAAAACTTCTATAATTAAACTATTCAAAGGATAAATAACATCTCCTCCAGACCAGATGACTGAATTCTCAAGAGTGCTTATTTAAAATGTTTCCCACTAGACCATTCCCTTACATAAGACAGAGTGAAAACTTTAAAATAGTATGAAATTCACTTTGACTCTTACCAGAAAAGACGCTGGGAATCTTGGAAAGAAAGCTTTTCACTGTACGAATAGGAATCCCATTTTTCTCATCTTGCATGCGGGCTATGACGTCTTCCATCTGAATAGCGAAATAAAAAAAAAAAAAATTAAAAAAGAGCAAGAGAGAAAGAGAGAGAAAGAAAGGAAGGAAAGGAAGGAAAGCAGAAAGAAAGGGAAAGAGAGGGAAAGAGAGGGAAAGAGAGGGAAAGAGAGGGAAAGAGAGGGAAAGAGAGGGAAAGAGAGGGAAAGAGAGGGAAAGAGAGGGAAAGAGAGGGAAAGAGAGGGAAAGAGAGGGAAAGAAAGAAAGAATTATTTCCTAAAAAAAGAAAGAATAAATAAATAAATCTAGAATTATTTCCTAAAATTAATCTCAAAGAAATCCTAGATCAATCTCTCAGAATGACAGGACTCCTCTTTCTATTTCTTTCTTTAATTTATATTCCATAATTTTATTGAACAGGCTAAAACTGCAAGGAATTTATGCATGAAAAACAGTAAAAAAAAATGTATTCAAAGACTCTTGAGAAAGAAACAGCAATGACAGTTTTTCTTTTTTTCCCATTTCATAATTGAAGTTGACCATTTGATAATTTCCGCCTTTCTTTCTTTGAATATCTAACTTCTCAAAATGCTCGATGAAACTATGATGAAATTAATTACAACTATTCTTTCTTTTTACTTAAATGCCCAACATGCTCCATATGAAAAATGATATGTGACAGGGCATTTTATACTCTTTTATTAGTCAAAGTTCAAAAAATGTTTGTATGTCACTTCTGTACCTCTAATAAAAATCCATTAAAAGTTTGCGGCTGGACTGTATTGTGGAAGAAGAATAACAGAAGAAATTTTGTCGTGCCCCTTTTTCCCCTAACGTCAGATGTCCCACATCAGCAAATAGCAAACCAGCACTGGGTTCAGTTGTGCATTAATTGGCCCAATAAGGGAGTTATATAGAGCCAGGAAAGGGAATAGCATTTGGGGTCACCAGTGGAAAAAGAACAAATATATATACCAAAAAAAAAAGAAAAAAACAAAATCATTTAGCTTGACTGCTCAAGAAAAAGCTATTCATACATAGAGTGCCTGGAGGTTCCTATGTTCCGTATAATTATAGATCACATATTAACAACCTAAGGAATACAAATCCAGTGTCATTGTCCAAACCAAAAAGTAAACACAACAAGTAGATATTGTTAGCAAGGTGTGAAAAACTCAGACTATTGCTCAGAATTAAGCAATGTGCAAAATGTAAGAGAAGAAAAGAACCACTATTCATCTGATATGGAATTTAATTATTTAAATAGAAAATGCTATTAATAGATTTCTGAAGAAAATGTCATGCATATCTACGCTTGTCAACAATTATCTGTGAAATGGCATCCGTCCCTACATTTTTTATCCACATAGTAACTGAAGGTTTCTATCAACTTCAGTTGGTACACTGTCTTATTTTGCCCTTAAGTGAATAAGAAATCAAGTAAATATTTTTGCTGATCATATTTGGTGATCAATTCCATCATGCAGAGCAAGCTTGTGAGAATATTGCAAGATCTGCAGAGTGAACAATGTATGTTACATAGGACAAAATACAGAAGACAATCTGTACACAAGGCAACACACTAAAGGTATACTTGCAATATAATCAGGATTACTACAAACACAGGTCACACTTCTCAAACACAGTATTACAGATAGAGAGATACAGTTACTGCTTGCTCAAGAATACGAGTGCAAATGTCAAATGCCCAGTGCTGTCAGTAGTCAGTCTTTTGACAGTATATGGAACAAATTGTTGACAGACATTTACATGTGCTTTGCTAAAATTTCTTTATGGACAGGATTGAATCTGAACAGCATAAAATCTAACTCTGAGAGAGACTGGAGCTCTGAGAGAGTCCTCTGGTTTTGATTAGCAAAGAGAACTCTAGAATGTCTGCACCACAAAATTACACCTTTCCCTTTATATCAAGCTCATATTGTTGTTCTGTGTTGGGCGTGAATTCTGTCTTTGCAAAAGGCATCTCACACTCCAGACAGCATTATTGGGAACTGCATGGATAACTCAGTGAGCAGAGATCACCTCCTAAGTGAGCAGGAATGTTCTAAATACACAACACAACAGCAGTTCACTAATTAGGTACAGTTGACCTCTTGCATGGAAATTTAAGATATTACTTGTGGTTTGTGGTTTTCTTAACTTAAACGTAAGAACTCTAGAAAATGAAGGGCAATTTAAGGGAAAAAAAGTTTAAATTAACGATTCAAACATATCCAGCCCAACATATGCAGGTGCACAGTTTAACTTTCAAAATATGCAGTTGCTGTTTCTGTTTCAGCTGCTTTAAATTCAGCAAATACATAACTTCTTCCACTGAAAACCATCAAACTTAATTATATTTGGGAAGCAGCAGTGAAGGCACTCCTCTGTCATTCATCAACAATGACCTAAGACAATGAAAAGGGCAGAATAGTTTAATTAGAATGATGAAAGAAAATCTTAATCTAATTTTGCTCAAGATGCCTAATCTGGGAAACACATGCTGCTGCCTGGTATAATAATTTTCTTTCCTGATGTACCACTGTTTGTTTCTGAGTCACCTGACCCAAAGCTCAAACATGAAATAGAAGCTTCTTGATTTCACCTCAGAATTACACTTTTTTCTTTCATGTGCTCTTACCTGGCTAAACCTCTCTGGCCCTCATCTTGCAGTGGGATCTTTTTTCATCCTAAACATTCTTAAGTAACTCAAACAAGCCGACAAATAATTAGCCTCCCAATCACTCTGCAAATGAAGGTCAATATGCTCAAGAAGAGGAAGTTGTATAAGCATATTTTTTAGCTTTTCAGTCATCATTATACATCATTAACTGGGAAAGTATAGCTAGAATCATTTCAGTGCAGCATAGATCCTACAGAAGGCTTTCTAAATAAACATCTTCTTCAAAAAACGTGCCATTTCTTTACCAGTGAGGTAATTCTAACCCTGACAAACTCACTAAACTTCTGATGCATAAGCAACTCAAAAAAAAAAAAAAAAAAAAAAAAAACCACAAAAAAACCACAAACCTCACAATATTAATATTTAAAACTTCACTTGTCTCCTTGTGAAGGTAATTTGCAGCCTTCATCTTGACACATAAAGGCTCTGTGAAATCTATTTCAAAGCCTAACTCTATGACAACAGTGACAGTGCATCTTCTCTAAAGCAAAAAAGAAAGCAGATAACAATATCCTGTAATAGAAGGGCTACAGGATACAGGAGCCATTGAACAATGGCAACTGACTCTGCTCCGAGCACACTGGGAGCAATACCTGCAGGCATGCCCGACTTACCCCAGGAGCAGAACCAGTAGAGGTCTTGACAACACACCAGAGGCTGTATCCTTTAGCTATTTACAGCTAGGTGAAAGGAATACAGCTCCTAAGAGCAGAGTTTTTATGGTCCCTCAGTGCCACCGTTTGTGGGGGGAAACTCTGATCTTCAAACTTCCGAATCTCAATGAGAATTTCATTGCTGCTCATCTGCACATCTTGCAAAAATCATCAACTTGAATCATAATCCAGCATCACTGCATCTTAAGAAGTGGTTTTGGTTTGGGTTTTCTTTTTTTCATTAATTCAAATACAACAACAGTGAAAAACAAAACGTTTGTTAGTGCAGGACAAGAGATTTTTTCTTCCATTAAAATTTAGCCTAAATCAATTCCACATAAAGGTGATCACTAGATACACAGATACTAGCAAAAGTAATTCATCTGGAACTAAGCTAGTTCAAGAGATACATGGTAAAAACTTGAAGCCTTGGCCTACATAGGCATACGCAGATGTCTTTATTTGATTTCTGTCCCTTAAAAAAACTTAGTTCAGTGCCAGGGAATTAAGACTATACTTAAAAATACCAAAATGAAATAAGCATAATTTTGTACTCAGTTATACATCAGAACAGGGATTACTCTTACACTGAGTGTACTGGGGTCCACCCACATTACAGCTTTCTTCATTTTGCTAATTTTTTTTCTACTTTAACACAAATGCAAGGGTGGAATAGCCCAGTGGAACTAGCTACAAACCTCATCCAAACTCTTGGTAAAAAGTACAAAGAGTCACAGCATATTTCTTACAGTATGCAACGTGTTTCCTTAGACATTTTCCCCCTCTCTACTTTAACACTTTACAGAGTGTTTACAGGTCATTAGTGTAGCTGGCCAGAAGGTTGCAGGAAGCTTTCCTCAGCCTGTGCCCTGTACAGAGATGTACATCAAGCAACATGGGCTGAACAAAACTGGCAGGGTAGGAGACAGATACAAGGTTCTTTACAATGTAAAGGCCACTTTTCTTCTGAGTGCTTCACTGAAAAGCACAGGCAAACTGATTGCCAGATCAAATCAATAACCTTGGAGGTGGAGACAGCAGGTTAATGGGAGACCTTCAGTTTACCCAGTGTATGAGGCAAAGTCACCAAAGTAAAATAAAGAATCTCGGTTTAAGAATGCTGACAACTCTTTTTCTAAATCAAATGTGTAGAAACAAGATGGTTTAGGATCTTTGTTGTCAAAGATTTTAGCATTTTCCATTTAATGCAGAATTGAGTTATTTCAACTCTTTATTCCGACTTGATAGGAAAACCAAGTTTAAAACATTCAGAAGTTCAGAAAAGTACATTTAGATTTTTGACTAAAATACAGTGTTGAAAGATTGTTTGAAACATGCAAGACTACCCAAAATGTTAATGACAATCATGCACAAACTCTCTGAGCTTGCTGATATAAAAGCAGTCAGCCAGGAGTTTTTCTAAGACAGCAATACTGCATCTCTGGTCTACCAATACAGGAAACAGCTCTAGGTACTCTCTGATGAACATTAAATTATAGAATAACTTAATTAAAAGAATACAAGAATGACTGGTATCATTCTTTTCAGAGCCTCTATTTGCTGAAATAATTATTTGACATCATAAAATCAAACAACTAACCAACACAAAAGTTTCCTATCATGTTAAATAGATGCACTGGAGAGAGTTTGAAGAGTCTTATTTTCTACATGTACCTATGGTGCTGGCATCTCTACCTCATGTGTCTTTCCTTCTGTATATGAAGACACTAGTGTGAGCAAATATTTCATACTCTATCCCTAAACAGAATACCTGTGGAGAGCAGAAACTGTTTTGGCTTCACATGTAGCACAAAGGTCTGTATTGATTCATATCTGTCATTACTCTTATGGCTACAGCTGTAGTTGTCAATGTGAATTTCTAATTAGATTCAAATTTATTTTCCCCAATCACCCATACTGTCTCAGATTCAACAAACAGGTAATGTTTCAGACTGGTTGTTAAACAAGTATGGCACTAAGTATCTAAGTCTGTGCTTATATTAAGTGAGTTTAGGGCAAAGCCTTGTCATTTATTAAGAATAATTAAGGCTATTTTGAATTTATTTGAAAACTGATGCCAGTTCTGTGCAATGATTTCTGAGGCCTAATTAAATGAAGAGTCCCACTAGGCTTCTCCTTACTATCAACCCTGTATGTTCATCACTTAACTTGCATCAATAATACAGGCTCTGCACACTTTGCTGATTTAAAACTGTGGGCTTGAATGATAATTTTAAGCATTATCTTGTCTTCTTCATGTAACTGAAATGCTGACTCATCAAAACCAGCATTTCATTTTAAAGGTTCTTGCAGTTTAATACAAACTATATAAGTAGTTCTTGTGCTTTTCAAATACCTATTATAATACTTTTTGAAAGAAGGACAACTTAAAAGCCTACTTGGAGCTCCTGTCACTAACCTGTAATCATATGTCCTGTTCAGAAGCTAAAGCTGCCAGTGATCCCTAGAAAAAGGTTGAAAAAAAGGGTAATCCCTGTCACAAGAAACTGTACAATATTGAATGGAAAATCTTGAAGATACCATATAGTACATTCTGTAAGTAGTAATTTATGCCAGTAAGTAACTATATTTTCTCCTGAGGACAGCTAGTCTTGAGCCCATGGTTTGACACACTACTCTTTTTCTCTGCTTCATTTACTGGGTAAATAGATCTCCCAGTAACCTTCCATTTCTTCCATCATTCTACAATTATTTCTCACTGTCATTTCTTTGGATAAGTTGATCTGAAAACACTTTCTTAATACTGTATTCCACCCCCCACCCCCAAAAACTATTCTTCATTCTAATTCAGAAAAATAGTGCAATTTTTTTGAGAGCTCAGCATGTGAGAACAGTCAACAAACCTATAACACTGCAAGGGCTACCACTCTAACTTTTTTCAATTAAATTTTTATCTCACCTAAGATTTTTGCATCTGGATGTATAAGACATACCCCCAGATCATTGAATACCTATCAATGCTATATAGCTGGACTGTGAAGTGCAGGCTGAAGCAGTTGCTAAAAACAACTCAACTGGCTTTACAGAAAGATCATATAACTTTGGAGAAATAGATGATACCGATTCAGCTTTGAAACCAAGAAAAGGTCACAGAAAATGCAATACTAAAGTCCACAAAAAATTAGGTACTTGTCAATTCTAGTTCCCTAGCTCTCCTGAAAATGCAAATTCAAACACCAAAAAAATATCTTAAGCAAGAAAAAAGGCTATTTTTTTTATAATTAACAACTTGCAAAACAATTCAGATATGCTTTAAAAGTGTTTCATAGTATTAATACTTTATAATTTTTTTACTCTGGCCTTTTCTGGCTAAAAAGCATTTTCTTTATTTAGTTAATGTCAGAATCAGATACAGAAAATATAAGAGGCTATGAACTGATGCAAGAATTACTACTGTAACTTAATGGAATTCACACTTACATTTCAGATAGATAAAGAAAAGCACTTCATTTTATTTACCTGTTTTTCCTGGAACTTAGAAACTAGTAATGAGAATTAATTAAAAATACACATTTCTCAAACCTTGAATGTTGTTGTTGTTGCACAACAAAACCAGAGAAAGCTTACCCAAACGAATTAAAAAACACATCCAGATGGTGAAATTTCAAAACCACCTAAGTCAATGATAATTTTGGAAATTGCATTTCTGCTTTCAGTGAAGTAATTATTTCCATTACATGTATGAAACTTCAGTTGGAATGACAGAGGAAAGAGAAGCATCACTATGGACACTTCAGAAGAAAACAGCTTGATAAAGGAGGTCTTGGTGCAAGACTGTTTTTATTAACAGAGAGATTTCTGCAAAAATACTTCATTCAGAATAAAATATATTTCTTTTAAAGCAGCTAAACCTATAAATAATTTTTATTAATCTGTAAGGCCAAGATTTGAGCTTCTAGACTGTGCTACCAGAGACAGAAATAGTATTTCTTAGGCAAAATACAATTTTTTAAAAATACAGTCTTTCAAAGCCAAGCTGTTTCCGGGTTATACTAATAATTTGTAATATTATGGTCCTGAAACTAAAAATTATGTCCCCTGTACATTTCAGAAACAGAGAAGTTGAATGGAAACCTGATCTGTGAGATCCCAAATGGGCCTTCCAAAACAAAACTACAAAAGTGGCCAAAATGTTGGATTTTTTTTAAAAAAAGAGGGAAAATAAAAATAAAAATAAAATAAAATAAAATAAAATAAAATAAAATAAAAAAAATGTCAAAATTCAACAGAAAAAAATTAAAGGACAGATTCTGGTCAGTACACAGGCTGGGATTTAAAAGAAGAGAACAGATGCAGACATTTTTGTAGGAGATGGAAAATAACAAAATAAGTTAGCTTATACATAGATAACTCAGATACAAAAGTAAATTGTTGCCAATAGCACATTTTGCCTTCACAAAAACCAGTCACAAAAATATTAGCTATAACAGAGTTATGATACTTTCATCCACCTAACAAATAAGTTATATTCCTCTGGAGAACACTTACATTTACTCGAAAATATTGTAATATAATCTAAAGTCTGAAAAAACTGATTTTATTTTTTTTCCTAAATTGGTGTATCTTTCTTATGTCATCTGTTACTAATGGTTTTAAAACTAAATTTTTCTGGTTGGATTCTCTTTTCCTCATGGGTCAGATCATCCCAAACATTACAAAGCCATAACACAGCAGCAGATCATTCTAGGGGCAGCTACTGTTGACCAAGGATGAAATATCTCTTAAAAAGTACAATATCATTAGCCTTCAAATACTGATGAGTGAAAAAGTAATTACAAGAAATGTTTCAAATTACATTGACAGAAATAACATTTCAGGGAAAACAATGATAAGTATTTTGGTGATATCTACATTGCTCTCTGCCCTGTGGTGAGGGAAGACTGAAGGAGGCAAACTGATCTGTTAATATTTCAGCACCTAGAGAAGAAAAATACTGTATAAAAACTTCATTTTAAGTCTCTTGGTCCTTGAAATTGCTCTGAGTCATTAAACTCCATTAAATACAGAAGTAAACCTGCTACCATCAAAATAAATTTTTACAAGTGACTTTTAAATCATGTTCTTGTAAGAGAAAGGGCTCTTAACTGCATTACAGTATGGAAAGCTTTCAGTATCAATTCTGTTTGGCATTTAAAAAAATAGACTGCTGATGTAATACAGTAATGTAGCATTATATGACAGATGGACTGGTTTCACAGGAGTCTGTTCACCCTCTGTTACACAACTTACTTGAAAACAAATATTTTATTCTTGCCTAATCTGAATAGATAGAAAGTAGACAGCTGTGGATGTTCTGATTATGTCAGTTCTTAAAGCATGTTGAATTTGCCCATTTTCACTTAAAGAACAATGTAAAAAAATGAAAACAAATTAAATACTGAATTTTTGATCTGTCAAGTGAACAATATGGATAATAGTAGATAAAGTCTACAGAAAACACAATCATGGTATATTCCCCATGCAATTAAAAAAAATCAAGAAGAGTACAGAAATAAATGAACCATATGGAACTTTTTTCCCCATAAAAATTTAGCTACCACCATTCCAATAACACCAGTACATTTTCCCTCCTTATTAAAAGTCTTATCATCACCTCCCCTTCGAGCCAGTAGAAGCTCCAGGCCTGATCATTTTTTATTCGTCCTGAGAAGATCACACACACTCTAAGTACTAATCTTCATGCTAAAAAGCAAAATTATTTTATATAGCTCTTGCTAGTAGCAATTCAGGGACTGTAGTGCAAACTATAGATTTATGTAAGACAAGCAATGCATACAAATATTAGCCTGCCCTTCAGTAACAAAAATTATGCATCTCTACATGTCAAGCAAATTTTTTCATCTCTTATTGACTACAGAAATTAGTCAAGCTTTTCATCAATCAAAATATTAGAAGATTTAAGAAAAATAGGTCACAAGTCTTCTTGTTTAGCAAGGAATAATAAAAAATAAGTTCTACATGCATTTAAAAACAAAAAACATTGAAGAAGGGAGTTAGTCAGAATTTTGATAGGGTTTTTGATTCCACACAATGAATGGGGAAAACAGAAATGAAAGTTCCTTATTTACAAATGAAAGCTTAGTTAGCCATACTCTTTGATCAAAGTAGGCTTTTATAGGAGTTTTCTTAAAAGAAATCACTGCTAAAGAACAGTAATGCCAGTAAGTCCACATCTAATTCCCTTGCATGCAGTTACCTCACAAACACAAGCCAAGACTTTTTGTCTTTATCGCTTATAATTAGATTTTTTTTCTCTACTCATTGAAAAAGGACATAGTTCACTCTCAATCCCACTCTAAAATTGCTGTATTTTTATAAGGATCCTCTGCCATGTAATGATTCGGGAGTAATTTCAGTAAAGGCTTATTTATCAAAGTATTTAAACAGTTTGTAAACATTAAGGCTAAAATTTTCTAAGAAAATGGAAGCAACTAAATACCTAACTCATTAAAAACCAGTGAACTGACATATCAAAAGACAGCGGGTGACACAGCAATGAGTGTGTATGTTCCAGTGCTTTGTGAAATACGACCCTATTCCAATGTGACATTTCCCAATTTATATTTTGACTGGTTGTAACATAATTAGGAAAAGCAGAACACATTTTATGATACTTCCTCTCAGGTGTATGCAGCAATTGCATCTGCTCTAGCACTCCACTGGACTTGGACTGGAGGAATTAAGGAAATTTAAAATGGACTATGTGCTTTTGTCTCATTTAATTTTTCTCCGTTTTTAAAAACACCAATTTGTCTTAAGAATTCATGCTATATTTTCCGAGAAAAACCAACCATACTTTAATTTCCTTTGGAATAAAGAAAGCAGAAAAGGCTCTCTTGCCATCAAAACACTAGAGCTTTTGAATTCTCACGATTTAGACACTTTAAAGCAAATCAGATCTGGATGCTCTGTACTTGTCCAATTTACTCATAGTTTGACATTTACAGTATCTACATTTTATTTTCCTTTGCAGTCATTTTCTTTTTGATTAGAAACATTCTATGTCTTTATTGTCAAATCATATTTGTGCCACAAAAGAAAGTAGAGCAGCAGTCATTAGCAGTTTTTAAATATGTGAGCTCTGAGAACTGTAAGTAATGGCTATAAAACCATTTCTTTATTCTATCTGATACATGATTGGGAAAGGAGATATTCTTTTCTTATAAACAGGTTTGGGTATTCACATATTACTATATGTATGCAATGAGGTTAGAACAATATTAAAATCAGACACTATAACTTAAGAACCAAAAAATGAAAATGGATTTGAGTTAATTAAAATTAAAAAAACATAAAACCAAAAGAACTAAAGTTTTTGATGTGCTGGAGCACTGTAATTCTAGATAAAATTAGAGCATACCGATTTTAAAACAGACTGGAGTTTCTTTCTGTTTCAGAAAGCTGCAGAGCCCTGACATTTTTCCCACCCTTCATCTTCTCAGAGACATGAATCAAAGTCTCCTGTTGTCAGTGAAGGCATTTCCTTTGATATTTTGGGAATAAATATTAGCATCACTAGGCATTAGGCTTCTAAATATTAAGTACTTCATGACTGTCACAGCACGTCCTCCTTTTCTATCAAAAGCTAAACTATTTATAAGTTCCAGAAATTAAATTAAAGGTGTTGCATTCCATACACAAACCCACAAAATTGTATTTCTGTATGGTCCCCCCTTACAACTAACTTAACATCTTGGATGTTGATGTCTTGAATGCATTTAATATGTTAAACTTAGCTGAGAAGTTCATTATTCTGAAGGAAAATGTTTAGAGACATATTTGTTTACTGTACACCTTTTTGTTTCATCATTACCTTATCGCGTCCTGTTGCAGTACAAGATGTTGCAAGAGAAAGATAAGGAATAAGTTGTACACTGAAATATTTATGTGTTAGACAAAGCAGAAATGGAGGAGGGAACCACAAGAAGGAAAGATCCACGTTCATTATCTTTTCATCTCCTTTGAAACTGTGTTGATTTGCATTTTAATTTATGATCATCATGCACACCCTTACCAGGGTTTATTTTTACATACATAATCCTACTTAAAGATAATTAGATATGATCTTTCAAATCTAGTACTGAAAAATGAAGTTACAAAAATATTCACTGTCTCATAACTTTTGGCAAGACCTCCCAAAATCCTGCATCCAGAATAGATCCCTTAAGTAACAGCACTGTATTCTTGAACTGTATTGTAAAAGAAATCTTCTTTTACAGATCAAATAAAGGTGGTGTCTAGGAGAATCTTACAACTTCAAAGAACCCAGGCCTGATTGTTATTATAAAAATGACAAATTCTGACAAACACAGACACAACATTTTAACCATTCCTGGCTCTAAAACAGCCTCCACCAGAGTGTGACCATGGTGCTTCTACTCCTATTTCAAATATTTTATAGATCTGTTATCATAAGAACTGCTGTTGAAAGTTGAGAGTTAATATAAAAAGATGCTGACCAAAGAGTATGGAGACTGTAAATTCTGAGTAAATCTGCTGAGATTAGACTGCAGACAGCAGTGACTTCTAAAGTAGCATAAAAGGGTAAAAGCAATAAAAATATTTAATCTCTGAATGCTACATATCCAGCGTAGATGGTCTGATATCAGGACATTCATGATACACTTGGTTCAGCAGCAGTCTTGAACATGTCAATGCCCTCAGTATACCTTGCAGCCTAATGCAAACTGAATTGCAGACTTTTGCATCAGTATCCTGGTTTCAGCTAGGTAAATTCCTTCTCAGTAGTGATTACAGTGCTGTGTTTTGGATTCAGAATAAGAATGGTGCTGAAAAAAACACTAATATTTTGGCTTTTGCCTAAGTTGTGTTAATCTCAACTCCAGGATTTTTGTTTTTCTTGTCTCATGCCTTGCCAGTGAGGAGGTCCAGAAAAGAAACTGGGAGAGGCCACAGGTGGGACAGGTGGCCTGAACTGACCAAAGGGATATTCCACACCACAGAACGTAATGCCTGGTATAGAACTCCTAGGGGATTTATCCAGAAATCTGGCCAATCTGGGTTCAGGAAGGGGGATCTGGCATCAGTCAGCAGGTGATGGCCAATTGCACTGTGCATCAGTTGTTTTTCCCTTTTTATTATCATTATTATTTTAATTTACCATTTTTATTTTATTTTACTTTATTTTCAATTATTAAACTGTTCTTATGTCAACCTGCAAGTTTTACTTTGATTCTCCCCCATTCCACTATGGTGAGGAGGACAGAGAGGTGTGGGTTGAGCAAGAGGCTGCACGGTGCCTAATTTCCATCTGGGCTTAAAACACAGTATGGACAAGATCAGGTTCCATTCTGAGTTGCTTTTGTCTTTGATAACATTTTTAAATTCCCAGAACTGAACTTAAACCTTGGCTTAACTTTAGGAAGTAGTTCCATAATGTCACAAAGTCTGACATTCATTCCCAAGCAGTAGTCTATTCTCCATACTAAAGTAGTTGTGGGCATGTCTTTAAAAAATTTGTTGCAAAAGGGCTTACTTGGAGATGTTGGAATATTGTGTTGGTTTTAGAATTCTTATCAAACCATAGACTTAAAATTCTAAAACTTTCGTTATATTTATGAATCCACACAGTAATCACTTGCACATTTAACTGTACTTTTCAAATAAAATACATGCAAGAAATCCCCAGACATAGAAAGTTCATTAGGAATAATTATGAGATCAGTTGACCCAAAAAGGAGGCAGTTATGGTATATTCTATTTCCTTTTTTTATTATGTCACTTAGACTTATTATCCTGTGAGATCAGCCCTGCTGCATGCTCTAAAGCATCTAAAGGATTGTACCAACCAACTGGAAAGTGCAACTCAGAATTTGTTCCACAGCATGGCCAGCAAAATGTGAAATCTAGACTTTGTTTTAGAGTCCAAGTTATTCCAAGGGCTACATATTCCAAAACAGATCATAAAACTGTAATTTTTTCCAAAAGCTCAAAAGCAGCACAGTGCATGTCCTTTGATGGCCCTCAGAGACACAGAAATTAAAAGATAAACCAGGTGTCAAAATATAGAAAAACACATGGTAATTCCCATCATTTTTAACTCTTGAATATTGCTGCTGGCAAACTAATAATCCTACAAGACTACTGCACCAGAACACCTCACTCATACCCAACGTAAGTTTTCTTTACACTGGTAAAGCAGTAAGCCACACTGTTGAAATCTATTGAAATCCATCTTGAAATCAATTTTGAAACACAGGGCTGAGCTCTCTCTGGCCTTTCCCCAAAGCCTGAGTGAGGGTCCAGCACCAGGATGGCCCCACCTCAGCCCCTCTGCAGTTCACATGGAGGCAGCTGGGACAGTGCAGCACCCCGAGGGCTGCTCTGAGTACCAAACTGCTTATGCTGCCTTTTCTCTTGCATCCTTGCCAAGCACATACATAAAACAATAATTAGTTCTTAGCCTCGCTAATGCTCTCCCTAATGTCATCTCAGATGCTGTCAAATCCGTGACTCCAGCACTAAAAATCAGATTAATATAATTAATAAGTGATTAACATGAAGTTTATTTTAGAACTTCAGACATTGCAGCAAGGCTTATATAATTAAAACATTCACAGTAGTTTTGTTACATGGATTACAAACTTAACAGCATTTAAAACATTTAACTTTTCTACATTTTTAAAATTTAACTTGCAGAAGTAAAAACTAAAGTACCATTCCCTTTTCTGACTATACAGAAATAATTAATATTTATACCTAGAGAAGTTGTGATGACAAAGTGAAGTGTGGAAAAGAACAAATGAAGTTATGGAATGTGGCCCCTGAAGGAAGGGGTTAAGCATCTGAACTGAAAAAGGAAGAATCAAAATTACCAAATAGGCAGAGGACAGATGTAAAAGACAGACAGGTTTTTGACCTAGTGAAAGACATTCATGTCCATGGCAGAGAAGTTTAACCAGATCATCCTAAAGGGCCCTTTCAGTAGCCTTTCGTGATGTCAATGAAAAGCAAAAAAATGAGTATGAGAAAATTAACGTTTTGTGTGATACACAAACTAAAAAAATTAAATCATATAAGGTTTAAGACAAAGAAAGAAATGAATGCAGAAGTAAGTTGTGAGGCAGAACTTCAATTTAGACAAATAAAATAGATGATTATTTCAGATTCTGCTGCACACGAGGGTTGTTAAAATCTAAATGATCTTTATGTTATCTATATTAGGAGCAAAGCACAGCTTTCAGTGCTGTTTGCAAGAAACTCAATTGCAGTTATTAAAGATGCATAACACTGTACTATTTTAAACACATTATTCAAATTCAGGTCATGTTTTCTCATCCTTGGTGTCTTCAAAATTTCCCTGTACAGTTTGGCAGGGTGTGACTGCTTTTGAGAGCCTTAGTAACCATTTAATAGCTCAGCTAGGACAATGCATGACAGGGTGTTATATATATTGTGTCTTTTGTGCATACAACTGAAAACAGTTCATGAAGATGAACTGTTTCTTTCATCATGGAAGATGAAAGAAAATGAGGTAGTGGTTTTATGATGAAATCAAGTAATAATGAAATGAATCAACAAAAATAATAGAAACACTTTTTGAAGAGAACCTACATAGCTGTGCATGCTGACACATGCACAGACACAAAAATATGTTTTAAATATTTAGAACTCTGAACTTTATCATATGTTCATCCATTCCCATCCCCTCAAAATCTTGATCTTCAAAAATCAAGCCATTGGTCTTCAAAAGCTATTTTAAGTAACACTATTTATTTTTTAATGTGTAATTTTTATATTTTTCACCATTCTTCCACTCCTACTGGACAAGATGTATCTTTAACATCAGCCTCAACAGCTCAGGTGCCAAAAAGACTTTTTGATTCAATAATCTCTCTAGTCATACACACAAATGTCACACACGCACATATTAAAAAAAAAAAAAAATAAATAAAAAAACCCAACTATTTGAAATTGATTTTAGATTTATATAAACTCTACCTACATTATTCACATTTTATTACTTTCTGAGAACTCCAGACTTTCTTTACTGTTGCTTAAAGCTGCAAGATAGTGAAGCTCTTGTCTGTCTGTCCTTGAATAGAGTGCTGCTCGAGTCTTCTGTTTGTCCTGGCTTTGAATCTCCAAATTTGAGGTTTACTTTTTTTTGCATATATTGTAATTTATTTTAAGCATATATTATACCTGTAGCTTATCAGTTAAAAAAAACTTTTTATTTTGCGGCTCAATGTTCAGCTCATTAGGTAAGCTATATGATCAAGTGATATTGTTAAATAACAGTGCAAAGAATAAAATAGAACCCACTAAAAATGGTTTGCTTATACTGCAGCACATGTTACCATGGAATTCCTTTTTATTTCAGTCATAATAAAGAATTATTCCCAAGGCAGTTAAGGGCTTATAAAATTCATAAATTCTTTTACACTTGTCAACAGAACCTCTCACCTAATAGCATGCAAATTTCATTTTGGATTTAATCTTGGTTCATAAACTCTTTTAATCAACTAAATGCAATTGAACTGAGTGATAGCACTACAGGAATGCTTGCTCAGATAGGACGTTAAATGAGATGATCAATTCCTACCGTAACATACAGCAATTCCTCCAAATTTTTGAGTCAAGGTTTCACAGCTATTATTAGATACATGCTGGATTTTAGAATTTTTTTTTAATTGTAAAATGCAATTCAACTCCAATATTTACAGCTGGTCTTCTTAATAGTTCCATTTAAAAGTGTGCCACTGTCTGAGCATCAACTTCAGCAATTTTTTTTCCTCTCTGTGCCTCTCTGCTTTTCCAAATGTAACCTACCCTTTTCTCCTTTCAAACTCTCATTGCCCAATCTGCTTTCTAGCTGATGGTAATACATCTTTGAATTCAGCTAAGGTCCCAGTCCTTTGCATCCAAAGTAACAGAGAACTCTTCTCTGCCCTCCAGAATTCAAATTGTGATATTGCCAGGCTCCCACATCATAAGTATCCCCCATGTCATTGATTTTTCAGGTAGAGACTATAACTGACATCCCCAAATCAAGTACAATAATCTCTTTGTAAAGTACACAGAAATATCTTCCAAGCAATATCTTGAAATTAAGACAGCTACTGATAGACAGTTGAGCTCTGTTCTAACTCAATTATTTATGATTTTGTAGTTATGTAGATTGATTTCTGCAGTTTCTTTTAGGTTCCAGAAAAAAACAAAAATCTATTACTGACAGATGATGAGCCAGCTAATGAACACTATGGAGTGCATATACTGCAGGATGTACAGCTTCAGAATGAGAGAAAAAAAAAAAAAAAGCAAAAAAAAACCCAGCGTAAAACACTTCTGCTTATTTCATTTTTATTATTATTATTAATGGAAGGCTTGCTCTCTCCTAAGTACAAAGAATTGACTAGTGCTGAATTCTCTCAGGAAATCATCATTTCAGTTCAGGTCTCGAGCTAGAATTTTTTCATTTCTTTGTGCTAATTCAGGTCTTTTTATAATTGTATGAAGGCATCGTTGCAACTCTCTTTCACAACTGAACCACACCACAATCTTCTTATATCCAAATTATTAAAGAGACAATCCTTAAAAGAAAAAGGAGCATAAAAGAAAGGGAGAGGAAACAGCAAGTTGGTACTCCTGGACAAAAACTGCAAATGCATACTCAGAAAAATCTTCAGAGAGTTTGTGCTCATTTACAAAAGGATAATATCAATATGACTGTATCAAAAAGACTAAACAAGTAAGTATTTTGCAGATATTTAAGATTTTTTAAAAAAGACATTTTAAAATTTAATGTTTTTCTAGTATAAAATAAATATGCATCATTATGCATAATTTCAAAGAAACCCAGGCTTAACCTCGAGATGCAGTTACCAAAGAATGAGTTTCCCCCATAAAATAAACTCAATGAATACTGTATTTCTTATTTAGAGCTGAGCACCTCCACTTATTAACAATTTCCCACTCTCTGCTCCTTCTATTGAAAAAGGGTGGAGCTTATTTGGTTGGGGTTTTTTTACTTTTTACTTTTTAAATTTCTATTCTATTGTATTTATTGTAAAGGAATTTTCTAGATACCAATAAAAACATTAAGTATTAAATAGTTTATATACTATAAAACCAAAGTGAGTTTCTCTTAATTTAGAATTATGAAAATTAAATGGAAGAATATTTTATTTCAAGTTTAGTTTTCGTTTGTACTGGTAAAATTGAGTTAGAGAATTCTGAATTTAACCAGTCACAATCTGAATTTCAGCCTGTAACAATCACTTAGTATGACAAAGGTAGTTTATAACTTTTTTGCAGCAACACAAACAGTGTCCCCACAACTAAAGTGAAATACTCTGACAGGACAACAAGTTTTATGAGTAATTCTTAAATTAATTGCATACTTAAACCCTGAGTATTGCAAATTTTCTTTAATGATTTTTCTAAACAGACACCACTGAATTTTACAAGTCCCAAATGCTACGCCTTCCACTGCCAGATAGAGACAGACCCA
This sequence comes from Zosterops lateralis, assembly GCF_965231275.1. Taxonomy (NCBI): domain Eukaryota; kingdom Metazoa; phylum Chordata; class Aves; order Passeriformes; family Zosteropidae; genus Zosterops; species Zosterops lateralis. The sequence continues at coordinate 46,185,124 of NC_139764.1, forward strand.
GGACTCCTCCTTTTCTGCCCTATCTCACAAGGAGAGTCAAGGTACCTCAGAGCTTTAAAAGAATAATAAGGTTGTCAAGGTTGTAGCTGCAAACATCATATCCACTGATATCAATGAAAAAATAATATATTATTTCTGACATTGTTTCAGGACTTCCAAGCCATAAAAGAGCAACTGAGAACTGATTTGGCAGGTAGCTAAACTAAGAGGTAGAAATTCTCCATCAGCTACCACTGATGGAGACCATTTCTATTATTTAATCTATGTAAAATCTTCATAAAACCAGACACGCTTTCTCTAGTGCTGATGACTTTCACATCCTTATCTGTGCTGAATCAATCACTTTGATTCTGTATGCACTAATGTAGGGGCAGAAAGCTCAGTCAGTGACAGTAGTCAGGAAATTATTGTGGGGCAAAAATTTGCATTCCTAGTCAGCATTTTGTTCCAAATAGACAGACATTGTACAGAGCATCACCACCTAACACTCATTTGTTTGTAGTTCTGAGTTTTAATAGCTTTTCATTGCCTCTTATTCTCTAACTCACCTAAAACACCTGAATACATTTTTCTCCTATCATAGGACTCTCAGCTTCAACCTTTAATTTACCAGCCCCCAGGAAAAATCTCAAAAGTAAAAGCAGATAGGATGAGAGAATATCTACCAATAAAATCCAAAGCACAGTGTCATTTGTAGTTTGACGTATGAGAAATTTTTCCATGCCAAGTTCTCAAAAGAACAGACAGAAACAGAGAACACTCATTACAGCAATGGAAATAGAAACATACCAGCACAATGCTTATTGGAATTCCCACTGCCACTACATTTACATAGTAGTGAGCACTTTACAGGTACACTTGCATTTTCTGTGCAAATAAGACTGAAAGAAATAGGAGTTTAGTTGCATACACAATGTGATAAAGAGGCTTCCAGTGGAAGCTAATGACAATACTGTGTTTCTGCCTATTCCTACAATTGCATTTCAATATTAACTGCTCTCTTTTACATACTACACATTCAGATTTATATGGACAGTTTATTCACCACAGCCATGGTTTGGTTATATATGTTATGCATACATAATTATATACAATGTCCAAAAAGTATAAATAATAATAATATAACTTATTTAGTAATATCTATTGCAATATTAATTTTAACAAAATAATTGAAATATTAAAATCCTTTCAAGCACCATTTACCCATAAAAATTCAAACAGGAAGCGACTGCTTAGCTTCTGTCAAAGAAGCTAACAGTTCCAAAATCCAAGAGAAGGAATCTGTTTCAAAGATAATATACAAATGTATTTCTGTTTTAAGCCATGTCATACATTCCCATTAAATTCCAAATCTGTGTATGTAAGACCTTGAATTACTCCATAAGGTTCTTCACTTACTATGCTGTCAATGAGCTGGGTTGCTGTGACAAAAACTGTACAAGAGCTCCTAGCAAGAGGCTCTGTAAGGATGCACAAACTCCTACTGTGTGGGTGTCACGGATGGAGCAACGTACTGCACTTGTAAGAGAGAAGTAGCAACAAGTTTGTTGATATAAAACAGCAATTTAACAAAGCCAAATAGTAAATGTCTCAGAGGTTTAACAAGACTCAATGGCAAGGTACACTTCATTATTTACTCTAGGGAAGAGGGTCAGACTGAGAAACTGAGAAAGGACCTCCTTGCTCTCTAAACTCCTTTCTGAGGGAGTTAAAGGTGTTCTGGATCCAGACCTAACCCCAGACTTGGCCAATGGTTTGTGTCTAAAGAATTGTATGTACAATCAATCCTTAATATCACTTAGAAAAGATTTCATACTTTCAGCACATTTATTCCCAATTCACCTACTGATTCACACCAAAGCAGTAACTTTGAGAGGCATCTCAATTCAAGGGAAGATCCTGGCACGCAGCCTTCTGCCATGCACAGGAGTTCAGCAGGCCCTGTCCACTATTTATGGAGTAGGATGATTTGGTTATAGTCACATTCATGTACCAGCTGTAGTTTGGTTGGCACGTGCTCAAATAGCCCTCAGCTGTTCAGCAAGGCTTAGGGTCCTAACTGCAGCCAGTCATACCACCACTGATATCTGGTACTCAAGCAAGAAAGAAAAGAAGGGGAGGAGGTAGTGGGCATACTATAATAGTGAACAACTCAGCAATGCTTGACTTTTGAGACTTTCCTTTTATATTCTCAGTATTGCGCAGAACTTCCCACATTTTTAAACACCAAGAAGAAAGACAACAGTAATTGTTCATCTTCCAGTTTCTCAACCCCTCCTGGTCTTTATCTCATTACCAGAAGTCCTTCGAACCAAGACCTCAGTCTTGCTGCCAGTCCATTGCAGACCTCCACAGCCTTCTAACCGAGTTTAAACTTGAATTTTATGAAATGAAGATGTACAACGCTTCAGTAAGCCATAACTGAAAATACTTTTCACTTTAATATTTCAATTTGAAATCTGAATGTTTCTACCATTTATTGTTCTTAAGTGTTATCAGCTTCTTAGTAACTGCCACAATTAGGCATAGCACTCCATATGGATTGATTTTTTTTTTTTTTTTTTAGTTTCAGATGTTGTAGTTTTGCTGACAGATAAATGAGTCATCAGTCTGTCAAATAAAAAAGAGCAAAAAGTAGGTAAGAAAATCTCTCTCTTCAAGGCTTTTGGGGGTCATGGAATTAGTGAGATTTTAGAGAAATTAATACTCTTTATATAAAGCTGTTTCAAGTTCGAGAAACAATTGCCTGGCCTGTAGATAAGTACACCTTAAAAGATGCTGACAACAGTAGATGCCCAGGCTGCATTCAGCCGAGGCTGAGGACAGCATTTCACATTAGTGTTCTCACAGCCTGTGCCCTGAGGGATGTCCTCCTCCCCACACTTGAGCTCACAGCAGCAATACCCACACTCTCATCATTCAGCCTCTCTTTTAACCCTGAAACATTTCTGTGTTTCAGTGCCACTCAGCTAAAACTCACACCTTGCAAAGCCTGAGGGAAACTTCATGGAGTTCAGCAAGCACAGCAGAAGCGGAGAGCACAGGTACCCCACCTTTGGTCACTCCCATTCTGCCATCTGTGGCCAGGACTGAAATCGCAGATTCCTTTCTCACTGCTGCCTTTTTTTTTTTTTTTTTTTTTCAGAAGAAGAATCACAGAATATAACATAAGCTGATGTTCTGCAGCTCTAAGACTACCTCTGCTCTGGGTGCCCCTGCCCAGGTATCAAGGAGTGAGACGGGAGCTGCCCCATACCAGGAGCAGCTTACGCCGGTCAGCTCCAACTGCGGGGCACAGCTGAGTCCCACAGTCACCCCAGAGAGCGCCTCAGGGAAGGTGTGTTTCAGAAAGGACAAAAAATAACTGTAGTAATAAGGGATGCAGCAATAAGGGATGAAGGGGAAAAGTGCAAGAAACAACTCTGGGAATAACCAGGTCATGCCAGAAGAAGGTGGGAAGTTGTGCCATCTGCACTGGGGCAGGACTCTCTGGCAGCCCACAGAGGAGCCCAGCCAGAACAGGTGGATAAGACTGCATATTTACACATCCTCAAAGCTACCCTCCACTGAAAAGAAAATACTACCAGTCTGGGGGCAATTTAGTGGACTTAAAACGAGTCCATTAATACTGTTTTGCTATAGCTAATCCTAAAACCACAAAGGAGAAGAAAAGGTATTTTCTTTCAGAGGATGGATACCTCACATGCGAAGGCATTTAAAGCTTTTATGTTTCTAACTGTGCCATTGTCAGTTATAAATGTTTACTTTGTTCCTCCCACAAATTTTTTGGTGACACAGGATACAAACACGTGCTCATATCAAAACCATGAAGAGGGATTCACAACAGACAAATCTTGATATTCAGCCCATTCTCTTTCCTTTGCTCAGTGGAAAAGCCTAGAAAACCATTAACATCTGCACAAAGTATTTCTGTCCAAAGGCAGCACTCAGCAGCAGAGCACCACATTTTCAAAACTTTCCTCCACTTGCCTGATTTGCTTTGTTTTCATGGTCAAATGGTTCCCCCAAGAGTGATGTTTTACAAGCTCAGACTGAGCTCAGTGTGCAGTCAGAGGTCAGAGCTGTGAGGTACCTGATCTACGCACAAAAGCAGCACTGATATTTAACTGAGTTAGGAAGCTCACTGAGGCTTCTGAAAAACATGTATGAAGGCATTTCAATTTAATGTGATTTGCATGCTAATTCCATCAGCTCAGTGACAAAGCAAAGATAATGTCATCTGGAGTATTCGGAGTACTGTGACAAATCTTTAGATATTTATACTGTTTTCTATTGTTTTGTCTCTAGAGTTTCTTCACTGCTGTGAACCTCCACCAATTAGGCTAATTGAGAATATCACCACACTTCTGATGCAAGATAATCTTAGAGAATGCAAACTGAAATATTTTAAAAGTATAATAGATTTGCATTTATATCAGTAATTTGGAGGTGAGGGAGGAGGATTACTAGTGATCACTGTTTGATTGGTCCATGAAAATCATCACAGATTCAAGGGCTGACATGTTACAAATGCAGCCAGCCACCACTTCACTAGAATACAACAATTGCTGTGTTTAGGAGAAAAAGGATTAGTGGCAGATTTTGTGCCGAAGATGATGCAGTTGAGGAAGGAAAGCCTATGCCATGGATTAATTCCTTTAAATTGGTTATCTCAATAATTCCTATGTAATTCAGCATACACATTTTTGATATTTGTAATGTTTCTGCACTGATTTTTACAGCACCTTTCACATAGTCACATGAACTGCACATTTATGTATGGTCTGTGTGCGTACTGTGCAAGCACAAGATTAAGCATAAAGCAAGGTGTTCTGCCAAGGTTTGGCAGAATGGTTGTACAAATCATAAAAGGTAAACCTGTCCTAGAAAATAAGCTCCGAAACTCCTTTTATAAATCTCAAAATGCATGATTGAGATCACCAGCAATGAGCAAGGCTTTCCTGCTACAGTTATGTTACTGTTTTTTCAGCAGTACAAAAGAGATCCTCTGTTTTTTATATTATCTTATGTGCAAATATACCTTAAATTTAGTATATACTCTATACATGGTCCATTAACAAGAAACGATGCATGAAATACTGCAGACTCTATTTTAAGGTAGATCTAAAGGTGATAGAAACTGAAAAGGCCATGATGGAAGTTCCTTTCAAAATTCTACCAAGAACTTGATTTTTTCATGTTAATGTTCACATTCTGTTGATCGCAATTATGCCCCCCAAAAAAGGTCTTTTTCAGTAAATTGTTCTCTTTGTGAATTGTTGTGAATTGTCACTTACAAAATACATTTTGAACAAATAAATTACATCTAATTTCTTCCAGATTATATTGCCATCTGAAAGACACCAATATGTGTGAATGAGATTAGAAATTGTCCATTCTGTCTTTAAATTTTTCTCTGAGTTTGAGGATTCAGAAACACCATGTACACCTCTAAAGAAAATGAAGGAGCATCCAAAATACAAACAATGAACATTTAAAAATCTCTTATGCTAAGCTAAGTATAAATTGAATAGTGCAAAGTTATAATAGGGCTATGTTTTCTTTCACAAACAAGGCATTTGTTTTTATCATTTGGTTTTAATCTACTTACACACAATTGCATAATATAATAACCATATTATCATTGCATAGATATTAAAAAACTGGTAAACAGCAACAACATAAACTGTCATTTAATCATTAAAAACAAGCAAAGCCAAAATCAGGGTTACAAACACTGCTCTGCCTAGCTGCCTTCATGCTCTCCCTTTCAGACACTAACATTACATTGTACTATTTTTGCCTCACTTCAAAAGATGAAAGACTAACTGAAAACAGCGAGGCATATCTGACAACTCCATAGTTTTTTTTCCAGCCTACTGCTCTACTGCTTTTTGGCAGTGCTGATTTTTTGTCCAACATTCTCTGGACACGTAGGAGTCAGAATTAAACACTATTTTTCAACAATGAATTTCAGAGAGCTTTTCAAAACAGAGTCAAAACAGCTTTTTTAATTCAAAAGGCGTTATCAACTTTTCAGAAGTAAGGGTAATATTTTCATAAATGGAGACCTCATAAATCAAAAGTAAGTAATATTCATGTATAATTAATTTGGAATAGATGTGATGGGAAAAGCTACTAGTGCAGCCACTTTTACAAATTATTGTTCATCTACAGAAGCCTATGGATCAACACATATCTGGTTCTTCTTTTTTTCTTGCTATTAAACAAAATCTGTAATACTCTAAGATGTGCTTACATAGTCTTCTGTGAGTCCTAGGGAAGGCAAAATTCTGGGCTGTAGGAAGAATAATTAAGCCTAACTGATCTGCACATAAGCTTAGCTTCAACACATGCAAAATATTTCTTGAAGCTTTGGGATATGAAGCTAATAGCCCAGTTTTTCATGTCTACCATGAATTATGAAATATAAAATGCATTGGGGGAAAATATTCAGCTTGATTTTATTACTTTCATTGTTTCACTTGAAATGCTTACATATATCATGCTATCTAGCTCTTAGTCATTTGCTAGACAATTTTATTTGCCATCATTTGCTCAAAGAAAACCTACACGAAAGCCCAGCAAAAACTACACAAAACACATAGAGCTCTGCATGGATTTGGCATTGCCCATCACCAGAGAACAAGCAACTGCTGTCAGCAAGGTTTCTCACTTGCAGACATCAGAAAAGCCACACTGACAGCTTCCACTAGCTACTCATGTTTGCTTAGTGCAACAGTCCCTTCAGCTTAGGGAGAGAAATCAGAGGAGCAGGAGGCATCTCCTGCTTCTCCCCTCTGCACGTTAAGGGAGGAGGCAATGAGAAGCTTTGTAGGTAACCTACTTAAAGCAGATCTGTTCCGAGTACAGAAATATGGGAAGAGCTCTGGTTGTAAAAGCTTTTAGATATTCTGCTGTGGAGAAACAGGTGACTTCTGCTCCCACAGCTGGGAATGCCTCTGAAGCACTCAACCCAAACCTTACCTGCACAGCTGCATGTTTTTGCCATGACAAACAGTATGAGGTGTGAGATGGGAGATGCACAAGCAGCTGCTAATGAGTGTTGCCCTCATTAAAGATCGAGGAGAGCTGTCTGTTTGCCATTTTAAACACAAAAATAGAAACAAAGCAGACTTCTTGTAGACCTATCTATCCAGTTTTTTTAAGTGGCACCAAAGCAGTGAAAGTGTGATATCATGTGTAACAGCTTACATTTGACATACAAAAGGACATATGGCCTGATGGGGCTATAAAGCATAAAAAACTTCTAATGTATACAGGGTGGGTATTCACAACATTATATTATAGTTCAGTGTCATACAAAGACATTCATGGTACATCACAAAATCCTTTTAGATACCTCCAAGGGTCAGGCTTAAAGACTACTGTGATTTTTTGTAGTAATGCAAACGTAATGTTTAATCAGTACAATGCAATCAAGTTGATACAAAGTGACATATATAACCACATGAAGCTTATTATTGGTACTTTGAGGTATCAATGTGTTTCAGATATATTTTGGATGCTGTTTTTTAATCATAGTTACCATATCAAAGTACGTTGCATGAAAAGACAGACTTCATACTTAATACAACCTTCCTATCAAAATTATATTTTTCATTAGTGTACAGATAGCAAGAAATCAGGATGAAAAGGTTGACACTTTCTTTACATATAACTAAAAAAAGGTAGCTGTTATTAGTCTGTGTTTTATATTTTCAGATAGTATTCTTCTGGAGTTATTAAAAACATAAACATGCATTTTGATCTTTGTTATGATTTTCTAAAATAGTTATCAAGTAGATAATTTGAGCATATTTTATTCACCTACAATTACTGTGAACGTAAGACTTGTTTCTGTTTTTTTCTTCTTTTCCCTTCCTTTTTGTTTCTGCAAGGAGAATGAAATATGGATTCCTTCCATTTGGACACAGGAATGATGCAAAAGAAACAAACAAGGCTTATAAATATGCTCATAAGATATAAACTAGAGTCCTCTTCAATCTGATGTGGTATTTTCCTTTAGCCAGAGACTCATACAGTGGCTCTTTTACTGAACTGAGGAATCATTAGGCCTTATCAACAAAGTGAGTGTTGCAGACAGGCATTGGTATTTGGATCTAAGTTAATCTCCTGTATAAACTGAGGACAAATTGTATAGTCACTTTGAAAGGAAGAAAAAGAGGCTTAGGACTCTAGATTATCTGTTCCGCTAAGAACAAACAGCTCCCATGTGAAGAGGATTTGGCAAGATAAGTGCTACAGAAGCACTGACTCAGAGCAGTCCAAGCTGACTCCACAACCCACTGACAGAAGAGTTCACAAGCTATTTCTTTAATTTACACTCTTTCTTGATTATTCCTTGAACAATGAGAATAACCACTGCTAGCCAAAAGCTGCAGTCAATACTGGAGGCCAAGGGGCACCACTACCTATTCACATTATTGCCAATAGTCTTCATCCCAAATGTGAGGCATCCTTACATAAAAAAGCAAGCGAAATTCCCCTAGTTCTGCTGGAAAGTTGCCTTGGTTTTTTGTTTATTGGGTTTTTTTTGTTTGTTTGTTTGTTTTCAGAAAATTGACATATCACAACAGTGACATGACACAGACATACTGACTTGAATCTGCAGGTAGCCTGGAGCAGGATGTCTAAGCATGTGGAGTAATCACCCAGCTCAGATTAATCACTGTCCTCATGTATCTGATTATCACCCTTCTCAAGGACACATAAGAATTCACCATGTTTACTTCACGACTAATACCCTACTGCAATAATACAAATAGCATTTTGTTTTCCTTCCCCCCTGCCTGAAAAAATCTGCTCTTTCTCTTTTTCATAAAAAGAAAAACCACGTTCCCCACACTCCTCTTTGCAGATCACCTTTATGGAGTGAAGAAAAAAGATTGTTGAAGCTTTCAACAAACATCTGCCCTATCACAGTCCAGCTAGGAAGTTGAAGATGGCTGATTAAGTAGCAATATCCAGAGATATCACAGCAGAATCCTCCCCTCTATTAAAAACATAAACATTCTCTATTAAAAGAAAAACAAAATAAAATCAAAATAAGTCAGGAAAACTCAAGAATATTTTGAAACAGAAGTATCTATAGTGTCTTGAAGTGGGTATTAAGCATAAGAATAAGTAACACAGGACAATGAAAAACAGAGCATCTTGGAAAAGGCACAGCATGGTACACCTCATAAACCTCCTACGCACTACTGAGTGGCTGGTAAGATATAACATCAACAGTCTCCTAACAGAAATGAAGCAAATTAGAAAAACTTTAATAATTACGATAGGATAGAAATGGCAGAAGATTCAGGTACCACCTCCACCCCTCAGTTTCGTTAAAAAGTTTCCTCTGCAACAGTTTGGTCTTTACTTACAAGCTGTTTGAGGCAACAAAACAATTTTTTTAAAAAAGGAACCAAGGATGGGGCTGGCTTAGAAATCCTAATGTGAGAGAATCTTAATAGCTTGGAAAGAAATTCCCTAAATTTGGGAAAAAACCCAAAATTACCTGCCTCTTTCTCTTTAGTAGCAATTCTGTGTTATAAAGAGTACGTTTATAATAGGAAAAAAAAAAAAAAGACTGAACAATGTACACAGCTATCTGATTATATCTGATTATTTCACTTACGAAGAAAGGAAATACTATTCCTCCACCAGCTGCTTTGAGTTTTTTTAGGCACACTATAAAAGAATGAAACTGTTTTTAAATCTAGCACCAATGGTCATTTTAAGAAAAAACATAGTATAGTGTAAGTCACAGGAATTAATTTTTAAAAGCAAAGGCAATATGGTCCTCTTTTGAAAGTAGAAATATTTTAACTGTGGTCAGAAGTACATGTAGCATATCTCTAAGAACTGAAGTTCGGATTTTTTTTTAAGAAAAAATGCACAAAACACGCAAACAGCTGCATATATTTAACATTTGTCAGCAAAGAAAGTTCTAAATAAACTCATACACAATATTTGGCTCAAACTGAGCAGGCAACTGAACAGTCCATCATCTTGATGCCAGACATATATTTTTTTCTGCTTCCCTGGGAGAAATAACTGTCTGCTTTTTCTTGACAACCATATACTCATAATATTTTTCTTGATACTTTAAAATGTGAAGACTTCCATACTTTTATTTCTATGCTTTCATTAGAAAATACTTCTAAAAGCCCTCAACATTTGCTTATTACTAGTTTCTTATCTAATTCACTCAGAATAGCCATGAATTTTATGAAAGAACATGTAATTAATGAACTACAAATTTAAAGATAAATTCTTAAGTAACCTCTATAATTTACCTAATACTCAGTACCTAATTCACAGAAAGCACCTTTAGTAAGATTTTTTACTTACATAAGCAGCATTTCTCAGAGGTAAGCTTTTTGCTCCATGAGCTGTCAGTTTGCATCAGGTTTGATATAGTGTGGTAACTATGAAACACAAGTTTGGGCTTAAGAGAAAGAAGATAGTTCCATCATAAAGTTACTGCTTTTATGCCAACTGAGGTGATGCCACAGGGGAACTGCAGAATATATGGGTAGGAAGAAAACATTTGTCATTTTATGGAATTTTTTTCTCCTTTTATGACTTAGTTTTAGCAGACAGAAGCAAATCTTTCCAGCCAGGCTGTATTACCTCAAATTCTATGACATATCTGTAACAAAACATCAACAACAGAGATTTTGTCTTAGGGCTGTCTCAGTGTCCAACTTAATTTTTCTTTTGTTGGTGGAGCTTTCTTGAAGTGGCAGAAAACCATTGTTTTAAATAAGGGTCACAATAATAAAAAAACTAACAGTCCAAGAGTTCATCCCAGGGATGATACACCAATATGCTCAGGCTCTGCAAATTATGCCTCCCTGAAATGGATGGAAAGTATGGAAATAGATTTTTCCTATGACAAAGCCTACTTGACTTCCAGACCCTAAAGTCTTCTAAAGAAGACTTTTCCCCAGAACAACTGGTCTTCCTACTAAAGATTGGAGTAAAGATCACATTAGGCACCTCAGACTTTGTCACTGTGTTTCCTGGAGATTCTCCTTACCCCTAATTTTGTTTCCAATGTATTTATATGAAGGTTTTTTATTATCAGAGGATGGCCTGTTCTGATGCCTTTAAGATTCCCTTCTTGAAGAATGTCCAACCTTCCTGGATTCCTTTAGTCTTCAGTATTGCCTCCCAAGGGACTCTGAACAAGTCTCCAAAAGAGGGCAAAGTGCACCCTCTGCAAGACCAAGTTCTCTATTTCTCCCATAATTAAATCTATCATTTTGCTGCACCCAAGACTGCCTCCAACCATCACATCACCAGCCAGACCTCTGTTCACAGAAAACAGATGCAGCAGGGTGTCCTCCCTAGTTGTCTCTCACATCAGTGGTGTCAAGAAGTTATCTCTCACACACTCCAGGAATGCCCCAGACTTTTTGCTCACTGCTGTGTGCTATGTCCAGCAGACATCTGGTAAGCTGAAATTGTCCAGGAGAACAAGGACCAGCAATTGTGATGCTTCTCCCAGCTGTTTACAGAGCATTTCATCTGGCTATTCATCTGCTTGAGTCTATAACAGACTCCCACTTTGGCATCTGCCTTACTGGCCTTCCTCCTGAGTCTTACCCAACAGACACCTCAGCAAATCATCATAAAGCTCTAGACAATTAAAACATTCTTTAACACAAAGTTAGTCCACTTCCTCTCCTTCCATGCCTTTCTCTAAAAGAGAAGACCAAAGGAGTTTGTTAGCACATTGAAATTTCACCTGATTGTTGCCCACTTTATGACACAGGAACAGTACCATTGAGATCAGAAGGGACTTCTGGAGATCATCTAGTCCAAGACACTGTTCAAAGCAGAGTTAATTACACTGCAAATGAATGTGCAAAACCCGAATGCAAATTACTGAGTGGAATTTTAGAACACTTGCAAGTTGTAGCATTAAAAATTCTGTGGCATTGCCTAAAGCTAATAGCTTAAATCCTTTTTTTACTCCTGTGGTGTTATTATCTAGTGGAACATTATGAACTTACAGTTAGAACAGTTACATTCTTGTAGAAAAAGCTACGATGTTTTGTAAATAGCTTTGTTTGGTTTAAATAATAGTCCCTTTTAATTAGAGGCAGAAATGCATGCTATAGCATAAATAAAACATTATTTAAGATTTCACCTTTTCATTGATGTAAGAAAAACCTAATTAAGCAATGGTAAACACTCTAAAAATGCACAGTACAGTGAAAAATATGTTTACTGATGAACACTAAGTAACAAAACATTAAACAGATGTTAATGAATGGGACATAGTTTTATGCCTGCAAGAGCTGGAGTTCTGAAAAAATTTGCACTTTTATTTAGACAAATATTTTTTTTATTTCTTGCACAGCTGTTCATCCTAAAAAGAAGAATAATTTTTTTAGCTCACTTCAAATAATGCTAAGTGTTGTCAGCTGGTATTGATTCTCTTTTCTGTCCACATTCAATGCCCAGAATCTGTCCGAAACCAAAGCACTCAGTGTATGTAAAAAAGGTAATGCAAATCATGCCACTAGCACTTTCATACAGTGCTATTTCTGTGGTGCTGAAGGGCCTGAAGAACTTTAACCATCTCAATGATAGCTCAATCTTGCTGCTGTTCCACTTGAAGACTTTGAAAAGGTTACCATGGGGACTTAACTAGAATAGCATCATATCAATTAGAAAGTTTGGAAAATGTCAGTTGGGAAGTACTTCTTGAGGCAGACAAGATGGAATTCACTTCAAGAAAAAACAGGGAGGAAAAACATAGATGCATTCATTCATTCACTTTCCAGCATAAAAGAAATCCAGTTCATAAAGCAAATTAAGTTTATACTAAATGCTACTGATTTCTCATTGTTTCCTTTTTTCCCCCCTCCATACTTAATAAAGACTCCTGGTCTGCTTTCTGACAATTTGTTACTTTGGTGATTACACAAATTATCTTTTCAATGCCTTGAAGCTTAAGGGAAAAAACATTGACTATGAAAAGCACACTGATGCTGTATCCTCAGAAAAACATCAAGAACTTAAATTTTGCTTTGTATGAGACATAGAGCTTATAGAAAGTTGCAGGGTATATCCTACAAGCAAAACCAGCAGTAATTAGTAACCCAGAGCAGGTCTGGGTACAGCATTTCAGCAAATTTAAACTCCTTCAATGCATGCAGTCTGATAACATGCACGCACAATATTTCTGTATTCCTGTGTAATCTGGCAAGAAATCAGCAGCTTTTAGTCTGGGGTTGTGTACTAAACCCTCTCTCTCTCTCAAAACCTTTGTATAGTTCATGCTAAAATTAGGGTTTATGTATTGTCTTTCCTATTATGTATTGTCTTTCCCAAGAAAAGTTCCTTGCAAAGTTAATGCCACCTATGGAGAAACTTCTACACTAACTTCTTAGAACAGTTTTTATTAGGGCTGCAATGACAAAAAATACTAATTTCTTCCAACTGACATGGGGAAATAGAACTCCAGGAGGTTATATGCTACTGAGAATATGCAAGTGTTGCATAAGAACAAAAGCCAGCTTATTTATGTAAACAGTAATGTTTGTTCATGTCTAGTTAAATCCTAAGAAAGGGAGACAGTAAGCACATCAGTTGCTCTACGTTTAATTGGACTGATGTTCAAACACCCTTATCAACTTTGTAGTGCAGATTTTGATGTGAAGCTCTGCCAATATTTCACTAATTTATTTTCAAAATAATGTGATTAACGAAGACAGAACTTTGTGCTACAGTAATGTGCTAAAATATAACCACAGCCATTTACTTTTCCTTATGCTAGTAGGAGGACTGAGAATTGCAGTATTTAGAGATCTCTTCAGTTTCTTGTCAAGAAATAAACTGTATTTATTTTTCTTTCCCCTGAAGTTCAGTGTTTCTTTCTAGAATGCTATACCTCACCTTACCTTAATTAAATAAAATTTCATGACTGGAACCTGTCTAAAAAGAGCTACAGTCCAGAATTAGCCTGTGGCAGTGAGTAGAGCAAACAACAATTGCACTCAATCACCTTTAGGTTTTCATTACACTTATCTGAATTTCTAATGTTATCTCTATGTCTAATGACAACTATTGACTTGGAAAATATATTTCTTGTTTGTTGAGAGCTGAAAATCTGCTACATTTAGCATTTTTTGATGAGACATATCATTATTGTGGATATGTACCTTTTCCTGTTCTTATCCAAGACTTTTATTTCTGCATCAAAAGCAATCACAGAAAAAAGAAAATAATCAGACATATACCCATGCAAATTTGTATAACATGGAAGTTAATACTCTTTCAAATACTGTGAGTGATACTTGTTGTTTCCAGTTAAATGATTACTACTTAAGAAAGTCTGTGATATGGCAATCTTTCTCAATTAACATTTTTTGTCTAAAAATATTAAACATTCGATAATCTAGTGTTCAAAATGTGTTTGGAATACCACAAAATGAGGAACACATTCACTATAGGAAATTCAGTGCATATTTCAGACTGAACATCCTAAGCAAGACAAAATTACAGACCAATGGCAGTTTTGAGTTAGTACCCAAGTGAAAAACCCAGAGTGACACAGCATCAAAGGAAGAGATGTTACAAATGTTAAATGAGTGGATAAGCACATGCAAACCACTACATAAAAAGTTAAGGATGATGCTGGGAATCTGAGTATCCAAGTATTAACTGAGCATTAAAAAAGTTCTTCCAAACAAGCACTCATTTTGAAATTTGTCAAAAGGGGAACAAGATCCATCACCACCAACCAACCAGGAAAATGTAGCAACACCTTGCTGTGAAGGAAAGACTCCAATATAAAATACTTTGAAACATGGAGACGAAAGGGTTTGTAAATCTGAGACATTTGAAGAACTTACACCGTGAGAGGTAAATGAAGAAAAAATATCCATAGTGAAAGTAACAGGCAGAATTTTTAAAAGCATTTGAAAAGTATGGGTGAGACTAGATTGAACTTTCCCAAAACAGAAAGTATTTCAATAAGAGATATAATTTGGCAAAGTCTGGATTAGTGCTGCACAGATGGAGAGGAAAAGTAATAAAGGAAATATTTTGCAAGAAGACATGTCCAGATCCACTCAGTCTGAACTGAAGATGTTTGTATTTGTTAGCCTGAGGTCTCCAGAAGCCAATACATTTTTTAAAAAAAAGGCTTAGAAGAAAAATCTTTTTCCTGGTTAAAATTCCAGCTGACCACAGGTTAGACAAAGAGATTTCCTTTGGACACAAGAAGATTTAGTTTCAAATAGAAAAACATTATCAATCTGGCATACTAATTGTAGTTAAAATCATATCAAAAGCAAAATCATTCTGTGACTCTATTACTGAAGAAGAGGATCAAGAATGACAGCCTGTGCTCCAGACAGACAGGGATGAAGGAAGGAAGATCACATAAAGGAAGAAAGATAAACCATGAGAGCTAAATACCAGCAATTACTACAAAGAAGGTGGCATAATTTTAAAAGTGAATGCTATGTTGAGAGTCAAAGGCATGCCTCACTTCTGCTTTTCAGTGGGAAGTGGGAATGGCCAGTGGGAAGCCATAAGAAACTTTACTGGTAGCAGAGAACAGAAATGCCACTTCAGAGTGCGAGGACAAGAGTGAAGGAGCTGCTTTACACTGCTACTCTTAACTTTGACAGCAAGGGAGAGAGGTTGTAGCTGGCTTCCAAAAAGCATCAAGGTTATGAGGTCAATATCACGTATTTGATATTTTTGTGCCCTTTCATTCAGTCTTATTAGTTCCTACATTTAAGGGACAGTTTTAGCCCATTCTACCCAATGGTAAAAATCCTGAACATTAAATTCTTGCAAAATTTAGGAGAATCAGCGGCTAATGGAAGAAACTAATTTGAGAAAGAGGCATAGCTTAGCTATTATTAATTTCCTGTGCTGGCCACTTAGTACCCATGAAGCTCCACACATTGAAGAAAATTTCCTCATCCATAAGACTAACTGCTGTATAAGGCTGGGGGATGGAAGTTTCTCGTTTTTTCCTCTAGCTACCATGGGTTATATTCCAAAACTAGGGAATTAGATGCACAATCAAATTGTGAAGCTATTAAAAATGTCTGGTGCAGACCTCTAATAAATGTTTCTATGCAGCAATATACTAATAAAACTCTTTTTTTCTTTTTTAATGTAACTTACAAAGAGCTGCAGCAATCCTCTGCCACAAGACAGCCAAGGTTCAGCATTGCCCAGTAAAAGAAACTGTTCAGCACGAAGTCAGAAGCCATATTATTCTATAATTCCATTATTTTCAAGTACTTTTCAATGTATTTGCAAGCTTAAATAAAAACATTTATAAACCATTAATTGAAATTTAGGAGAATTTTATTAAAAGGTAGACTGTAGCATGGTCCAGTTACATAATTATAGATCATCTGAATATTCAGATGAGAAGTTGAGTATATACCAATTTTGTATTTTCCATCTGGTGCTCATCATTGAAAAAGTTTTGTAGTGCAATATGAAAACTTACTACTCCTAAAGACCTTTCCTATATTCTACAGATTTTAAAATTTCAGTAACTCACCCTAGTATTTTATTTCTATGGCAAAATCAGCAGCATTTTTTCAGAAAAAGCTCCAGTAACTCGCTGTAACCAGATATAGTCCATGTCTTTGTTAACTAATGCACATGTCCAAAAAAAAAAACCTGTTAAAGTGATGAATAAGTAAAGCACATTTCAATTTGTATGAGTCATAGCATCTTTGGTTTGCTGCCATTAAATTGGGTTTCATAAATTCACATCTGTGAGGATTCTTCCAGCATGTAAGCACAGCTGTCCCTCAGATCCAACTTTCTCCAAATTTTCTGAGCATCCTTTTGTTTGTCTGGCAAAATTAAGTCTCCAATTACTATCACACAAATTATTCTGTCATACAGGTAGCATCTTTCTCTTCCACTAAACATCTGTTAGGAAAGCTGAGTATCTGTGTGCAAATTATATTTCCTTTCAAACATAATCTTTTAAGATTATGTTAACAGATAACTCCTTATACTTATTGTGGGAAGTATTAAGTTGCCTAAAGAAAAAATGAGTTCAATGTATCAATGGCTAACATTTCTACAGCACTTACATCAAAAGTAGTTTTACCCATCAGACAATGTATGTGGCTCTATTAATACCAACTCCACCAAAGTGGTACATGTACTTTCTAAATCTATACTGAGCAGTTTAGTTTGGTTTTTCATGACAAGAAGTAAAGTTGAGGTAATTCTTAAGGTCCACTCTAATTATCTAACTTAATTTTCTTTTCCATTGATTGATTGCCATATTTACTTGCTTATAGTACAAGCACCAGTTTGAAAATTAATTTTTTCACTAGAATTTGTTAAATATTTTGAGCATTCATCTCCCTGCCACATAATTCATGATCCATTTTTTTTCCAGGTTTTATTAATCCTAAATAAATCTTAGGTAAGGATATAAGATTTACAAGCTGTATCTTCAGGGACAAGTCAGGGGCTTGGCTATAGATGGCATAGGGTCAGATGGAACATGGGGCAAAGACAAGGCCACACATGGTATGCTCACCCTGCCCCATGTCCTCATAGGAATGTTCTTGGGCTTATGTTAAAGGCTTTCTACACAATCCCTAAAGCTCTCCAATTCCTGAGAACAGGCTGGTATCCAAACCATAGTTTAGGATGGATGTAGTCGAGATGAATCAACTGTATTTTTTGAAAAAATGCATGAAACAGAGAACATTTTTTACACATGACAAAATATGCTTACTACTGCAATTTTCACATTACATTACCCCCAGTTATAAGCACAGCCAAGCCATTTTCACACATTCCTTAGTTTTAACATTGTTTTTCCTCCTACGTAAAGCCTCATGAACCACGTCACCACCTACATATCTTTGTATTTCCTACACGAAAATACACAGTGGAGAATCTGTTTACATAATTATTATATCATTATTTCACTGTTATTTATTTCCCATAAGAACTGCATTTTTCACTCTGCAGCCACCTGAGAAATTTTTAAATAAAACATGCATCTATGATAAACATAACTATGTTTATAACAACATTTATCTTGAGGTGTACTGATCTAATCTATGTAATCAATAACAGTTGAGCTGGCAGAATATCAGTCTGCATCACTTCTAGTCTCAGTTTTAGTATTATATTCTCAGGAGTTACAGTTGTTAACATGCACATCTCTGAATTAATTTGGGCTTTGTTTCCAAATAGAGTTTCATATCCTGAAGGGTGTGAAATATTTTTCCCCCCTCTCTGGGGTTCCACAGTTAGTTACATAAATAAACAGCAATTATTTATTGACTATTTAATCGCCAATTGCCTTAGTAAAAAACATCTGATTCTGGGACTGAAGAAGGACAGGGTCGAGGGTAAAAACTAAGTACAAGGCAGCCTTGTAACTACTTATTTACTTTAGAGATTTGGCACTATGGCTTCACAATCGTATTAGGGCTATTGGGATTAAAACTTGCCCCATATATTTCTTCCTACTTCAGTGAAAAGCAATTGCTGTATTGCACAGGAAGTTAAACAATTCCAGAGACAGTCAAAAGAAATCTGCAATAAATAAATACCAGATTTTGAAACATTCTTCTGCATCTCAAAGATCTCCAGTTTAGGCAAAGAACATCAGTAGAAGCTGTCATTCATGTGCTGCAGGCCAAGCAGCAGCCACTTCCCTGCTCTGCATCTGCACCTCACCTTTGTTTAATGTCATGTACTCCTTTCCACCAGAATGTAAAAACAGTTGCCTGCAGGAACACAGGTCAGAATCAGGGAGCTAAATACATTTAGAGAAGTTAAATATATTTCATTAAGCAGAACTCAGTAATTCATCTAGAGTATTTTAAGAATCAGCTAAAGGAACAACTTTTTGATACTTCAAGGAAGAGCAATGAAATCCCAAAAGATTTGTGAAATACAAATATTTAAAGTCAGAGGGAGCAACCTATAGACAAACTCACAGGCAAGATAGCCTGACTGTGGTGCTCAGGAAAATACTGGGCAATGCTAAACAGAGGTGCATACAATGAACATGATGTTCAGTATGTGGTTTGTGAGAACACCCTCCCTCTGCACCGCCCCCCCCACCCCCCAATAATTAAACTAATCCATGTTCCTACATTTCATTTTATATAAGATGACTCTTAACAAAGAAGAGAGAAATATTAGATACCAGGCTTAAGCAAGTTTACAATACTGTTTATGCAACTGTGTTTTGATGTTCAGAAAGTAACATCTTAGTAACTAGATATGAAAAATAAGAATGGGTACGAAAGAGCAGTTAAGCACTGGAACAAGACTATCCAGAGATTCTGCAAAGCATCTCCAAAAAGAAGGTTTTAGCAAAAAAAGAAAAATTATCAGAGTTGCCCTAAGATTACTTTTGATCTTGCTTCCACATTTTTGGGAGTGACTAGATCTCCTGAAATCCATTTTGGTATCCATTTTCATGGCACCACAATATCTCATAAACGAGTAGAATCAAATTACTGAAGGAAAGATAAGTAACTAGCCAACTATCAAGAATTAATCCTTGCCTGGAAGTCTGCCTGTGACTGTTGGGAAAGATGGGACAGGAAAAGCTTACAAATATGATTGCCTGGCAAGAAATACTGAGAATATAAAACCTGTGAGTGAAATAGAAATGAAAGCCAGCTTTGAGATGTAGGCATGGCAGGCAGGATGATTAGCTGGGAGATGGGTTCAGTGATAACAAACAATGGGACAGCAAAAGACCCAAGAGTGTAGCCCCACCCCACTCTGCCAAGGTATCAGGGAAAAGATAGATATGAAGATAGCCTTAAGAATTTAGAATACAAGTGCTATGGTAGTATAGCAGTTCTCATAGGCTGTATGCAAAGTCTGTAGGTTTTGTATCTCGCACAGGCTGGTCACTGTAAATTAGACTATTCAATGCAAAAGGAGATATATTGTAACAAGGTCCTCACTCTCTTACCCCTGCCACCTCTCTTACCTCTCACCCTCTTCCTCTCTCTTTGGGGCTTCCCTTCAGCCGAGGCTGGTGGCTGAAGGCAAAGCCCTTTTTACCCACAACTCTAGCAATAAAACCACAAAAGTGTCACAGGTCCGCAGAGTTCCCTCTCCCTGCTGTCCATGGATGCTCCTACATGCCACCTTCCTGCAGAGGACTCTACTATATTAGATATTGTAATTTTCAGTATTCAAAGGATGATAGAGAAAACATAGCCACATAGCATTTGCCATTGATTTGAAATTCAGAGCAAGCCCTTCAAGGATCAGATACAAAACTTCATTTTATGAAAACAGAAAATAAAAACGCGAACTCAATCACACTGAATCCAGTGATGAAAAAAGTGCTACACTATTCAAAGGTAAAAATCTCTTCAAAACATGTAAACATGTAACACAGAAGTAGAAAGTTTTGAAACAAAAAGTAATTTCAATTAACCATTCATGTCATTTAAGATGTCCTGGCAACAAGGCAGAAAAACAATCTAAACTAAATTCTCCATAGTTTCAGAAGAAATTGTCTTAAAGAAAAAAGCAATCTTGCCACCATAATCATCAGATGCCATTTGCCTGTGTCAAAACACTATAGAAGAAAAAAAGTCTGATACCATCTCTGGTGGGTAAGTTAACTGTTTTTTTATTTGAATGAATCACATTTTTCAAATTGAACAAAGGTGTTCTTGAAAAATTATTTTCATTAAGTCATTTACCTCTAGCACTATTATGTCATTATTTCTCTCATTTACCCACTGAAGTTGCCTCTTATTGGGTTTATTATCAGTAAATACTGGTATTTAGTCTCAGAACATTATGTTCTTGGAAGCCTCAACTGAAAGAGTAATTTTGCAATTTCTGGGAAGCAATTGATACAGTTTCCAAATTTATTAATGTTCTAAATGACACTGAAAATGCTGAAGTACTAAATATAACTTCCCGTTAGAACATACTGAAATTTTATAGAAGCATTCAAGGTAATCTCTGAGATAATATAGGCACTTGCTATATCAGTCTTTTGAATAATTTTTTAAGACATATAATTTCTCATTTTTCTATAAAAAGTCTCCCCATAAAATTGTGCAGAGGATTTTCTTCTTCTGTACCCTCTTCTCGATGAGTAGAAGCCTTTCACAGTTTCATAACTTTTCCCAAAAACATGGAAGTATGAAAGGAGCAAACTTCAGTTCACCCAAGAGAGCCCTGCTAAACTTCTGCAGTTAATGAAGGAATTAATGAAAAATTAATAATTAGGAAATTCATAAAAAATATTTCTTTCATATCAGAAGGGGAGGAAAAGGGATAAAACAGAAAGAAGGAACAGTGTCAAACATTTCCCACCAAGAACATAAATACAGACAAACTAATGTATTACCCCTTCTTTCAATTAATTAAAAATTTTTATCAAACATACAGGTAAAACACACTTCAAAATCCAAGCCTTTCTAATTTCAGTAGTTAGTAAAAAAACACAAGCAAGTTTTTCTTCTTCCCTGAACCAAAGATTTTTGACATTCATCCAATAAAAAATGTTCAAGGATATTTCTGAATGTTTTGTAAATTGATTTTAACACATACATCATTGTTATTAGTTCGATCTATAGCCCCTTTGTCTTCGGCTAGGTTAATCCCTGTTGAAATACACAAATCAAGCCTCCAAGGCCTTGAACACTCAGTGTTGTGGACTCCATGCTTTTGAAGACAAAGCAGAACGCATCATAGTCATAGGCCAGATGGACAACAATTTGTTTGCCTTTTGCAAATTCCCAGACCCCACAAAGAGTATTCAAGAGGCCTGGTGATCAAAGAGCCACTGATATTTCATGGACCATGGTGGATTTTGATTAGTTACATTACATTTTAAAATCCATACTGTTCCAAGCCCACAGATGACTAAAAGAGTGAAGCTGATTTCTTTTACTGAATATACTTTGAATATTGTCTGAAAAGAACTTAGGACCTTGAATAAGTACACCCTCATATTTCCCAACTAATTTAAGTAGGAAATCCACAAGAAACCCCAAACCAAGCATGTAAGTAGGGGAGAATTCAAATATTACATATGTGACATATTCATTTACTGTTAATGCACACAAACCTATCATCCCAAGTCAACCTAAAAGCAAGACATATCTCAAAATCCTTTCATGGCAGTGGTGCAATAACAGACTGAAAATTGGTGGGAGAAAAAAAAATGTGAAAATTAAAATATGTTAAAGGACAGCAAAATGTCTTTATCACCTAAACAGCACTTAAATAACCAAGGAAACAAACAAACAAAAAAAAAAAAAAAAGGCCAAAAACCTGTAGCAGTCTTCATAGCACTCTCAAACAAAGAGCTTGTTGAATCCCCAGCGTTTCAGATGCTGAAGCACCCAGGCATGTGAGGCATGCCAGGATCCCATATAATGTTTTAAAATACTATTTTAAGGAAATATAAATTTAAGCAAGCTTTTCAAGTTTGTTCCACTTCTTACTTCTGCCTAACGTTACAGAGTTTCTGTCATGCCCCTTTTGCTTCACAAAATCATAGCTAAAGATTCAGGTATAAGTTATCACTGCTAAATAAGGCAGTCTCAGTAAGTATGCTGATACAATTTGTGTTAACAATGCTAGATTTCAAAGCAACAAGGAATAATAGCCAGCTAAATTACAGTTCCACAAATAAAATTTTGCAAAAATTAACTATACCAGCATTTATTAATAACTAAAACTCCATAATTTTACTAAGCATTAAATTTTCCCCTTCTTGTCAACATTTCACCCATACCTTAAATTTTCAGCAAATATTTTAGTTCAAAAATGGTTTCATCTGAGGTGTATTCACAATTTATATTATTTTGTCATTCAGGGTAACTATTCACAACTGAGTCTAAACAAGGATCAACTACTTAAAAACACAGTAAAACCCATATATTTCCTAAAAATCATTGGTTGCAGATTTTACAGACATAATGTTAAAAGCTCAATAGGTATTCAATGTTGTTTGACATCCATGAAGTAAATTTAGACTTGCTCTCTAATTGCTATAAACACTGAAAGGGCTAGCATCTGTGGATAAAAAGGATTGATTATACTTTAACAAAATATGCCAATAGCATAGGAAAAGGCAAACAGGAAGCACGGTTACATTTTCACTAGCAAGTTTTATGCCAATCACTGCATTAACTTGCAACTATTCCATAAAAATTTTGTTTTACTGCATTGACTATGAGTATTCTGAAAAGAGAGGGCCCAGATTTGGAGAGAGCACAAGTGATTTAATGTCTATGCCCAAGTGAGCAAACTAACCCTTCTCCATTCATGGCTTGTGGATTCTTAGCAGGTTTGTTTTGGGTTTGTTAGGAGTTCTTTTCTCAGCTTTTTCAAAGGACAAAGAACACCAAATTTGTTCTTTTCAAATTTATTTTACTGGGGTTTAAACTTGATCTCAATATCACCATTAAAGCCAAAGCAACATATTCTGGACTCATAATCCTTAGTCACTAATGTGCTATCACAAAACAGAACAGGATTGCAGCATATAGGAAAACTGTCAGATGTGTGTCCAGCCTACAGTTGCTGGGATAAGTAACCTCCAGGATGCAACTGTCAGAGGATTCCCAAAGGGAAAAAAATAGCATGTTTTTCTGTCACACATAACACAAGTCACAATCATAAGCAACCAGGAGTTTTAATTCTAAACAGTATACATAGCAGACAAGTAAAGATATAAAACCTATGGAAAATGAAGGAAGAAGAGAGTGGCAGGACAAGTCTAGATAAAGCAAAAGGAATGCAGAATTTTAAGCAAATATTAAATAAGGTTCAATTGTTTTGAATGACACCAGTATTCACAATGGAGTCAGTGGGAGCAGAGTATTTATACTACCAGTAACACCTAAACTTCAGTTACATGAGCTAGGAGTAATGTCAGTTTCAGATCACAGTCTCCATACTAGGCAGGAACATGTGATGACCTGCAGAACCTGGCTATCCCAGAGAATTTTCCTCAATAAGTTCCTCTGGAAACCATGTAAAATAATGTGCACTTCTTAAATTGATAAAGTCCTGTATCAGTTGATGTACTGGGTTTGCATAGCCAAGCTTTGGTAGTGGGGGCACTGCACGGGTGGCTTCTGTGAAGAGCTGCCAGGATCTTCCATGGTCAGCAGAGCCAGCCTCTGGTAGCCTCAAAGATGGACATGCCACTGGCCAAGGCTGGAACAATTAGGAATGGTGGTAACACCTCTATGCTGGCATATTTAAGAAGAAGAAGAGGAAAAAAAAAAATGTTATTGTGGCCAGAGAAGAGCAGAGTGAGAACAAATATGCAGACACCAAGGTCAGTGCAGAAGGAGGGGCAGGAGGTGCTCCAGGAGCTGGAGCTGAGATTCCCCTGCAGCCTGTGGTGATGACCACGGCGAAGCAGCTGTGGCCCTGCAGCCCATGGAGGTTCACAGGGATGCAGAGACCCACCTGCAGCCTGTGGAGGAGCCCCACACCGAAGCAGGTGGATGCTTGGAGGAGGCTGTAATCCGGTGGGAAGCCCAGTGGAAAGAGGAGGACCTTGCTTCCAGGCTGGAGCAGCCTGCCCTT
Organism: Zosterops lateralis; assembly: GCF_965231275.1. Classification (NCBI taxonomy): domain Eukaryota; kingdom Metazoa; phylum Chordata; class Aves; order Passeriformes; family Zosteropidae; genus Zosterops; species Zosterops lateralis. The sequence goes on from NC_139764.1 coordinate 46,209,712, forward strand.
GGAAGAGCGCACCCTGTGGAAGAGTGACGCACACCACAGTAGTTTGAGGGGGACTGGTGCCCCTGGGATGGATTCAGGTTGCAGCAGCTCAGAAATGCTCATGAGATGGAGCCACGTTGGAGAAGTTCTCAGTAAACGGTCTCCTGTGGGAGGGACCCCACAGGGCAGCGGGGGAATGCCTTCTCTCCCTGAGCAGCAGCAGAAATCACATGATGAACTGATCATAACCCCCATTCCCTGTCTCCTTGTGCCACTGTGGGAGGAGATAGAGCTGGGAAGGAGGGACCAGTGGGGGAAAGATGTTTTTTAAGGTCTCGTTTTCCTGCTCTGATTTTGTTAGCAATAAATTGAACTGATCTCTCAACTTTCAGCCTGTTTTTCCCATGATGGTATTTGATGAGCAATCTCTCCTGGTCCTTATGTCAACTCATGAAGTCTTCATTACCTTTTCTCTCCCCTGTCCAGCTGTGGAGCAGAGTGAGGAGCTTTGATGGGTACCTGGCATCTAGCCAGCATCAACCCATACAGTCAATTATAAAACTTGTCAGTAAACTAAAGGAAGAATGGGGAAAAAAAATACCCCAAATGTAGTACAACATTCAAGGGTGAGTATATTGAAACCACAATCTATTTACTACTGTTTCAAAAAATACTAAGTAGTTTCTGAAAGAAGCAGTATAGTTTTAAATCAGATGCTTACTCTAAGGGGAGGGGAAAAAATGAAAGAAAAGAAAACCTGCAGAATTCATTGGAATTTTAAATACCCAGAAGCTGTAAACAGTATGAAAAACCACTGAGATTATCTCATATTAAATGCACAGAAGCATCTAAAATTCTGGCTGCATTCTACTTTCTTGAATTCTGTTCCATATTTTTGAATGTCACAGTCCACCTAGCCGGCCAATTAGTCCTCAGGACAAAACGTTTGCTACACAACTGTGACAAACAGGGCTCGTTTAAGGTAAGGCATCTCAGCAGGCAAAAACATTAATTAGTAAATGATCTCTTTTTTTCCTCCCTCACATTAAAGTTGCCAAAAGCAAGAGAAGGCATCTGCCTATACTTATTCTCCTGCCAGTGACTGAAATACAAGTTTATGTTGCAAATAATAGAAAAATGGAGAAACTACCCTATTTGCAGATGGTAATATGAAGAGTAGCTGAGATTTGCAAAAACTTTATTGTAACTAGCACTGGTTTAATGCAAATAGTGTTGTGTAATATATCTCTTCATGCATTTCAAGATGCTGCATGTTTTTCTTACACAAAGAATTAGCAGAAAACCTTCTCAATCTTACTCATTATTACATATTCCATTATTGGATTCTCTCAGAATATCTCACCCCAATATTGGCAATAATAACAACAACTTGAAGAGTGGTAAAGGTTCTTTAAAAAGCCATTTCCCTCCCTTGTAAATTGGGATGCAGGCATAAAGAATTGGTTTTTTAGGGGAGAGTGCATCCAATGGACATTTGGCAAAATTTCACAATGCTTATTTTTTGCTGCTTTGTTATGTAAGAACCCAAACCCTCTCGCAATTTGTTCCGGGATGCCTGATTCCAGGCCCACTGCAGTTTGCAGGAACCTAGCCAGCTGATGTCATTAAGCTCTGATTCAGCTGCATCCTGAAAAACTGCTTGGAAAATAACATTAATTGGATTCATATTACAATTTGTATCAAACTAGGCATATTTTGGAAGCAGTAGTTTGAATTTCTATTTGTAAGAGACTAAAAACTGGATGAAATACTGTGATTTAATCTCATGGAATGCAAAAGCAACAAGCTTCCTGATAAGAAAGGTTTTTCAGTTGCTATCCTTATTGTTTTTGAATTTCTTCACTCTCTCCTCATCATGTTGAGAAGAGCAGAAACCTGCACAGAATTAAAAATGCTTGGCAGACTGCAACACTGCCCTGATGTTCTGCTTTGCTCTGCATTCTCTTCCTACTGACTACTAGCATTTCCTTCTTTGACTGCTATTTAGCATTAAGTTAATGTTTCCATGACTATATCTGTAATGACAGATTGGTGTTTGTCCCTGTTAGACAGTAACTCATTGTCTATCAAGGACCAACTTGGAAACCACCATGTAATATATGAATTGATGGAAGAAAAAAGAACCCAATATTTATCTACTTGAATTTTACCTGCCTTTTCTTTAACCAGTCAGACAGTGTTTTAAAATACCTCTGCCATTCCTCATAGTTAGCCATAGCCCTATTCCAACAATAACTTGCCATTACACTATCCCCTTTTCCAGGTCATTTAAAAATATACTGAAAAGTTCAGAATGCAGACCAAACCCCTGCAAGTCTTCTCTCTCTCCTTCCATCATGAAGCCAAATTATTTATTACTATCTTCAGTTTTTGGCTTATCACTGACTTTTTGTCAAAGGAAAGATGTTCCCTCTTGGGTCTTGACTGACTTGTTTCCATAAAATCATCTGGTTTATGAAACAAGATTTTGTTACTATATATGGGATGTCCAAGTACAGTGCATCATTCAGGTTACCCTCATCAAAAATGAACCAAATCCTTCAGAGAAATTCAAAACAATGGCTATGCAAGACCACCTTTCACAAAAGCCATGCTGACACCTCCCAAGTATATCTACTGTATCTATGTCAAATTTATCCACTAGTTCACAAAATCTATTTTAAGTAATGTGTACTATATTACAGGCTTGCAGTTCTTTAGATTTCATATTAAAGTCTTTCTAAACACTAGCATTGTGTTAACCATTCTCTAATCCTAGGCACCAAGAAAATTTTAATGAAAAGTTGTGCATTACGAGTAGTAATACAGCTGTTTCTCCCTTGAATTCCTGTAGCACTCCTGGGCAAACACCATCTCTTCCAAGTAGTTTGTTATCAAGGCAGTAAGTGCTCTCCAGACATACTGAAAGAATTCTCCTGTCCCATATTTTGAAGCAGTATAACTATCAGATACAATTAAACATTTCAAATGAGCAATTTATAAACTGAATTAATCAAATACACCTCTGTATGTTATTTTTATTGTCTGACTTTTGACATCACCAGCATAAATTACCTGACCGACTTGTGATGCCAGAAACCCCACTGACACACTGGGTATAGGCAAAAATTATGGAGAACTCAATGTTCTATTTAATCAAGTAAATATAAGAGTAATGAGGTCCACTGAGCAACAGAAATGCACAAACTTACACTTGCATTATTTCATTAAAAATACACAGAATCTAAATGTGCTGCTTATAGCGAACACCTAGAAATTGGCGTTATACAAAATAGAATCCTCCCAAACCTAACAAGTAAGCACAGGAAAATAAACAGCAAGAGTTAGGTAACAGTAACCCATATTTGCATATTTAAGATTCTCAGATGATCTCATAATATTATTTTGGCCTTTTATATAACAGCAGCAAAACAAAACACACAGACATTGCTTGGAACACTTTCCTTGCTAGCTTTTTTCCACCCACAAATACATCCCCAAACGAGCCCAGGCATTTTGACTGCTGGTGTGCATGAGTAGAAAATTTTCTAGGACAGATGCTAGAGCCAAGCCATTTTGCTCTAGAACAATATAAGCCTGACGGAAAAATGAAATCCAAATATCTCCATTACCTGAACAAGAACATTTTATTGATTTGCCATAATGAAAGACACAGGGTTTTTTACTCTTTTTCTAGTCAAACAGCCATAATACATAATGCTCTTGCTTCAAGGTCCATGTTTGTAATCCTTAAACATTTATTATCAGTCTTAAGTTAATACTGACTGTTTTCAGAAAACTTGTTGAAACATCAAAGTAGCTGCTGTTTTGTAAGACATAAAATCATGTTAGACATGTAATAACAAGTACTACCATAATAACAAGTACTGACAGAGTGTTATAAATGAATAAACTGTTGAAATCCTTAACTTTTTTCCTGAAATTTCTTAGTTATCTCTGTTAATTTTTTTTAATTCAGTTGTCTGAGGTTCTTCATGTGTATGAATTTGCATCCTTACATTTGATATTTGAGAAATATGTATATTACTCAGACACTATTGTTTTATTAGGTGGAGTTTTTCAAAAGAGGTAGTTGGGCATGAAATTGATATTCATGGGTACTTTATTCCAGTCTTTTTTTCTGAAAGTCCAAATCTCAATCCCAATTTTTGGGGGTTGGTTTTTTTGGTAAAAAAGGTCTTATACAATTCCAGGAATACTTTTCCATGTTTTGACTATGAAATTCAGAATGTACCTGGCATCCCAAAATATGCATTAATTTAAAAGGGTACTCTCTAACACCTATTATCTCTGCAGAACAATGAAGACATAGAAGTAGGTCTTCTCCTGCCAGAACACTTCCTCCAAGACTTTCTTCAAAATTCTCGACACAAAAGGCTGCAGGTGAAATAAAGAAATCCATAGATGTAGGGCATATATACCAAGCAGACTGTTCACACCATGAGATATTCAAAAATGAGATTTCTGGGTTGTGGAAAATCGTGCCAGGTATGTCTAACAGAGGACACCAGCACCTGCAGTTTGCCAGATACAGGAAAGAAAGTTATGCCAGAGTTTCTGTCACAGAGTTGGCAGCCTAGAAGTCCCAGGAGCCTCAGCTTGCAATCAGGCATGCTTGGGAAGTCTAGTAAGGATTTTGGCACCCTACTGCAGAACTGTGACTCAGAACCTCAGGAACCCTTGGCTGCTATCTTGATAATGTCACTGAGCAACTGGAGCACACAGGGAGAATCTAAAATTTAGAAACATTACATTTCAGTGTTTCTTGGAAAGAGAAAAGAAAAAATCTCTGGCTAGAAATTGATTAAAATTTCTATTAGCTATGAAATACCAAAGCCCATCCAAAATAACAAAAACCACAGATCTTCTTATGCATGAAAACCCCTACAATCTGAACTCACCAACATATCCAGGAACAAGAAACTTTCCTTTTCACACAGGCACAAAAATTAATCATTCCACCCTCAGAAGCTGACAACCCTGGTTAGTTGCAGATTGGGCTCAGATCGAACTGCTGTTGTTGAGTAGTAGAAATATGCTGCAAGTGATAGAGCTCTGATAGGTTTTAGTACCAGTTTAGGCAATTTAGACTATGAATAGTGGGAAGAGGGAGCAGTAACAAAAAAAAAAAAAACCCAGTAACAATACTTACAAGACAAAATTTTTAGAAAAAACATGAGACTTTATATTTTAAAGACAGATTTCAAATATTTGTAACATTATCCTTTTAAATGTCTGCTCTATGCATTCATTGCTGGTTTGAAAGTCCTTTCCATCACCTCTCTTCATATCATTTTCAGGCAGAAACTCAAAATCCCAGTTAATTTTACCTTATACTTGCATTAAGATTTAATTTTTTAAATTATCTTGTCCTATGTTTTCTAATATTTCATTGTATCAGACAATCATTCCCACATCAGAAGATGGAAGCAAGAGGAGCCACTGTCTTTTAATTTTCACTCAAAAGGCCACCACAAAATCCAAAATAGTTACAATCAACTGAGCAATTGTGCGTGAAGATGAGAGTACAGTAAGGGAAAATGACACGTACTAAATATACTTTTTAAATATCACCTCTATGTTGCTTCCTAACTCTCCTAAAATAAGCCATGCTAGTTTTGTAGTGAAGACAGAGCTCTGAAACAGTTTTGGTAGCCTTGTTTGAACTCTTCTTTTATTCTCCAGTTCCCTTTCTTTCTTGAAAAATGCATTATCCTGCCAGAACAAATGGCAAGTAAACAATGTTTTTTTACTGCCTAGGTTGAGGTGACAGAAGGACAACAATTTTATATCCTAATTACCTCAGCATGATTTAAAACAGCACAAAGTAGTGAAAGCATTTCTACACATCTGAGAGAAACTTCTCATAAAAGAAGATTAGTATCTGGGAGTCAACATGTAGAAGTTAAGAAAAATTACATCTGCTCTCCACCAAAACACCTTCACAACAAATGGCTTTTTGCCTTCCTCCCATTCTTCAAGTATGATATATTTGAAAGACAGGTAAATCTTTTACAGAAAATAAACAACCTCAAAACAGACAGTTAAAAACCACTACAAATTATGGCCTCCCTGACCACACTTTAATAGCCACCAACAGCTCTTTGAAACGTTCACCTTGCAGAGAGGCAGAGCTCAGAGAGCCATTCCTGGGTGACTAAGCTACACGAGGGAGCAAGAGGAGGACACAGCTATTACTCAGTGTAAGGAGCAAGAAAATAAAGCTTTACACTTGAGAAAAACACCCCGATTGCTCAGCTAAAGTGTTTGTAACTGCAAAACTGTCTAAGCCTACGTAAGTTTTATATGCATCAATTCCTAGTATTCAAGTCTGATGGAAAATTTTGAACTCTAGCTAACTACTACTCAAGCAACTATAGAACACACTGAGCCCCCATTAAAGCAATTGCAAAATATCTGACAGTAAATTTTAGAAAAATAGAACAGCTCAGGTTAGAAGGGGCTTCAAGAGATCCTCCAGGCCAAACTTTTGTAGGAAAGGGAACCTTAAAGTGAGATTATTCATCACGCTGTCCAGTCTCATCTTGAAAATCTCTAGTCACAAGGACTCCACCATGATCCCAGGGAGGTCATTCCAGCAAAAGTTTGTTCTTACTCTAAAAAGTTCACTTCTTGTATCAGGATGGAAATTATCTTTGAAAAGATGATTTGCTTTTGCAATTGCCCAATTATAGCTTAAAATGAGGTAATAAAAAGATATACAAAAAATGCAAAGACAACAGAAAAATCAAACACTCACAGAATCTTCTTGACCAGTAGCAGCACTCATCACAAAAATTTACAGAAATACATTGAATAAAGAACCTTTCACAATTGTTAATTTAATAATTTAGCAAATTCATTTAGAGTTATTCAGAGTTTTTTATTCTCTGACAAAGAATAAATTTCCCTTAACAGATACACTTAAAATTTCAGCATTCTCCAAAAGGAAAACCATCTTTTATTCCAGAAAGCTTCTTATTAAGTACAGTTTTAAAAGGCTTCACATCTGGATGGTATTCATACTTCAGCAATTCCAAGTACTGTCATTAAGAAGCTGCCAATGAATCAATAGCTGTGGAGACTGCATGATACATGCCATGCCCAAGGCTTAGACATCCAGGGAGAGGTGCTTCTTGCTGGCATTTCCTAACAGGATGACAGCTTCCCTGTGAACTCATCTACATTAGTGTGCTGGTTTAGATGACTAATCTACTTCCAAAGCAAGCTTTCCACCTAACTGTGGAGACCTTGCTTTATGAAGCAGCCTCCTCCAAGGACATCAGCTGAATTCTTTTCACACTAAGGTAAACACAAAAGTACCTAATTATCCATTGTACCATGGGACCAGACAAGAGGTTGGCTGAAATAATGTCCCTGTGGTGTGTGTGTGATGGGGACCACACCAGTTATTTCATTGCACAGGTCTCATCTCATTATCCCCTACCACCCTGTGTGGAGACTTTGGCACTCAATGCTTTTTATCATCCCTGACTGAGAGAAGCGTTTTGTCTCATCAAAGCAAGTTTCAGCTACAGTCCACATGCAGGACCCCTACAGGGGGTTTTACCAAGGGACCAGTGCTGCCTACTCCAGAAAATAAACCTTTCTGCCTAAGTCCTTCTCCAGACAGTATCCATCTAGTAACCATCTAAAAGTAACAACTGGGACAAAACTAATGCACAGAAAGAACTGCAAGGATTTATTCCCACTCCAACAGTGATTTGATAACCAAGAACTATTGTCACAGAAAAAAAATAAATGGTACTAAAAGTAAACAAATACTGTTAGAAGTCTAGATGACTGTCAAGACAGCACTCCAATACAGACTGTTTCAAGTCAACAGCAAGTTATATTCAGCTTTTACTGGCAGTTCAAGAATGTTGAGGCTTCCTACTGTCACAATAGTGAGAATATTAATGTAGAGATTAAACTTGATAGTTATAAAAAAAGTGGCATCATTACTACGTGAAATGCTAGTTAAATAAAACTGCCTCACCAAAAAAGTGTCAACTCCCCTCCTATGATAATGCTGATATTTAGCTTTACAAAACCAACACAAGTATAAACAAAGTGGTAAAATCCTTGGGCATAGGCAATCTCAAGGGATAACTATGACCCAGCAAATTTAATTAAAAACAAGTTATCAAAAGGCAGGATTTGACTTTATCTAGTCATTCAAAAAAATTGTTCTGTCAGATGCAAAAGGAGTAAGATTGTGATTTGAGGTGCTAAAGATGGTTTTCCTTTCAGGTCATGCATGTGAATTAATAAGATGCACTTCTCCTGTATCTCCTTTATGACTTTTCTCTACAATACAGGGCATTACAGTGAAAGAACGAGCTACAGGTGTTCAGAATCTATGAGAGACTATTTTTTATTCCTGATACTTTATGATTTAAAGCATATTTTGAATTTTATTAAAACAAAAAAAAGGAGAGTTTTGTTTTCCAGTCACCAGAAAGTTCCCCAAAGCCCACAGTGCCACTCTGAAAAAAACACCATGTCATCTGACACAACGATAACAAGTTAGAAACACAGTAAGTGCCACATAAGCAGACAGGCCACCCATTATCTCCAGTTTTCAGAGTATAACTAAGCTTCCTCTCAGTAGCATTTTAGATTTCATTTCATAAGCAAAAAAGTGACTCATGTATCTTGAAACCCTTAAAAAATAGAAAGCTCATCAAGCAATTGTTATATCTGGCTTCGCAATCTCACAAAGAAAAGCCCTGCCCTAAAAAGATGTTCTGCTTCCTTGAGGAGTTTCACCTATAAAACAAACTCCATTTGAGATTTAGTCTCCATTTTGTTTCATATTATGGAAAATCTCCAAAGATATTAAACATTTCTCAGAGATACAAACAAAAAATTCTCATCTTGTTGTATTTCACCAGTTTTCACAGAGGCTCAATGAGTAGCTTTACAGGTAAGAACAGTCATAAGTTAATGATGCCTGACAGAAATGACCCTGACAAGGAGCCACAAGAAGCAAAAAAAGATGTTCCCTTGGCATCCTCCAACTTGCCAAACATTTATTTTTTAATATTTTTATTTCACTTTGTAAAAAAAATTAAGATTGAAGAGCTGTAAAAGTCAGTGAAGCGTGTCTGAATTCTCCTTCTGACACACAGCTGACATAAGAAAGAAACATGGCACAGTGTGATTAAGCATTATGCCAGCAAGAGACAGGAGAGATTATAAGAGCTTGAGGTGAGGGTCAGTGTCAGCTCAGTCTAAACAAATCAGCAAGCAATTCTGTGGATTTGTTGGCTCCTCTGATACTTTTTAGTTAGGAAAATGCTTTCATGCTACAATGCTTAATGAGTATTCCAGACATATTTCTACTGCCATAAAACCACACCTTTAATACAGGATTTAAACAGATAATGACAATAATGACCTTTTTGCTAGAAAAGATGCCTTTAATCCTAAGGTATCTTCTTTGAAGGAGGAAAACTAATGCACAAATCCAAATAATTTTTTTCTTTACAAGATGGAATTCGTAATGAAAAAAATAGGATAAACTACTACCACACAGTTAGTATCATCTCCCAGACACAAACCCATCTCACACATCTCTGTCCAACCGTCAGTGACTGAAGGAAATGAGCTATCCAAATTTCCTTTTCCAGCTACAAATTACCAGTAACAAAGGTTTAGAAGAAAACTAGAAAATACAAACCCTTTAAAACTTTTCTTGGGTAGCAACATTAAACTACTGGCATTTCTGCCAAACTCTTCCTCAATTAAAGCTTGAGATATGAAGAAACGCTAAGGGAAATGAGTACTAATATCAGAAGACGCCTCAATTGCATAAGATTCAGAGATCGGTGCATAAAATATACCCTCCACTCAAAAGGAAAATGGTGTAAGTTGCATTTCTTAAAGTTGACAGCATGGCTTTCAGTCATTAGAATGCTACTACTGTCAAACTAAACATAATTGCCTCACATTTGGTTCAGAGCTTAGCCAATGTCACCGTTTATTTTATTTAGGCTATCTTTGTCACAGCCAGACATAGAGCAATGTTTTTCCCAGTGCAATGGCACAGAAAGAAGCGAGGTAGCACACACAGACACTGCACAGGGCCTTCCAGGTATAATGCTACCTCAAGCATCCTTACACATGATGGTGGGGTTCACAGCTTACCTGAGTTTCACTGACCTCACAGACATCTTCTCTATTTTACAGGTTGATTTTCCAACCCCTACCTCACCAAAGCTTGGACAAGTTTTGTTAATCTACATTTAATTTCCCAAAATCATCAGTAGGAATTATTTTAACCATCTGTGCATTTTACCACAAATCTTTAAGTGAAGCAGGGTAGTGTGGCATTTTTCTAAGGGAGAGAAGGTAACATCGCAGGTCTTGTTGGGTTTTGTCAACAGACTATAGAGCTGTCAACAACAGCAATGTGCTTTTAAAAAGTTTACATCCTCTGATAGGATATAAAAATCTCTATTCTACATTTGATTTGCACTTTATTAAAACACAATCTACTCCTCAACCTCTGCACTAAAATTCAGTCAGAAAATGGGCTTTTCGTCAAAACGTGAATCACTCACTCTAAAATCAAGACCAACTTAAAATCCTGCTGTCTACAGTCTTATCACACTATTTAGCTTAATGCTTTTTATTGCACAGGTCTGGAAAAAAAAATTCAGCTGTCAAAGGAAAAAAATCTATTCCCCTCATCATCAGCTTTGAGCTATTTTAGTAGCCCATTAACACTTTGAGGACTATCATCATGAAAGATTTTCTTTCTTTAGTTCTTTAAAAAGACCTCTAGAAAACCAAGACAGCACTTCCTTCAGTCTTCTGCAAGGCTCCCATCTACACTGCAGTGTTTAGTGACTTTATTGACCCCTTTTTTTCCCCAATGTTTCTCTATTTCTGATACCATGCAAGTAAAGCCTGAGGCATGCGGTTTATTTTACTCTGCAAACAGATTCTGTGAAGGACTTGTTCAGGAAGCTACAGATTCTCTAAGCCTTGAAATACATCTCTCATATGAAAAACACTTCATTCTGATGACAGGGTTATTCTCTGGCTCCTCATATCAGGTTCTTGTTGCACAGTCTCTTCTCTCAAACAGGTTCAGCTACAGCAACAGGACAAAACTGGGTTTAGGCTGGATTTGGAAAATGCAGTGAGGGTACAAAGCTTTTGGCCCTCTCTTATAAGGGAATACACTTATGTTGGACTTGCTGACATCTGAATAGATTTCATCATGCAATGCAGACATCTGCCTGTAAGCCAATCCTTCAGAGCTCTCTTTTTAGCCCAATAGTCTTCTCTAGGGTGTGATTTCCCTCTGCTAAAGAGAACATCTACACTTGGCTGGAAAAAATCAAATCCCACAAAGTATCTGTTTATCCTCATTGACCGTAAAGAGAATCTGAAGGCACTAAATCAACAGCAGGTCTATAGTAAACTAGGAGTCCCAGCCGTGACCTGCAGCATTCTAGCAACTCCAGCATCATTCTGCCCACTCAGTCCAGCAGCTGGCTTGACTGAGTATATATAGTGGTTGGATCCCTAGTAAAACTTTTTTACATCATGTGTACTCTCCAACACATCCACCTGCATGTCTGTCTAGGTTTCCTCAGGCAAAAATCCAGTAGTCCTAAATTTATAACTCTGGAATGTATAACGTGCTCAAAAGAACATCTTGTTTCAATCAGGGTTTCACACAGCCTTCATTTGGCAAAGGAGATGGGACACTAGACAGGAAGACAGAAACAAGGAGAATCAGGTCCTTTTCATTCACACTAAAAGATCACAGCTCCCATTCAAGTCTACATACAAATCCCAACTCCTACATATGCAATAAAATGAAACAGAAAACCCATCAGTTGCCGTAAGAGCTAGACCAAGACATTTCCTGCCCCATGAAGAAAGAGACAAGATTCAAACATAATTTTCAGTCCTAAAATGAAAGGAAAAAAATCTTCACATTTCTCTTGTGCAGAAATATAAAGGTAGTTTGGAAAAGTCTAAAATACTTTGATTTGCCTACATCATTGTTAAGCTTCAAAGTCAAATTAAATCACTAAAACCCAGGTTGGATTACTGAACAATTTTGAACCATTTGAATGAGTTGAAATGAAATAATATTTCCTGTCATAGTTTGATGATTAAAAGTTGAGCTACGCTTGAGTCTTTATTTGTGAGGCTGAGATGACTGTAGGGATGGAAGAAGTAAGTCATGTTCCAAACTGGACAATCACTGAACAAATGCATATTTTATCAATTAATATGAAATTGAAAACAAATATTCACAAGAGACAGTTGGCTGCATGAAAGAACACTAGAACACTGATTGAGATTATCTTCAAGGTATTTTATTCCTCACTGCAACCTAATCATACCTAAAAAAAGAGATGTGATACACTCCCTATTGAATTCAACAGACTTTCTTCTGTGTTTCCAAATACTCCTCATGTAAAGGGTAACGCATTTCCCAAAATGCCGAGAGAATTGAAAGGCTGACACCAAGATGGCTGCTTTTCGTAAAACTTTGCATGTACTGCATCAAATGTATAAAAATAGAGGATTAATGGAGAGGAAATGAGAAAACAGATCAGAGTGATAAGCTATATTTTGCAAAAAATATAATCAGTGAAAGCCAAAGTTTAAGAATTTCATTCAAAACAATGCAAATATATTTTAGGTCTCTTGAAATTTGGAAGAGACTATCTCCCACCATCAGAATTGCTTTTATTGGTGTGGAAGTACAAATAGACCAAGGGCAGGGCAGAGTCTGAGAAAGATACATTTCAAGGAGCGGCCTTCTAGCCTTTCAAATCTTCTTCTGAAAAACACATCTGTTGTCTATATTAAGGTACAGAACTGCTTTGATTTTAGCAATAAATATGTTACGTCATCTTCATAAGCAGAAAGCAAAAACTGATGCATTTTTGCTACTATTAAAGTACCACTGGACACGTTAGGAAGATGCCACCACTCCAATTTTTCTCTGAGCTGACAACTCATGAAGAAACTTATAAAGACAAATTGGAAGAAGAATTCCAATATCAAATTAAAAACGTAGGGAAGAATTTAAAGCTCTAAAATTAGGGAAGCTGCAAAAAGACAGACAAAAACAAAGAAGCAGAGAACGAAATTAAAGAGCTGGAGGAGCAATAGCAGCAGCTGGGTGAAGGGGTGGAAAAGAAGAATTGGTGCTTGAGAGCGAAGTCATAAAAGTATGGGGGAAGGTGTGGGAAAGAAGTAAGCAAGAATCTTAAGGAAGGAGAAAAATAAGGGAGAAAGGAGACAGCATATATTTTAAACTCTTTAAACATTTGAAGAAGCTTCACATTTTAACCATCTGGCAGCATATGCAGTTTATTATGAAGTGCTGGAGTGTGTTCTGTGGTGCAGGGAGAACTGTCTCATGAGCTCATCAGGGCTGGATAACTGGCCTGTAGTTATCTTCTGAAAAGTGGGAGAAGGCCCAGTGATGAGTTGGATGATCATGTCTAATCCCATCAACAGTAAAAATTAAAAATGGGTTCAAACCAGAGTAAAAAATTCATGCTGATGCAAACATCTCTACTCAGCAAATTCTCCTGCCTCTAAATAATGCATCACACAAGCATTTTGGCCAAATAACATTTTCCAGGAAGAGTGCTATCTGTTAGTCATCATAGTGTTGCATGGAGTGCACTAAGCCTGAAACAAAATGTCTGATCTATCTCTATTTCAGGGACAATTTCATGCAATAATTCTTCTACTTTTAAGTTCTCAATGTTGTTAAAGATAAAACTCAAAATAGAAAAAAAAAAAAAACACTATTCTTACAATTCAATTTTAGCTGTCTTTTTACAGCCAGACACACCTGGCAGTAATACTTGGGAGCAGAAGCTGTCTCAATTAAACCCTGAGCATAATTCACAGGTCTTCAAGGCCAGTTTCCCTTATCAAACTTGAATTCATATTTTTATTTATTCTAACTCACCAGCGCCTATATACACTCACAAATTTCAAATCCTACTGAAAAGCATATGGTGCTTTCTGTTCAGGGCGCTTGGAGCCATGTCATGGAACAAAACACCTGATGAACAGACACCTGTTTCAAACATTCCTCTTTGCTTACAGGCATTAATCTGTTGAAGATATGCTATGTCATATAATCAAAGGCATAAGAATGGTCTGACACAGGTAAAGTTATGCTAAAATTGTGTTCAGACTCCTAATTATCTCTCATGCTGTAAGCAGCCTTCATTTATCTAATTAACAAAAGACAGTTATAAACGTTATAGAGGCACAACAAAAGAGAATTAGAATTCACCCTGTGCATCTAGACTTCCATGGGTATTCCTGTAGGTAGGGACAGAGCAGCTGAAAAAAACATTCTTAAAACTAGAGAGGAAGAAAAAAACAGTTTGTTATCTAACAAAACGTGTTAAAAGAAATTACGCATACTTTCCTGAAGGAGGCGTTCCAAATGTTTTATAAAAGAGCGTAGGTATAATTAATAAAGTACCAGAATCAAATAACAAACCATACCAGAGCCTGGGTTGTTTGCATTTTTTTAAATCCTGTACCTGTAGTTTGCCACACTATCCGTGTAGAAAATCAAGATTCTGTAGCATAAAAAAATATTATTCTATTGTAGCTTTTTGGTAGGAAATAAAACCTAAAATCATAAACTGCAATTAAGTTGTAGAAGTCATATTTGCCTGAATTTGCATAAAGCCTGACGTAAGAGCTCAGAACTATGAATTCTTCAGTTTCACTTCAGCATCAGCATTAACTGTCTCATGGTTAATCAAATATGCTCTTCAGGCAAACCAGTCTCTCTCCTACATCTTCTTAGAATAAGAATGTGAAGAATAAGCCTCAGTTATTTCTAACTCTTAGATACTATGATTTGACTTTGAAAACTATCAGCAGGAAGGATGTAACATCCCACTACTCATTTTCATATTCAAAACTTTTAGTACAGAACTCAATTTCACATTTTAATCTGAAACCTATGAAAAACTCCAGCTGCAGACCCTTTTGTCTTGCAGAGAATGCATAAGATTTAGTTTTCAGTATTCAACACAGCGTGTTCTCACAATGTATATTTTTTCAGATATGTATCATTTTAAAAAAAGCTTTTTGTTTCCCAACTGCAACTCAAAATTTTTACAACTATAAAAAACATGCCATAATCCCTGACAAACAGGTGCCAGCAGCCACTTAGAAGCCTTGGCCAAATTCAGAAGAGCCTTACAAACCCACTGCAATCTTAGTATGACTGCAGAACAAATATAACTTTGACTCTAAATCATGTTGTAGGTGGTGTTAAAAATGATTGGAGAACTGAGGCAAATTTGGCAAGAACTGGACGTTTGTACTCATTGCAAATCACTTTGTATTCAGACTTCAAACAAACACAAGCCTGAGTGTGAGTTGCAGTTTGAAGTGATCTGACCATCGTTCTCCAGGGCTCTCAAGGTAAATGAACACCATGTTTGCTCAAACGTCTCAGGGATGTCAAAAACGAAAGTAGTTCCTAAAAGGAATTTTTAAAAATTCCAGAAAGTAGAACATATGCTTTAAATTCAGCTCTGCATTAACAGGAACATTCATACCTCTCTGTTTACTTGGCTCTTGGTACAGAAGATAAATCTAAAGCAAAAAATCTCAGTCTCTGAATCTCATGCCAAGAAGAACTGTTGGAAGACAGAGATGCCAGTTTGTGTTCTCCTAGGCATTCTAGGGATTCAGGGACAAATTTTGCAGACTTTATGCATGCAAGTTATTTATGCATGCAAAACTGAAGGACAGTTTGACTGAAAAAAAAACCAAAACAAACAGGGTAAAGAACAAAGGATTTACTCTTAATGCCTTCAATAATTATAAAACCTAGGGGTATCTTCAAATATATAGTCACAATCAATTCCTTTAGGAGTGATTTTGTTAATGGGTGCTGTAAGCAGACAATCTGAAGATATCAAAATCTAAAATGAAGTTACAAATGGGCTAGACATAATATAAAGTTCACATTATGGGTCATGAAAGCTTAGAGTCAGTTTAATCCCTGAACCTATTCTACTGATTTTTCTGGAAGTCCACAATTATTTAGGTTCTACAGCATCTAAAAAATTATCATGAACCTCTAAGGGGCTCTGGGCTTTGACTCGAACACAAAACTGAGCTCACAGGATTTTATGACATAATTAATTTGCTGTAGTATCAAATTAGGGACAAACAACTTTTAGATCTTCAACAAGAGACAGAACCCTGGAGAAACAGATTAGCTTCAGGCCTACACCACTCAGATATTACACAGAAACACTTTCTTAAAGACTAAGTTTAATCACAGAAGGGTGCATCAAAATGAAGTACAAAATTTTGGAGTGGAGTGATGGTGAGACTCAGATTAGCAGGAATTTCGAAGATTTGGATACCATAGGGGAACCAAATAAGTTTAAATATGTGTTATATGTGTAAGCAGAATGTGTTGATAACAAAATTTAACAGTCTGACTTCAGATGTCAGTATGATGAAAGTCTAGAAACAGTAATAGGAGCCTGAAGCAGGTCCAGAGGTCCTGAAAAGTTGCACCTCATTAACGACACAGTGAATCCTTATTGATTTACATCCTTGCTATTACGGCATTATTCCATTTTATCAGGAATTTAATGCATTCTGCCACATATACGAAAATAATGTTTACTGTCTGCAAAGAAGAGATGGAGAAGGAGTAGAGGAAGCAAGCAAAAAAGTATCATGGTATATCTAGAGTGTTTATCTCCAGAGCTGAGATGAAAGCTGGAGATACACAGAATAACTCTACATTTGTAAAGCAACATCCACTTATCAGTAAATTAGGAAAAAATATAATTAAGATATCAAAAAAAAAAAATCTCCCTCAGGCATCATTTGTGCTTTTGTAAATTGATATCTGCCTGTGTCCAACAGTAAAACTTGCCTAACAGAGCAGAGGGGTGAGAGCACTCCTTATCAAGTTATTACAAAATTAATTTGTGATATTATCACAGTGGGGACAAAAGAAACTTCTGTAGCTTTGATGGTTCCCAAGAAATGGAACTTTATTAGCAAAATGAGAAGATGTAATTTCCATTCTGCCTAGCAGTGGACAGCGCTCAGTGATAAAATCTGCCTAACAGAGCATGGGGTGCAGCCCTGCTTATTAAAACAGATCAGTATTTACCATAATAAGAAGCTTTTTCTATTTTATATAATTATACTAAATAAGCCAATGAAGTAAAGGTGCCAAATACCTGACATGTGCTAAAGACTTTTGTTTGAAAATATTTCAGAAGAGCCAGTAACTCCAAGAATCAAAAGAAAGTTATGGCATCAATATTAAAACAACTCTTGCATTTTAGAATAGAAATCAGTCTGAAACCTGGCCAGTCACAGAGGCCATTCTACCCTGAAATCCAATGGGCTGTATTGGGCACTCCTGGTCATAGCCATGAATCTTTAGGAATTCAAACCAGAAATCATCTCCTCTAGCTAGTTCTGTACACTTTTACACTCTGCTGATTAGAGCCATTTCTGCCACAGCTCTCTTTCAGGACAACCAAAACTTGATATTACACAGACACTAGAAAATTCTGTATTTGAATAAGGACAAGAATTCTCAAACTTGCCTGTACTTCTGTATTCATATGAACAAGAAATAAGTACAGAAATAATGAATGTTTATTCAGCAAGTACTTTTTCTTTGTCATATTACTGTTTCCTTCTATGAGGGGAAATAATTCAAGCTTAAAAAAACATTTTGAAATGCTACAATACACAATGTTAAATGCTGTAGTAACAGCAGCATCTCTCAAGACCTGCACTCTGATGTTTGACTTTTAGGCACCCTTGAAAAACCAAACTGCAAACTCAAAGTATAAAAGTTAAGTTACAGTATCAATGTAATTATTCAGAAAGTGCCACACTGACACCTTATAATTTTCTAGCTGTTGGAGCAAGGATTGTTGGAGGTCTACTGAGACTGCCATTTTGCAATAATTACTACCTACTATGACTGTGGAAAACAGAGACGACAATACTAAACTATTTCTTACATATTTGAATATTATGTATTAGGGCAAGGAAAACAAGGAGGGGGGATAAGAGGAAAAAGGCAGGATATAGGTCATATGTGATGGTTCAAGCTGGGATCAATGAAGCTCATGCACTACTATGCAAAATGTAGTTTGTTTGATATTAATTGAGCTGTCACACAAGCATGTCCCTAGCAAATATTCTTTTATAAATGTCATTCTGTTATTTCTGCCAGTTACAGGAGGGAGCTGCTGGTGTTGGTGTTAATGTTAACCCTAAATTGCCTAATTTTGCTTATTGAAACAAAGGTTCTTACCTAAAGAGCGGAAGTTGTGTTTCTGACAATGAGCTGTAACAAGCAAAATTAAAATCCTTGAAAACATAATACAATTTAATGATAAAATCTCCAGATTTTTCAGATCATTGAATCATTCAGGTTGGAATAGACCTTGAGATCATCAAATCCAACCATTAACCCAGCACTACCAAGTCCCCCACTAAATCATGTTCCTAAGTGCCACTTCTACATGTCTTTTAAATACCTCCAGGGGTATATTTAAACATAGACTTAACTACTTCCCTGGGCAGGCTGTTCCAATGCTTGACAACCCCTTAGGTGAAGAAAATTTTTCTTCGTATTCAGTCTATACTTCCCCTGGTGCAACTGCAGACCTTGCTCTCTTCTCCTATTGCTTCTTACTTGGGAGAACCCAGTAACGACCTCCACCTTCCTACAAACTCTTTCAGGCAGTTGTAGAGAGCAATGAGGTCTCTCCTCAGCCTCCTTTTTTCCAGGATAAACACCCTTGGCTCACTCAGATGGGCCTTGAAGGACTTGTGCTCTAGACCCTTTACCATATTTGTTTCCCTTGCATTTAATAGAATTTTAACATTATTCAAGTAGGACAAAGAATGTCAGAATAAAAGAGCACATAGAGTTTAGATTGGGAAGTCACTAGGGCCATGGACGCTGAATCAATTTTAGTTTCTTCTCCACTGCTTTGGAGAGAATTATTTTCTCTTCTTTTAATCACAAATTAAAGTACTTTTATAAATGTAGCAAATAAGTTTAAGAATGCCCCCACTCTGCAACAAAATAAGTCTGAACCATGTGATAAGCATAATGGAGGCCAGATCCTTTGACACTTGCAGTAGCCATCACACACCTAGAACTCTAATCACTCATTCCTTTTCTAGTCATATGGGTCATTTGGAGAACAGGCCAGAAGCACAACATTGCTAAAACAATGTTCTCCCTCACAAAAAAAACCCAGTCAAACAACTTAGTTTTTACACAAAGAAATACAGGGAAACATGCTTCCACCAGAATTAACTTTTGCTGGGGAAGAGAAGTGTGCTATTTCTCACATCTCTCCTGATCAGGTAGTTCAAGTCAATATTCTTCCAGCTTACTGCAGACAATGAAAAAGTGCTAGAGGTAGGAAAAATTATTAGACTTACAAAACATGGTTAGAGTCCTGTTTAAAATGAATTTAAGAGTTACATTCTTCTAAATGCAGGAAGACACAGACACACACAGTTTCTTTGCTCACTTGTTCAGCTGGAATACCCTATTATTCTTCTGCATCAATAATTCCTCTATCTCCAGTTGTCTCATCTTCTTTACTCTTTAACTCTTCCTTTGGTTCACAAAACTTTCATTAAAGAAAATGTAACTTAGGGACAAAGAACATGAAAAAGGAAGGAGGAGACCTATTTTCTGAGTATTTTTACTAAGGCTAATTTAGCTTTCTGGTTGATCTGGAAATATAGGCCAGATCCTTTGACACTTGATAATTTTATACATTTTCCTCCAATAAGTAGATGGTTGTTACACCCATTACTTCTAATGTGATACATAACATCTCTTTCCACAAAAGGCAAATACAAGGAATATGTGAAACTGCTCCATGAAACTAATAATGTCACTAGGGAAGGACAAATATCATGCTTATGAGTTTAATGACAAGTTTCCTCTCTTCAGGGTGATAGTAATTTCCATTCCCTCAGTAATTTTACTAGAAGGCAGTGTTCATGTATGTTTTCAGTTAATTTTTAGATATTGTTTTATAAACAGTAAATATCAACTCTTTCAAAGTCAAATATTTTACTTTTTAACAACCACTGTGTTCCACTCTTCATCAACAATAATAAAACTCCTTACAAGTAAATTATCTTACAGGAAAGCAGAAGTTTCTTCTGCTCCCATTTTTTTCCTGTAATATGAAATCCCTGTCTGCAAAGCCAAAGCAAGCTGCAAGAAGCTATAGTTGTCATATCTATAGAAAAAACCCAACAACTGTGGATAGAGAAAGATGATAAAAAGCAGTTTTGACAAGGTAAAAATACATGAAGACTTGCACAAGAATTTTTTAATCAATTAAAATATAAGGCAAACAGAATTACATGATTACATTCATTCTCACCCACAAACAAAATCACCTGTAGCAAGTTGCAACATGTTGCCCCCAGCTAACCACAAATATATTTTCGATCTTAAATACACATTGAAACATAATTAGATTTTATAGATGGGCTTAATTAAAGTTACAGTTTCTGTTACGAACAAAGCTTTAACTGGGTCATCTATAGCTTAAGCAAGAGTTTAATCACAGCTTCCCTCTGCTCTTAGAGTAAACAGTAGGATTTTCTGAAATGCATCACTTCTTTAGATCTTTCTGCTATCTTCACCATATTCTGCAGAGAGCTTGCCATTTTACTCAACATCAACATACTATTACACATAATAGGCTTACAAATGCCTATTTCATAAAAGGACAAAATTTCTCCCTCATGGTACTACCTAAGGAAGTCTCATCCTTTTCCTTTCCTTTTTCCAGCTCTTCCAAGAAAACATGTGTTTTGTCATTTTGTGAAATTTTATTGACACTGCAAGTCACCTTTTTTTCTAGTATATGCTCTTACGGCATAAAAACAGTTCACAGACATTGAGAACTGTTTTAAAAAACCTGGTTCGATATACTCTGGACTAGGTCAGACACCTTTCTTTATAACCAATTACTTTCTATGTGGGCTGCTGTGTGTAACCACAGAACAAACTGTCCTTACATTGTTACTCAGACTTCTAATGAGTACAGAAATGTAATGCAGCATTTTTGGGCACTGTGAGGTTTTTACCCTGCAAACTTACTCTAAACTGATTAATTATGAGTAGGACGCAGTGTGTCTAAAACCTTAAATAAGCAGAAGTCATATATATCCATTAACCTAATGGATTAGAGAGAAAAAAAATCCTTGTCTCAGGACAAGAAAGCTAAACAGCACCGAGATTATTTGGTAAAATATTTAGCATTTAGCCTATTTGCTCTGGTGTGCTGTGGCTTTGTTCCAATCTTCTGTCTCAAAATGCTGCTCTGCCTTACAGCATTCAAGGACATGTAATTCTCAAAAATCAACAGAAACGGCTGCCTTTGAAGTCAGCAAAATTCAGCTTAAAAGGTTTATAAGAATGCTGATGCAAGTGGCCATTTTGAATGTATGAAGTCTCCTAATTTTCAACATCCAAAATGTAAGCTTTTTTCAATAAAGAATGTATTTCATTAGCATTCAGTGACTTGTGCTGAACTATACACAACTGCAAAGCATGAGACTTGAACTATGCAATCTACAAACAAAAAAGATTTCTGGTTAGTAAGCTACCACCAACAAATTTCCACAAGAACTACTAATCATCATCTTGATTGCATTTTTATTGCATTATTTTCTAAGGGAATTTTAGAGATACTTGAAATCTGCAAGATTATTTGATTACATAAAAAGGACACTAGCTGTGCCATGCTCAAAGGAATATATTCTTCCCAGCAACATATTTTTTGTCCTAACAAGCAGCACTGGACATTTTACTAAAACTCTGCTGTGGTCTCATTTACATAATTACATAATTATTGCAAAGCATGCATGACTCTCTTGGGATTGTTTCCTTTTTAAAATCAGTTTTAAAAAACATTAGAGATTACATATATATTAAACTACTTCTTCATAAAAGCAAGCAAAAGTCTTGCCTGTAGAAGTATTTAAAATGCTAGATCTATGCACCTGGTCAAAAATTACTAGTTACTGTTAAAGCTTATTTTTTAATCATTGCTTTTAATTTACTAAGAACTGTGTTCTTACATTCCTTCCTTCCATCAGCAGTGGAGAAAATCTTTGCCTCCTCTAAAGGCAATTGATGACCACCTAGATTCAGAGGCACACCCCTGAATTTCTATGTTGGACAAGTAAAAACAAATAGGTTTTATGAAACAATGGCCACCTCCTAGTTCCATAGAGCTTCCCACATTCAAGGCGCTAAATTTAAGACTGCGTGTCTTTGGTTTCCTGCAGGAACAGTAAAAAACCATGCATTTTACCATTTATCAACTTGTCCAAAAGCCTGCCACACATAACACCTGAAAAGAGGAGATTGTCTCACTGGTAGCACATATTGGTGCTCTATTTCCTAAAGTAGAATTTTAATTTTGGAGCCCATTAAGCATGACTTAAAAAAAAAAAAAAAAAAAAAAACCAAAAAAAAAAAACCTTAATCTGTACAACAAGTGTGGTAGCCTTAGAAATCTTCCTCAAAAGTACCCATAATATGTACTAGAAACAAAACCAAAAACTCTGAAAAGCATGAGGGATTGTTACTTTATATGGGACTCAAAACTTAACAACTGGCTGAATTGAAAGAATAAAAGATATAGGTAGCATCTTTAAAAGTAGTACTTTGAGGAGAGGAAGGGTGAAGAGTGACCCTAAATATTACCACACCATGTTTTAGAGGCTCCTCGCCAAGCAGAGAAATTCAAGTCCTGTATAAGCAGAACAGACAATAGATTTGGTAATTTACAACCTTTTAGGAAATTTTTATTTCTCAGATTTGTTTGTCACTGTGTAAAACCTGGCATGTCAGATCAGAAGCTTCTTCTATTATTGAGATAAACTAACATCTAGAATGGCTCCTTTTTCAACCCTAGTTGAGGTTCCAGCTCAACTAGCATTCTGTCACTGTCAATATGGGGTTAGCATTAAAATATCATCCTTTCTCACACTTCCCTTTTGCCCCTACAAGGAAAAAAGAAATAATAATGTCTACAGTAAAAAGGTATTAATTTACAAAATGTGAACAAGTCCCACTTATGAGACTTGGGGAAGAAGGGGAAAAAAAAAAAAAAAAAAAAAAACAAAAAAAAAAAAAAAAAAAAAAAAAAAAAAAAAACAAAAAAACAAAAAAACAAAAAAAAAAAAAAAAAAAAAAAAAAAAAAAAACCAAAAAAAAACCCACCAAATATCTGTAGTTCTGTTCAGGGTAGTACCAGTCCTAGGTACTATCTCAGCATGCATGTATTGAGCACTTTTTCCAAGATATTTAATGATGGTGATAATGAATTTTGAAAGTAGTACCTACAAGCAAGCCAGTAAAGCCAGAGAGAGTTAAAAGAGAAGGCAGATGGCAAAAGGCAAGGGTTTTTGAAGTCTGCAAGTTTACAGAAACAATTATGTGCATGTTGCATTTAGTCTTGAGAGTCTGTTTTTATACAAACTACTCTTTCAACTACATAGTCTAGAGCAAGTCTGTTAAAGACTAATGATCCACTGCCAAGACCTGAGGACTTGGGATATGACCTCTTTGATATGGCATTTCCCTACATTCTTTTCTTCCATTCCCAGCCAAAACAAGGTATCAAAACTTCCACCAAATGCACCACATCCTACCAAGACTCTTCCAGATTTGCCCTTTTCATTTAGTTATAGCATAATGACAGATTGCACAGGGAAGCATTTTGGAATCCCTTATACATAGCAAATACAAGGGGGTATAATTAGAGACCCATCAAGACTTTTAACCTTTGCAAGTAGGCATCAGTATGTGCCATGCAATCCTGTCATCTGAGTATTTTGATTAGCAAAACTGATGAAGTATCATACTATATTTACTTCATTCAGCAATTCATTATCTCATAAATAAGTGCTTGTGAATTGAAATACAACGCATTTTCTCTTCTGTAAAGGCATGTCAGCTTTGTAAGCTGCCTCATTACTCTCACATAACAAAGAGTTTCTCAAATTGTAACAGTTTATATAGAAGTTTAACAAATTTAAGGTACTCCTTATTTAAGTAAAAGTATGACTTGCTTTCTTCCAGACTTAATAGAGATATTATTGAAACTCTGAACTTGCTGTGTCTTCTTATGGCATAACAAGTCAACACAAAAAGAAAATTCTTTGTGGTAATCAAAGCCCTGGAATTTTTTAAGGCATGTACTTGCTCCACCTCACTTTGGGGAAGTAGCTTGTATGTATTGATAGAAAAAAAAGTCGTTCATGAATGCATTTACTTTTCACCTCTGTTTTCCATTTAGCCTCATGGATAGACTGCTGTTTGTTGCAAATGATTTCACAGGCAAATTCATTCAAATTCTGCTTCAAAGTCTCTAATTAAAGCTGCACATACTCCATTTGTATTTTAATAGTTCTCTGTTTTACATACTATAACAGATCTAAGGATGCAATTAGTAGTTTTTCTGAGAGCATAAATTTGCATTATGCTTGATTTTGAGTATGACAAGGTCACATAATGTTGTTTTGTTAGATTAAATGTTCATAACTAGCTATCTTGACAGCCACTGTGAATGAACTGTTGGCACTGGTCACATTTGGAGCGAGGAAGCTTGGGCTTCACCTTTGAAAGCAGGTGTCAGAGTACAAGGTTAGAAGTCTCACAACAATTTCAAAAGCAATGTCAGAATGCTTTAGAAAGTAGTATACTGATATAGTCTTCATTTGGAAAAAAAAAATATCAAAAAGCTTTTCTTTCAAAAAGCTCAGCCTCATTTTGTAAGTAAAATCATAAAATGCCATTGCACTTAATCATTTGATCATACTGAGGTCTTGTTCCTACACAATAGCAATTACATTCTGTAAGAACTAAAAAAAATAACCAAAACCCTACACTAGATAGCTTAGGCCTTTCTTTCTCTTTTATTATATTCCTAACTGTGCCTGTCATAACAGATCATCTGGTTTCTAGCAAAGAGATGCATAATGAACTGCTTTGTGGGTGGGCTACAAAAATGCTGACAAACTTGACCATTTTAAATTACTTTTCTGTAAATCTCCTGACTGGAGCGCTCTGCATGTAAATTCCAGCAGCAGCAGCAGCTGCCATAGCAACAGAGTTATTTAGGAAATAATTTAAAGTAAGTACCACATCATATTCAGCCTCTCATGAAAGAAAGCAGACTTGGCAGGAGGATGGGAAGTGGAAGGAGAGATAGAAGGTCTAGGGCTTTTGATTGACAAATGAGCTTGTATGCTTCCCATGTTTACTAATGCATAGGAAATGGTATAAATCAGTACTTAACTTTGCATAGTGCTTAGCAGTTTAATTGTATTTTTTGTTGTAAAATCAACCAATACTCAGGAACAACTTTACAACTAAAGCTACATGAGGTCCTTGTCAGCCCATTTCTCCAGCCTGCTGAGGTCCCTTTAGATAGCAGCACAATCTTCTGGTGTACCAGCCACTCCTCTCAGTTTTGTGTTATCAGCAAATTTGCTGAGGAGGTACTCAGATCATTAATGAAGATGTTAAACTTCGGACTCTAAAAATCTCCCTGACACACCACCAGCTGCCAGCCTCCAACTAGGTTTTGTACTATTGATCAACACCCTGTGGTCCTGGCCATCCAATGAGTATTCAGTCAACCTCACTCTGTGAAGATCTTATGGGAGACACCATCAAAAGCATTACTGAACTCAAGCTGGACAACACCACTGCTCCACCCTAGACTAGGAACTCAGTCAACTCAGTATAGAAGTTTATCAAATTGGTCAAGCAGGACTTCCCCTTGTTGAATCCATGTTGACTACACCTGATGACCTTCCTGCCTTTCCATGTGCCAGGAAAGGCTTTCCAGTATAATTGTTCTTTCACTTTTCCAGAGTTCAAGGTTGACTTGCCTGTAGTCTCCTGAGTCCTTATTTTATTTGAAGATAGCAGTGGCACTTGCTTTCCTGTAGTTTTCAAGTGCCTTTCCCAGTCACCACAACTTTCAAAGATAATTGAGTAGCCTCACACTCAGTTACAACTCAACAACACCAACCAGCTCCCTGAGCACTTGTAGGTGCCTCCCATCTCAGGATCCACAGACTCACGTATGTCCAGTTTGCTAAAACTTGATAAAACAGCTAGATTCCAGCAAATAGCTTTTTTTTTTCTCCTCACACCTAAAATATAGCCTCATTCATGGAATTCTCACTGGAAATGAGAATTATAGGAAGGGTGAGAAATGTGTTATTTTAAGTAAAAATACTTCAAAACAGTGAACACCAAGTAAATTTAACAGATTCTCACAAGCAATGTCAGTTACAGCATACCATAATTCTAAATTCTTCCTTATTTGCTACACTAATAGGAACTGAATTTCCACGTGCATGCCTCCATTGCTTTTATTCCATCGCCTGTACTCACACAGTAACAGAGTAAATGAGTGACAGAACTTGTTCTTAGACACGATTATGGCAGCTACATCCATGCAGGTCAATAGGGACTCATTTGTCTGTTCACCATCATGTTTTCTGTAAAAGATATTCGGCATTTCTCTCGAGGCATGATTGTTTGCAATAACAGTAAGTGTTCTCAAATCTATTATAACACCACTCAGCCTTTTATATAAATTTTAAAAAGTAATATTTGTGTATGCACACATGACTCCAAAACCAGCCACATCAGTGTGTGCTCAGCTGCTGTAGCACTAGTGTAAACCTACACTATTGAAAAATATCCTATTGTCCAGGATAGTCTCGACAATACTCTCCTAGGTTAGCTAGAAATGCAATGAAAGAGTTAGCCATGTGTCTCACCTTTCCATCTTAACACGTAATGAACTGCATAAACTCCTTCTTAAAAATACTGTGCAAGCCAAACCCATCTTTCACAGCAAAATTCTGTTATTTTACATACTGCAGACTATTCTGTATCAGCTCTGTGGTACACTGAAGGATGTTACGAAAGGATGCATGCATCATACACCTCATTCTGTTTGCTCATCAATCTTTGTAAAAAATTTGTATCCTGAATTTGTAAAAAGGTGAGTTAATAACAGAGGTATTGTTGTACATTAGAATGTTCCATGGGCAGCTGATAGTCAATTCAAATGTCATAGAGTGCAATAAGTACCCTCTGCCTTGCAGACATAGGTGTTGACATGCAATATCATGAAGACCAGTTTATCATAATCCTGTCCTCAATGATACAGTTTATCATAATCTGTGCCTGAATGATACAACTCTCACAGTGACCTTTTTCTAAAGGGTATTTATGCTGAAAACTATATTGCAGTGCTTTTGAGGATAGGTACTACTTCACTAAAATTCATAGTAAACATACTGGAAATTTCTTGTGCTATTGAGTATCTGAGAGAGAACTGGATACCTACAACCCTTCTCTTCCAATCTTGATTAAATTCTCCAAAGATTCACTGTTTCTACACGAAGCATTGCCATTGGTCACTGGACTTCATTAGAACACGTGTTGCGGATAAGTTAACTTCTCCCATTGTAACTTCTCCTGCATGGTAACAAAATTTACTACAAATACCTGCTCCCGCCGAAAAAAAACCAAAACAAAACGCAACACCAACCACAAGCCCTATTGTCCAACCAATTGCATTTCTGTTCAAAAGAATATTCTCCAAGTAATGCAGTCAAAACTTGAGGTTACATACTAGTATCAAAGATGGAGGAGAATTTTTGCTTCACATCATGAGGTATCATTGCCTTCTGAGTCACAGAAATAACTTACAGTTTTTGTAACAAAATTATTTGATTGGCCAAGGTTTTAGTAACAGAACTATTTGTCTACAGACTGCAATACAGACTGTCCATTTTTATTGCTTTCTACAGCTCTAAATGATTATTTCCCTATCTGTACCATTACAAGCTACAAAGAGAAGGGAGTTAATTTACCTTGTTACTAGACCAGAACACCATTTTTATTGTTATTTCACACTGAGATTTCCCAGTATTTTCTTTTTTGCCACCATAGCAGCTGTGTTTGGCATTCGGCAATGTTTGGTTTGGAATATGCAAGTAGAAGAAGGCAAAAAGAAGGAAAATACTTTCCACAAGTCAACAGATGTTTCAAATGAATTTGCTTCAGTCACATTGGTTACCTTCTCTGTATTGAGATTTCTTTAGAAAGTAATTTAATGTTGCTGTCAATAAATAAATGTAGAAGTTTCTGCTCAAGTTCCACCAACTGCAGTTTCATCTACATCGCATTCTTAGTCTCTAAAAATGACACAAATTCAAATATTGCATAATTTAAGAGTACAGAACATGCTCAGTGATAATATCAATTCTAATAAAAAGGTTACTTATTCATTATAGTTTCCTTCTACAGTTCATATTTTTTAAAAAAATATCTGCCTTTGGTTAGAACTTCCATTACAACTCTGATTCAACACTGAATATCAGTATTCGCTCTCTTCTGTGAACACCAATTTTTAATGTGAACATCAAGCAAATAACTAGAATTAGGAGGCAAGGTTTAATAACTACAGATCAAATTTCCATTTGATCTGTTGAAAGGCACTGTAAACAAACCTTAACCAAAGCATCATAGTTTAGTATTTCTAGGTTAATCCATGGGCAAAATTGGAACATTTACAACAAAGCATTTCCACACATCATTACATCATTCCTGAATGGCCTGGCAGTATGAATGGGACAAATAGAATAGATTGGAAAAGAAAAAAAAAAGAACCACAGAAAAGATGAAAACACTTGAAAGAAGGTAAGAGAAACATCAAATCAGAAAGCAATTGTTTAGGAGGATAAAAAAAAGAGACCATTAGAAACATTTAGATTCAAGGACCAATTTTAACCTCAAAATACAAAATATACACAAAGACATTAACCATAGAGCGAGTCCATTGCTTCGTCTATGTTTAACTAATTTGCTGTGGTGGGTTTTTTGGGAGGGATTTTTTTGTTGTTGTTTTGGTTTGGTTTTTGTTTCTTGGGTTTTTTTTTAACAAAATGCAAACACATTCTTCCTGGAAGAATTAAAAGCAAAAAGAAAAAAAAGTGGGGAGGTTATGAGGATAAATATGTAAGATAGTTCTCCATGTTGAAA
Source organism: Zosterops lateralis (assembly GCF_965231275.1). Taxonomy (NCBI): domain Eukaryota; kingdom Metazoa; phylum Chordata; class Aves; order Passeriformes; family Zosteropidae; genus Zosterops; species Zosterops lateralis. The sequence goes on from NC_139764.1 coordinate 46,238,879, forward strand.
CTTTACATTGGATGACATCTGTGACAAAATATTCAACCACTAGCCCAGGAAAAACATTTGTTTAAGGGAAAACAGGTCTTTTTTCCTTCATTTTAAAGGAGACTATAGATGAACACAAAACTTTCCCTATCAGTTAGAATCCAAATTATTAGGTGGATATTAATTTTTTTCAAGCCAGAGTTAGTTTACAGCAGATTTTTTCCATTTAAAAAATTGCAAGGGTAATCAGCAATGGAAGGTAGGTAAGTACCCCTTCACCCAAAGTTTGGGGCACAATGGGCAGTAACAAACACGCAGCCATTCCACCAGATAAAGCTGATTATCACTGGGCTTTAAAACAATGCTGGAATCTACCACAGATTAAGATCTCTTGGACCACATCTCAAAGTGACATTTGCAGGCACACACAGCCCTAGACAGGGAAGGGAAAGAAATTTCAGAAAATAGTAAACTTCTATTTAACAAATAAACATAAGAACAAAAATTAGGGTATTTTACTGGCATAGCTGCCAAGTCATTCTGAAACAAAAGTAACCTTCAGTAGCTTAGGTAACCTAGATCTTAGAATTTCATAGGAAAGTGTAATTTCCTTTGGCTGTTTGTCTTGTTTTTGTCTGGGATAGATTTCACTTTCTTCCTAGTAGCTGGTGCAGTGCTGTGGTTTGCATTTAGCATGAGAATACTGTTGGTAAGACACTGATGCTTTCGGTGTTGTGGAGCAGGTCTTACCCTAAGTGAAGGACTGTCCAGTTTTCCATGCTCTGCCAGGGAGCAGGTGCACAAGGAGCTGAGAGGGAACATCCTGAGGACAGCTGACCTGGCCAAAGAGATATTCCATACCATAAACACCATGCTCAGTATAGAAACTAAGGGAGTTGGTCAAGAGGAGCCAATTGCTGTTTGGGGGGCAGAGCATTGGTCAGCAGGTGGTGAGCAATTGCACTGTGCATAACTTGTCTGTCTTGGGTTTTATTCCTCCCTTTCTCTTTCCTCTTCATTACTATTATTACTATCCTTATTGTTGTTACTATTATTTTCATTAGTATTATTAGCACATTTTTGTTTGGTTCAATGACTAAACTGTTCTTATCTCAACCCACAAATTTTACTTTTTGTTATTCAGATTCTCCTCCCCACCCAGGGGCAGAGGAGTGAGTGAGCAGCTGTCTGCTATTTAGTTGCTAGCCAGGGTTGAGCTGTGACTCTGTTTTAAAACAAAGCTCCAAGAGACCATTATGGCATCTAATGTGGCCTTGTATATAACAAAGTAGAGAAGAACTTCCTCTAATTAATTCTGCAGCAAGCTTAGAACTTCTAAATGGCGTGTAAAGGAAAAAAAAAAAAAAAGGCTTCTTGTGTCCACTCTGTCTTCACAAACATTTCTCTCCTCTAAGGAATCTTATCTTTCAACATAGATCAGCACTGTTACGAGCCCTTTCAGCATGCAATAGGAAGTAACTCAAAAATACCCAAAAGTTCCTCTTCAGGAGAAGGTGAGCAATATACTTCCCTCTAGCACTCTCAGGTTCCAATTAGAACATTGGTGCACAGGCTTCCATGTTGGAGTCAGAGTGTTTTAACTGATTTCACTAAACAGAGTAACAACTCCGTGCCTTCTGTACTTTTATCTCCTCTATTCTATGCAAACAGAATGGCATCAAGGGCATCCTGCCAATGTATGTTTCCTAACATGAGCAGAGATAAAGGCTTCTCCAGTTACCTAGATCAGTTAAGTCATGTGCCACTGTGAATGTGCATTTAGGGAAGAAATAATTCAGGAGTATTTAGGTCACAAATCCTTTCCATCAGAGGCATCTGGTATTAGAATTATGGGCATCTGCCATTTAATGTTTGTTCTAAAAGTAGAAACAGCTTATCCTTAATAAGTATTTAGTGTACTGCATATGACTTGGCCAAGAGATTAAATTTCAGAGCTGTTTACACAATCTCATTTGGATTTTTTAAAAAATTCAGTGCTCCATGTTGTATCTTATATAAATTCAGAAAACGTGTTTTTATCTTACCAACTAATAAGAGCATTCATTATCAATTTAGAACAGTGACTGTACCTCTAAAGAAAAGGTGCCATGGCGATAGGAGAACTCCAGTTGCAAAAAGCTCGGACTTAAAAAGTGTCTATTATAGAGTGTTTTGTGAGGCAGAGTACCTTTACTGGATGAGGGGAACACGGGGGCTGTTGCAAGTGAAGAATTTTAACATCACATCCACACAGCCTCCCTAAGTAGAGCATAGATTAAAAAACGATGTGCACAGCTTAGGCCTGAATTCCACGCATGGAATTCCAGCAATGCTGGAAGCTAACTCATCAGAAGCACTGTGACAGCACAGAAAACTCATACTCCTTTGTACAAAACAGAATACAGCAGAAAACTTCTCAGCCTATGAAAGAGTTGGCATTATTTTGCCCAAATATCATTTCACCAATATAAAACACCCGGGGAGTAAGCCAACCAAAATTTTCCACCATTTTAGTGGAAAGTAGAAAATGTAGCAGAAGATAAACAACAATGAATAATCTGTATTATATAGAGTGCTGCAGCACTCTTTAAAGTGTATTCAACAGGATGGGTACCAGGGACAGTTCTGTCAGCTGGAGCAGACACAAATGAGCTCCACAAGACAAAGATAATCATGAGATATTCTGCAAAAGAATATTAACTAATCAAATAGACAATAAATTAATGTTTGTCTTCTTTAAGAGAAGATCGATTAGGAGAGTTATCTGCAGAATAGTTTCATTTTATAAGAAAATAACTGGTCACAGCTTTTCCTATCATCTTGGCATGTTTCAGATATAATGTATATTTAGAGAGAGAGTGTGGGAGGTCTGTTACTCCAATACACTTGAAAACAGCTTAATGTTTTAGAAAAGAGAAGGTTCTATACAAAAAATCATTTGATATGACAGAGGACAAACAATCATTGTGGAGCCCTGGAAGACTTTCTTGTGTTAACCAGGAACTGGTGAGGAAACAGTTGGTAAAAGAAGCTGTTATTAAGGTTCCACCAGTTTATGCAGATGCAACCTTGTTGGCTAAAAACAAACTTTGGCTGGAGCATCTCACTTCACCAAGCAGACAATATCATTATACATTTATTCAAACACCAAATTTGCAGGGTACAAATGCCTAGCCAGTTACTTCATCCACTCTTATGAATAACCTGAAAAAGGAAGCTATTAAACACAGCCTGTTTGAGAAAATGTTAAGCAAGGAAAGAAAGAGTCAAATTTGTACTAATTCACAGTTATGTGGAGACACATAGACACAAAATCTGCAACAGTAACTAAAATTAGCCTTTGTGGCTGCAGCCACCTTTGGTTTTTAAAAAGGTAATTTGTTTCCCAGCTCTGCAAATGCACACAAGGAGAAAATATAGTCCTGATGAAAAGCTACTTCCAAGAGTTTTAGAGTATGCTATTTTTGCATAACATTCTATTTAGAAGGACCTCACTCACATACTAAGAAATTCAGACAGAGTTTACCTAATCGGAATATGGTAAGACAGAGAAAAAAAAAAAATAAAGCAGGAAAATTAAGCACCAGGAAGAAGAATAACAGAACCAACAAGAGCATTATGCTTTGTGTGTTAAGATGCACCAAAATACCAGTGGTGTTTTGGGCTTTACATTTCACAGGAAGGTGATGAGATGACAAAATTTTAGCCACTTAACACTACACAGAACTTCTTCAGTAGCATCACAAAAATTTGAGCTGCAAGTTGTCTCTGGGCCTGCTCATTAAATCATCCAATTAAAAAGCACTTGATCCTCTTCTTGCCTCCTGGTGCAATGCAGGCAAGTTTGCTGAAGAACTGTTTCCAAGCTTGCAAAACAATACCATCAGTCCTCCAGCAATAAAACCCACACCTCGTAGCTGTGGAACCCAGCTGTGGATGCACATGGGAACCACTATACACTAAACTACAGTTCAAAGCAGCTACCATGGAGCTATGTTTTGGATTTGTGATGATGATAATGTTGATAACACAGGGAAGTTTTATTTATTGCCAAGCAGCACAGGCACAGCATCAAGGCCTTTACTGCTTCTCATCCCAGCCCACCTACAAATGTGCTGGGAGTGCACAAGATATTGGGAGGGGACAGGGCCAGGACATCTGACCCAAGGGATAGGGTAGACCATACAGCATCATGCTCAGCTTAAAAAATTGGGGAAAAGGAGCAGGGGATATTCAGAGGGATGGCACTTTTCTTCCCAAGTCACCATTACACATAATGGAGCCCTGCTTTCCTGGGAATGGTTGAACATCTGCCTGCCCTTGGGAAGTGTTGAATAAATTACTTGGTTTGTTTTGCTTGTGCACACAGCTTTTGATTTCCCTGTTAAACTGTCTTTATATCAACCCACTAGTTTTCTCAGTTTTACCCTTTTGATTCTCTCCCCAACCCCGTAAGGGAGAAGAGAGAGTGAGCAGCTGTGTGGGGCTTAGGTACCAGCTCAGAATAAAGAACAACAGTCCTTTTTATAAAAATCAATGATAAAACTATCACCTGGATAATCTTCCTGCAGTGTGTTTAAATGACTTGAAAAGTACTCTGTGTCCTTGGAATAAATTGACTCAAGTACAAGAGTACAAAATGCAAGATAAGAACAGAGATCAATACAGTAATGTGCAGGTAGGTAGGTCAGCCAATAGATACTCATCAGTGGTAAAGCAGGTAGTTAAATATAAATACAATGCAGCCTAAGATGAGAACACTGATAAATTAGAATGATATCAACCACTAATTTAATGTCAGTTAGTACACCTGCAAGAAAGTAATCAAACAACAAATGCGTCCATATGCAAAGCAACATTAATGAAAGTCATTATCAACACAATTGGATTTATATCCAATAAACAAAGCACAATTTAATTAAAATTCCCTTAAAAAGTCAATTTTAAAATACTAGTTCAGTTATAATGTGTATCATCTACTTTATAAAACACAGACAATCAACATTTGGAAAAAACAGGAAGAGATTTTATTATGGTTAGGGAGTTGGATGATGGACCCTCCATAGGGAAACAAAGCACCAAAACAACAACAAAAAATCTGCACTCTCCTTGAATATAGAAATTGTTTCAGAAGGAAACTAAGGAACCTCCAAATTTATACCTCTAGCTGTTGTATCCACCAGCATAATGGTCTGTATTCTTCAACTAGAAAACCTTGCCAAGTGTTTTCCTTCTAAGCCAAATATTCTGCAGTGCAAGAGGAGGTATAAAACCAGATCATGCTGAAAGTCAGCTCAGCAGCATGTTAAACTGTATCTGTTAGTTGTTGTGTCAAAGACAAATCACACAATTTGCCTTAACTGAACTACAGGAAGGTTCTAAAAATACATAGCCATGTAGTCCTACTAACGAATGGATCCGCCTCACCATTTTGGCAGCATAAATGCTCAGCAACAGTGTGTCTCCTAAGACTTAGAGAACCAGTGTTGATACTAAAGCAACAGCAAAAAACCCAAACAAACCACAAACAATAACCAACCAAAAAAACCAAAGTGAAAAAACACCACTCCAACCCCCTACAAAGAAACCCACCTTCAGATGACTTCATGGAATACAAGAATAGTTATGGTTAGAAGGGATATTTAGAGGTCACCTAACTTACTCTGACCTATGCAATGTTATTCATAGTTGTCAAAATTCAGATAGTCATGGGTATGCAGTCAGAAAAATGTTTTACTATTTTCTGCTAACTGCGGTTCAGAACACTTCTTACAAGTATAGTGCCATTTTCTGTTAGTTTTAAAATTTGACCACTCAATCGGAATCTTGTGGTTTACGCTGCCATTATTAATTTTATTTTATTCTGCAACTGGGATACTAAAACAGTAGATCTCTTTCAAAAGCATACACTAGCCTGTGCATTAAGTAATCAGTCACCAACAGGGGTACAGAAAAACTTGTTCCAGCAACCATTTACAGGTAGTGTTTCACCATTTTAAAGTTTATGATGATCAAGGATTGAAATGGTGAGTACAAGCGGTCATACAGAGACACATGAGACAGAATGCAAGCTTGAAACTTAAGAGCCTTCTCAAACAGAATAACAGTCAAGATCTTAACAGCAACTGAAAAAAATAACATCATATCTTTAATCAATCAAATCAGAGTAATAAAAGCTAGTGCTCTTTTGGCAATTTATTTCCTTAAACATGTCCTTTTTCAAGCACATTAATTCCATGTAATAAAATGAGATGATAATATAACCCAGTATTTTTTTCATGCTGTTTATCAGGAATTCATCCAATTAGTGCTTGCAAAAATCTCATCATTTTTAGGACACCTGCACTGACAAGAGTATGTATTCCAAAGCAAAATCACAAGTGTACAGCTTAACTTTCAATCACCCAATCAATTCCTTAAAATAAAAACATTTGAAAAATTAACTAAAGCAATAGAAACAATTCCAAAACTTCATGCAACCTTGGAACTTCATTTTAAAACTGGAATTCAAAGTATTTCAAAAGTGAAAGAAAAACACACCTCCTTTGAGGGAGTATGGTTGAAGTTAGTAAAGAAATAATGTATTGAGCATTCTCCTCACCTTTTTGTGTATTAAAAAAGTCTCATTTCTTTCAAAGAGGCTCCAAAAAAGGTAAAATTTGGAAACTGCATATTCCATTTAAGGAACAGTAAATGGAAATATATCTGGGACACTACCGGAGCGCTTTTAAGCTGTAAGATCCAACAGTACTCTGCAGGAAAAAATCAATTTGTCAGGCTGTGAGATAAAAGGCATTTTCTCTTGCCATATTAGTGAAGCACTGACAATCAAAGACTCTGTTCATCTGCAATGTCTGGTGAGCACTTCAAGATAGGAAAAATAAGAACAGTCAAAACTGGAAAAGGGCCTTGCAGACTATTACTAAAACAATCTCAGAGAGATTTTCTCGCTTAAAAAGTAACAAACAGAAGTCATTGGCTGCAGTGGTTAAGACGACGTGGTTCCAATAAAGCTGCTATAAATATCACTTGTAATTGTTAGCTGATTTACTGAGTTGAAGCTTTCACAGCAATATTGCTTGATTAATATAAAAAGAAAATACACATTTTTGTACCCTCACAATGGAAATGGAATTCTTAGCCTTTCTTAAAAATAGTCAGTGATGACAGAGTGCACTTGGAAACAAGTAAAGTTATATGCAAATAAACTGCCTTTCATGTATATAAAATTCAAGAGCATCAACACCATCAGCTGACATGTTTCAATTATTCTGGGCATCAAAAGCTGATTTTCAGGGTCTCTGATTAATACTGTAAATGTCATTAATCCGAGAGGATGTTCAAATTATATCCAAAATCATTGAGCTTCTGCTTTTTATTTAATAAGATCTTTCTCCTGCATTTATTTAAGGTGATTGCGAAGTTCAAACTGCTGCTAAGTCAGGCATCAGACTTGAGTGGAAACGGGGGTAATAACTTCTTGTTTGCTAAAGGTCATGGTTTTTAACAGGGCCTCTTAGATTACACTCACTAAGAATCTAAGTCTGTACAAGTGACTATTTTTGGATAACAGCTATGGATTTGAGCTGTTATATTTACCTCTGTTTTACTGGTAATGTGTAAATGGTATGCTCTGGTCCACAGACTGTAGACTGAAATCCAAGATTGTAGACACAGATCTCAGATTTAGAAGACAAAGACTGTGGCTCTCTCATTACTTTAGAAAAGACAAAAAAATAGAAGCTTTAAAGACCATTGTATTTACAACTAGACTAATTTGTATTCTTTTGTGAAAGTAGTTAAAGGGGACTTTTGGTGACATACCAACAAAATTAACAGTGAGCAATTATCAAAACATTATATCTACATGTGTCAGTAAATACACAGATTTTCTTTCGGATCATTGTTTTTGTGCAGTAAAAAAATCAGTCACCCTAATAACAAGGGGATGACAAGGATGTCCTAATAAATTATTACTCATGTTAAAGAAGCTTGAATGTTGCTAAAGAAATTGTAGGGGTCTTTTTACAGAAACCCCCAAAAGTTCAAGCAGCAGATGATAGCAGATGTTTTTGCCAGTACTGGTATAGGCTGACACCTGGGCTAAAAACACAAATCATATATTGTCAGATTCCTGGTGAAGGAATGCAGACTTAGTAGCTGGGTAAAACAAGATCTATATAGTAAGACTCAGATATAAAATGGAAATTGGGAAGCAATAAATACAGAGTAAGCAATATGATCATGTTAGCAAACACAAAACAAGAAATACAAGCAGATCCAAGAGCTATGAGGAAGAAATACTTAACATCAAAGTTATACTCTTTCTATCAAGATGCAGATCCTTCATCATCCTTCTTAGAAGACAATTTGGCATTATTGACCCTAGGGTCCTAAAGAGCCTAACACCAGAGAAAGAAATGGATACTAAACAGCTCATGTTTGAGTTTTAGCTCTATAACTTTTTGAAATTAACAATAATAGGATAATTAGGGATATAGATTTGAGAGTCTCTCTGTAAAATATTATAGTGGGACAAATAGAAACTTTTAATAGGATGCTAATACTTTAATTAGACTAAGAAATAAATCTTGCCTCTGTATATAAGCTGCATTTCTTTAGTCCACATCAACTGTGTATGTGGTGTTTAATTTGGTCTCTTGCTCAGGGAATGTGGTTTAAATTTCAGTGCAATAAAATCATGCAAATTAAAAGATTTATTAGATTTCTATACCAAATTGAAGCACTGAAAATAGAACTAAGGTTGCAAAAATAGATGTCCAATGGCTCATAAAAGTTTTTGTGATCATAGAAGGAAAATCTTTGTTAGTCTCAAACAACCATAATTTGTCACGTATGTCTCTTGGACACAGCCAGAAACTGCACTAAACCCAACATAGCATCAGACTCAAAATCATGCAGTGTCTAGAACCATGACTCAACCTCATTAGCACGCAGCAACATAAAAAAAAAAAAAAAATTAAAGGTAGATTTATTTTAGCATTTTTGATTATAAGTTGACACTTATAATCACAAAAACAGCTTCTGAAAGGTAAAGTTGTTTCTGACAAATACATAGTTTAGCATCATGGATTTTAAAAGTGACATAGAGTAAGGTGTTTTTAAGGCTATAAGTTTATGAAAAGAGAAAAAGAAACTGGACACTAATTCAAACTGAGGAAAATATTTTATATAATTGGCAAAGCTAATCATTCCAGAGCACAACTTAGGCAAAACTAGAGTACCAGGAATACCCAACAAGGGCACACATGCACACACACAGTTTGGGGAATTGCATACAGCTGGCAATGGCACAGAAGTAAATAATCCCAACATTAGTGAAAACAAAGAAGCAGACAAAAATACACCACCAAAAAAACCACAAACCAGCCACAACTGCCAAGCAAAAGAAACAAACAAGCCACTTGATTTGCAGGTATAATCATGTTTCATGGGAATACTGCGTATGAAGCTGCAGAGGTTCATTCAAATCATCACTATCCATATTAGACTCACTCTGTCCATACAAATGTAAAATGAAAGCCTGCTTCAGTATCATGAATGTTAGGATATACTGCTGAAAGATACAATTAAAGTATATGTTACAAAAAATTAAGCCTTGGAGTAAATGGAGGGTGTATCAATGTTCCTTGAGTTACACTCTCCATGACACCTATTCAGTGTTCTGACTAGCTTTAAATTCCTGAAAAGCAAAATCTCACAAACATGGCTCTACACATCAGTTACAGATATCCTCTGGGTTTTTAGTGGCATGAATTTAAAAAAACAAAACCAAAAAAAAACACCCCCTGTGTTTGGCTTCCATAGAAACAAAAGCACTTGAACACAGCACTTAGAGGCATTACAGAGTGAGATCAGGATGCAGTGGTTATAAAGCACAAAATGCCATTCTGTCAATAAAGGTCAGCACTTCCATCATTCTTGCTTCTTTCAGCACACGACTTTCCCCTAGACAATTTACAGGAAATGGAAGGGAAAATAACCAAATCATTGGAAAATTTGTTAAATATGCCATCTGGTCTTCACAGATGGGCCTGTACTGTAGGTCATGTACATCTCCTTTCCTCTGTCATCACTTACTGAAGAATTAGAAGCAGGTAAAGGAACAGAAGCAATGACTCTAGACAGTATATTATCAGCACACCACATGAAGATTTTACCACTGTGTCTCCACTTACACTCCACTGGGAGACAGACAAAGTTTTCCAGGCTGATAAAACCTAACTCGAAAGGGAAACAAAATCACTTCAAAGTTTTGATCTATAATGAAACACAGTGATATTGTGAAAAACAACTGGAAAAATGTGTCAGAAAATAAGGAAATAAAGGTTATTACAAAACTACTATCGCAACACTATACGATGTTCAAAAACAAAAAATTAATCTTATCATCAGTGTGCCTTCATAATTCACTTGAATTATCTCCAAATGGAAAATGGGAAAGAGAGGCAGAGAATAACCAGCATTTTTTCAAACACAAAGAAGAACAATTATTCATATCAATGTTTCCACTACCCAAATTTTAAACTAACTCCTTGCTCTTAAACAAACAGCATTCTGGTAGCATTACAAGAATTCTGGCAGCTGTGAGTGGTTTACAGTTTTTAAAGCACTGCAAAAATCAAGATTTTCTGTCGTTCCAATCTTTCCTCTTAGGGAAGTGGAAAGGGGTCGTCTACTTTTAAGATAAATGCTGCTTCAGATATCATTAAAAATAATACTCACCTTTTACCTGTATCCAGAGTTAAGTACAAAGTGACAATATGCCTTTCAGCTCACTTGACATGGAGTAGTTTATCCAAAACCACACAACAGCACAACCCAGACAAACTTCTCACACTTTCAGTCTCCCCCTGCATGATCACTTTCAGCCCTATATGGAGACAATCAGCTGAGATCTGACATTAGGACAGTGATGTAACAGAACACTGATCACAAGTCATCCTAGTATTGCCAGAGACTATGGCTACTGTTGAATTCTAGTATAACATGCTCTCTGCCACTGTGTTCTAACACAGATTATGTCCTCAAGACACCATCCATTTCCAGGAAGAAAGTCCTATGCTGGCTAATGACTATTATGTCCTTTATTCTCAGTTGTCAGATAACATTCACTGCGTTATGTTACAATTGATATATCAATTGTAAAAACTTATTTAGCATGCAGAAGGACCAAGTCATTCAAAAGTCAATAAATTTATTTTCTTTGAAGGGAAAACGGAAAACATGATTTTTTTTTAATGTTTCATCTAATTAATTCTACAACATGGCCTACTTTAGCAGAAAACAAGAAAAGCTGGAATTGACACCTCTAGTATACCATCACCAGAACCCCAGTGTGTAATAACTTCTGTAATAGCACTTCAGCAACACAGAAAGCTTGTGATACTACATTTTGAGGAATTAACCTTAATAACTTTAGTGAGAACAGCAGTTACTCTGCACTTTGGGCCACATAAATAAGGCAAAATTGCACCTCTATTTCTACAAAGTAAATAGGAAAGAACCTAGTATTTAAAATAAATAAATAAATAACCACAAGGTAGCACCTTTACACTCAACTGCATCTACTACAGGTTTGAGACATTTAAAGACGTCCCCAGGATAAGTAACAATGCATTTCTAGGAAAATTCTGAAGTCTAACTGGTTAACAATAGGCACAGAAACAGTTCATCTTGTCCACTAATCAAGACAGCTTGGAAAAAGAATAGGACAAAAAATTATTAATGCAACCAACCATATGGCTATAACTTCAACTGATGCTAATGCATTTGTATCAGCCGTGGCCTACTCAGCTAAAATCCATTTACCATGTCTGTATGGATTATATCCAAAGGTCAGAAAGGTGGGATATGGCAGAAAAGTGAGAACATACAGAAACATATTTCTAAGACTTGTCAAGATAAAAAATAAAATCACTGACATTTGGATCAAATCATGTGAATGACTGAATTTGTAGAAAATTTCAGTTTTATTTTGGTGATCCTCAAATACTATTTTGAAGGTGGTACAAAGACCATTCCACGCACTGAGGGAAAAATGAAAATTACCCAGTCCCAGCCTTTCCTGACTGGTCCCCCAAATCACTTTGACATCTTTTATTTAAGATTTAGATTGAAAATCTTATGCATAAAAATTATCCTTTCAGTTTGCCAACAGAATGCTAAGCCCAGCAGCCTTCCATGTGTAACATGAGTGCAGACAATTAACAGTAGTACTTTGACTGACTGATGAACACATGGTGACAGTGGAGACTTCCCATCCTGGAAACCCAGAGAACAAGGATCAATGAATTAAAACCATTGTCGAAAGACTTGATCAACAATTCGACCGAGGCAGTGGCACCAACATCAACATCTAGCATGGAAGACCTCTTTATGAGACCAACATTCATTGCTTCCTCAAGAGAATCCCTCTCAGCATCCCTGTGGGATGTGTGTTCCCTACCCAGGAGGAAGAGCACCACCTAGTGAAGCTCCAGCACCATCACCTGCAGAATTCTGGTGGTCTCAGTCACCCCTGATTGTCTCGCCAGCCAGAGAAACAGGTGGTATAGCTCACATAAATACAGTGTATTGCAAGTGACAGAATGATGCTATGTTAATAAATTTCTCTCCATGCCTCACACACTCAGCATTTTGTCCTTGAACGTACTCCATATCCTTTAATACTGCCAAAAGTGACCAAGAATAAACCCCATATCACAATCTAATGAAATAAACTATTTCACAGGACAAAAAGGTAGAATTCCTGTTTGAAGGGGAAGGAAGAAGTATAAATCTTCAATACATTTAAAATCAAATTTATACACATATTATATAAAAATGGCAAGTGAAAGCCCTGAGCTTTGCCCTGGGCAAAGACACATCTTATCTTCTGTAATTTATAGCAGAGAGATCCTAAGCTTTGGAATATGGAACTAGAAATGATTGTCAAAGTCCAGTATCTTGGAATCAAAGTTAGCCCTCAATTTCTGGAGCAAAACAAGTGTAAAGCAAAAGAATCCCAGAGACAACAAAAGTGTTGCCTATGGCTTGCATCACCAGCTGTGCATCAGTGAGTGTTAAAAGGCTGATGGCATGACAGCCAACAGATACATCACAGATAAATACAAATATTCCTCCATAAATAGAACATTTCCACAGTTCTTTCTTCTGAATGTACCTCAAAAACTAGATACAAACACTACCTCAATATAAGAACAGGACTGTGTTCAGTAAACTGCTGAACAGGAACATCATCATCCAAAAATAATGCTACAGAAGTGGAGTTGATGGTAAAGAGAAAGCAAGATCACAACTATTTTTTTTCCATTCCAAACAAACTTAAGAGCTTCAGGGCACAACTGTCTGTAGAGCAGCACACTGCTTAAACTCAGAAAAAGATTTTCCTGTAGTAGAGGTAGTATTCTTGCAGTACAGATTTTTAAGAAATGAGCACAGAGAAAACACTATCAATTATTCATAATTTTATCAAGCTAAAGGTATTTCTTCTCACTTTTGGAAACCAAACCAACACATTAACTTTAAATCTAACTAACTTTACTGAGCTCCTGTACTGTGATGGACACTGATAATGCCCTCCAGATCACAGGAGGCAGAATCTAAATAATTCAGGCAGGTCGTGTGATGACTCCACCAAGTCACAGACATGATTTACGAAAGAGTACTAAAAACCTTTAGCTCCTAGTGACTTGAATGAGAATTTTTGTTGCTTAGTAACTCTTAAAGAAACTGAGACATTTGAAAACCAGTAATGCTGTGAGGAGCTGTTTGGAACTCTTGTTTATAGTATTCTGGTTGTCTGAATACCTATAACTGTAGTACTTTACCATCTAATGTAGCACTTCGATGAACCTAGGGTAGTCTGCATGAAGTAAACAGATCTTTACAGAATTTCACTAAGACTTGTTTAATTATACCACAGACCACCTGTATTGCAGATGACACAGCTAAAATAAACTACTCATGACATACAGAAACTTTAGTATAGCCCTATACAATAGCATTCATTATTCATACATTAAGTTTTGTATCTGCTACTAGGAAGCCATCCTGTTTCACAATTTTGAACTTATGCCTGCAGCACTAAACATGATGATATCAGGAGGTTTGCAGTACAGCCACAAAATGTTCTGTATTTTCTCCTCCATACAGACGGAAGTACACAACATAAAGAGAATGCTTACTGTAAGACACCTGACTCAAGTTTTTGTAATTTTGAGAGTTGTTATTAAACTTTGTCATTCTTCTTTTTGATATTGATTCTACATCAAATGCAATTGTATGGTTCCTGCTGATATCAAGAGATGCCATGAATTTATGTCTGAGGGCAGAATCTAGCTCAAAGAAGATTAATTGCAGTTTCTAGTTCAGAGAAGTGTAGGTGTTAAGAAGCACTAATATGTCTTTCAAAAGGCATTCAGTAAACTGCTTATTCATTCTCATATAAGAAGAAATCAGAAAAACTGTAGTTTTCCATCAGAATTAAGGGTGCTTTTAAACAGCTAATTGAAATATTCCAGTGCAATTCATTTTCATAACATGGAAGACAATGTACAATAGTGTTACATCACGTACATGAAATATTGTTAAAACTATTACATATTTAAATACAAATTCTATATATTTTTAATACAAGCATTTAGCCATCGCTATTCAATTATGAATCAATAATCAATAGGCCTTAGGCCAGCAGGACTCTGCATGGCTGCAAAGATATGCATATACACGTGTCCCTTCACATTATACAACCATCATCATCAAGAGTAAGTGGAAGAGGAAAAAAAATTCCTTTGATGTTATTTGGAGCAGTTTTCATTTTCAGCTAAATAATCCTTGTAAATCCAAACCATATTGTGAAGAGATCCTCTGTGTTTGCTACCTCTCTTTCTCTGTGGCACAATCTCCCCAAAATTTCACACTCCATTAGTCAACAGGATTCAGCACAGGTCAGAGAAAGAAAGCAAACACACAACTCCAGCAGAAGTGACGCAGAAGAGCTAACACAGCTTCAAAATTCCCATTTTACCCAGTTTTGGGTAAAAACAGTACATGAAAGCCAGGAGAATGATCATTTCACTGCGACAGATAAATTTCCATCCAGATGGTTCTTGGTGCTTACTTGGCTCTTGATTGAGGTTTTTCAGATTCAAACCAGCACATGTTTGATATGAATACTACATGATAAATTCTTAGAGTTTTCCCCAAAACGATTTCTTGTTTGAATGACACCATGGATCTAATGGGCTTCAGTTCCATTTAACAGCTATTGAGATGTCCTCAATTGAGTAGAAATAGTAGAACTATAAAAATCTTGAAAAACAGGCCTCTTGAAAAAATATGGATAAAACACACATTACAATCTCATCTTTACAGTTTTGAATCATCAGCAATACGCTTTTGCCCAGAAGTATATTTGACGGAATAACAGTAAGAAGGCAATAACAATAAGAGAAAGCAAGAGGGATGTCACTGTTTTTTTGATGCCCTGACCACCTTCCCAGACAAGGCAGCTTCTCTGAAACTAAGCCCATAAAACTGTCCTCTCAAACACACACTGAGCATCACAAACTGAGAAAGATCCACAGAAGCATCTGAAAAAGGAAGCTTTCAAATACAGATAAATACACACACAAGCACAAAACCAGCCCCAAATTTTTGGAGCTAAATAGTCCAAATGCCATGGTTACATTCTTGTCAGTTAAGAAATCATCTGTTGTCTAGTAAAAGCTTCCCCTGACAGTTGCAATGAATTTATGAGATGCTCCTATACCTGTTCCTACAGCTCTATTTCTTAGCCAGCCTGCTCTCCTGCACTAACCCAGGCTGTTCTCACGTGCCAGATGAAACTGCAGTTCCCAACTCTGCTTCTCATTTCAGCTCCAATGCTCCCTGTGGCTTCCCAGCCAGCCTCATTCCCACTGTATCTACTCCAGTTACACTTATAATCAACACACACTTTAATAACTAGCTCAATCTATTTAATCTCCAGCTTTTAGTTGTAGCTGGTTGCAATCTCTTGCCAAAAATCAAAATTCTCAGCTGACTCCTTCACCATGGGAAATTGCACATGTACTGGTTCTTCAACGCATCATCATCTCAAAGTTTCAGCTGAAGGCATTTCTCTGAAGTGGTCCATCTCTACTAGTACTAATCCTACCCTCAAAGTTTTCTTCCATTACACATTTTGGAAAGGTTCATAGTAATACTAATAAAATCCAGACTTTTTTTGCCCTATTGCTGCAATCTGTTTCCATAAAAGAAGGGGAAAAAAGAAAAGGCAGGAATAATGGATGCCATTCTAGGTAGTATTTTTTAGTTTTTCCTCTGCTCTGACATATCACTGTTGTGTCTCAGTTTACACAGAGATTAATTCTCTGTATCTCTTTCACAAAAAGCTTTATTTTTTAGAGTCGTAGTTGAAAACTGCCTATTGTTCATGTTCTATATTACTATATACCTGCAATGTTTACCTTTCCACAACCCTGTGAGAAAAGTTTTAAAGCATGTTTAAAAAAAAGTAAATGTATTCTGCTGGTTTGGTTCCATTGATTTGTTCTTTCTAGGCTAGACCTGGCATTTATTTTATTTTTAATAGCTAGTGGCAATCAAGACCAAAAAGTCAAACTTCTCAGCTGACCATTTTACTGTGGAAATTAAGCCGAATCTCTTCTCTTTTAGCAGCTTTTACAAACTGATTTGAAGAAGTGGGTGCAGTGATTCCTCTACTAGAAGTTTCAATTATACTTCAACTGCTTTAAGATTCCTGAATTAGGAAAATAGCATATTTTAAAACTCATATTTACATGGAAGTATTTGATTGTATTTACCAGTACAGTTCATATCAGCTTTGGTGGGGACCTGTCAAATATTATGATATGATAGAGATTACTATAAAAATTCCTGCAGTCCACAAAGAATGTTTTAAAAGCTTGAACTGAAAGAAAACAAAACTCCAAAACAAACAATTTCTGCCTCGACATTGCACGTCACTCTCAATAGCATCATTGTTTCCATAGCTACAAATGTAGACTGCTTCAAAGGAAAGCAGTGGAGAAACTGAAAATGACAATGCACAATCAAAACAGGCACATACATTTTTCAGATGGCACATGTGGGATGGAGAAAGGAATTAACATGGTAGCACAGAATGCTGTGGGGTTCTTGCATTTGACAGTAATGCCAGTGATGCAAGCACATCAGGCTCAGAACAGTAAGCAGCAGTAAACCTCTCACTGCAGTATCACTTGATGTATTTCTACACCTAGTGGAAGGAAGAGGAGAGCAGAAACGATGGAAAATACCAGCAGGAATCACCAAAACAGGGCAAGTGCCTCTCTCACTGTTCTAGCCACCTGCAGACTCAGACATATTTTTTTCAATTGAGTTTCCTTGGAATTTTCAGTCATTCTATATAGTTGTGAAGACAATCAAATCCTTTATACTGCTTTTACCATAAATGATGACAAGATTTAGATACACACTACACCTAGTACTAACTATGACCATTCCAGGAGAGGATACAGCAAAGTGAATCTGCACAGAGGATAGATACAAAACATGAGGGTGAGAGCACACAGGAAAATAAAAGGCACTCCACAACATCCAGAAACTATTCCATCCATCTCTATTAAGTTCCTGCTCCCTAAGTTTCTCTGTGCAATAGCTTACTTCACTATCAACCAGTTACTCCAGGACTACAGCTTCCTCATAACTTACTGGACAGGAAGACAACTTGTTTTCTTCCTACAGCAGGAATTCCCAAGGTTCACAGAATTGGTAGAACCTTCCCCAACAATTCTATAATGATGAGTGTTGGAATAACACCAAGACCATCAACCAAATTCACACCAGTGACACTCTTCTTCTCCAAAGAAGAAACAGCATAATCTAGAGGTAAAGTGTAATTTAGTTGGGTTTTTTTAAATTTAAAAATACACTAGGAAAAACCACACCAAAAAAAAACCCCAAAAAATTCCACACTATTTATCTCTTGTACCTTAGAGCACCCTGAGTTTTCCAATGTAGTAACAAACAAGATGCCTTCATAGAATGTCATGCCATATTCAGAAACATGTAGTATCAGATTGATTCTTCCCTTCTCAAAGTGAGTGAGGGCACTTAGAAAAATCCACCTAAAATGTCCCCCTTTAATCTCACAGGCTCTAAGGAACACTTTTACCCATTGTACCATTTTCTTCCAACAATCTTTTTAGGGAGCAGTTGATAAAAGTCACATGAGGACACAGCACTATTTGCAGTCTACACTGGAAGTCATCTCTGGTGGAAGCACAGATGGAGAATGGTTGTTAGAAGATGGTGTCACTGTTTCTTCAAATGTTGTACCTGCACAGCTACTGCTCATTTACATCAACACTGGAAAGTATCATGCTTTGGAGGCATGGTTTCTATGAAGAATATCAGATTATGATAAACTATGGAGTTTGAGATTACAAATACAGCCCTTGTTATACATGAGTACTGACATATGTGACCCTCCACCACTGTCACAGAAACAGAATAAACACCTCATTATCTTTATTAGAACACTGACAAGCCCCACTGTCAGTGATTTTAATCACACTTGGCAAAAGTCATTTCAACACTTGGGGCAGGGAGGAAGGCAGAGAGCCAAAACCTCAGTCACAAGAATATTACCTTTCAGACAAGGATAATCTTATTGCTACAAAATAAAGCTATCAGCTCTCCAATGATGCTAGTTCAGGCAGCAATATAATAACCATTAAACTTGCAAATCAGAACTCCTAATAGTTGCAGCATATGTTTGACTGAAAAAGTAAGCAAAGCACAGACCAGAAAGATAAAAAAACCAGCAGTAGGTGTAAAATAGAAGTTCCTAACAGGAAATGCTTATTCTTTAAATTGTGTGCAGAGATTTAAAATTAAAAAAAAAAAAAAAAAAAAAAAAAAAAAAAGGCAGGTCAGGCTCTGAAACTTAGAAAAATTTCACAGTATGGGCCTTTTACTACCCTACAACACCCCAAGTTTCTTCCCTAGGACTTAGCTTGCAGCAGCAAGCAAGTGTTGCCAAAATATGAGATTTCTGCATGAACAATTTGTGATGTTAAAGTACTGCGGATTTCAGTCTCTTATCTCTCTTTTAATTGCTGACTGGAATGGACTCTGTCAGAGAAGAAATGAAAGGAGGGGTTTTACATTTTTCATATTTGCCTCAGGCTACCAGCAGAAAAATTCAGAACTTTTTCTAAAGTATGTCAGTGCCAATGATGTGTCACATGTCATTACTTTATAATTAGGCTGATAGACAAAAAGAATAATGCAGCTGACATTCTATTAAAATAAAAATTATTCCCTAAGGCATAAAAACACTGACACAAGCATCTTAAAAGGCAGAGTAAAAATTATATAGGGAACTATTTATCTGTGCTGCTGTCTTTTCCAAATTCAAATAAGTACTTCTTAGTTATGTGTGCATTGAATATTGAATTATCCTATGCTGATTTTTTTAAAGAATTCTTTTTTGAAAGCAAAATGTAATGAAACCCTTGTTCAGCTAGGAATAAAAACTACTATGAGACTAGCTACACTCTCTATTAATTGGGATTACAGTTTGCTTATCAATTATACAATTCTACAAATAAGAAACTAATCAAAAAACAAATAACATTTTAAAAAATAGAAAACCAGACTTTTTTTGTCAAAAGCTTGAAACAATTAAACCCTAAAAACCAGATGTGAAGACACTAGGATTTCATTCTGTATACTTTTTTTTATAAAACACTCCTGACAGAATCAGGATTTAGACAATACAAAGCTATAACTCCATGTAGTTCAGATTGTGTCTGGAAGTTAGACAGACTTGCAGAATTATAAGATTACAAAATTGCGGTTTATAGCCAAAATAACAGCCCTTACAGCACAGCCAAATTTTAACTCTCCATTACCATAAGTAAGAAAAGTCCCATCTATTCTTTGCAGGTACAGATATCATAAAACGTGTGCTTTTCCATCTGTTGACATATAAACTACTGGAAAAAAAGCCAGTAGTTTTCCATCTTTGTGCATTTCAGAAACATTATTCAAAATATAAGACTTGAAATTCAGTTTCAACTGAACCCAGCCAGTAGCATGTTTTTGTTTTGTTTTTTTTTCCTAAAAACAGTTAATACTTTCCCAGTTGGCCAAAAAAGAGTCCTCCTCTTATGTTCCAGACTCAGAATTTATAGTATTTGCTTACACCAATATACTATTTAAAGAAAAGGCAGATGACTTCTTGGAAAGTTATCTATTATTTTGTTGTCTGTTCCTTGAGTACTGCCTAAGGAAGGGCTACTTAGTTTTCTCTCTGTACTCTAACAGTTTGCATAATCTAAAATTATCTTTAATTCACTGTGCTACAAAAATAAGTAGGCAAAAAAACCCAAATAAGGCAGGTAATGCTGTAGAAGGTCAGTATTTTTCCAAGCACAATGCTCAGAGCATCATTTGTTTAATGACAATAAGGAAAGGACCACTGCCGCACTGAAGGACACAAATTCATACCATCCCTTTACAGATGTATTGCAGAGAACAGAAGAGGTGTTTGACATCTTGATTTGCTGAGCATACACCTGAAGTGATATGTCCTATTCCCACTCCTCACTCTCAAATCTCCCATGCATCACTCTCGTCACTTACTTCAGCTGTTCCATTCAAGCTGGATGCTGCCCAGAGGCAACAATAAATTTTGGCATGAGGTCATACTAAATACCATAGATCACAAATTTTACCAAACTCACCAAATGAAGAGAGAAACAGTTTCCCTGTGTTGTCCCTCTGTATACTAAATAAGCTGAGAAAAGACCTTTTTGCCAGCATTGAAGTGGCTAATTTGGAAAGATTCTGTTTAGAAAAATCAAAAATCTACAATGAACAATATAAGATCTAGTATATTGCTTTTCATATATGCAGCATATTTTCATGTGTGCAATTGCCTTTTGAAACACACTTGTGGTGTTAATTGCAAGGTAATCCTGTATTTTTCTAGGTATTCATAGAAGGATGACGACAGGTTCATAAATTCATTCACTTATGTAAAAGGAGCCTAATTTCACAAAATAGCAGGTACAACAAACTGAAATCAGCAACATATCTGAAAACAGGAAGAGAAAAAAGCACACAGACTTCAATTTGAGACTATTTTTTAATTTCTGGGAAAAGAACACTTACCACAGTTACTATTTATGCTTCAGTTCACCTCAAAGACTGAGCATACATCAGATGCTTTCTATTACAGTTAACTTGTAAGGGGAAAAGTCAATGCCTCTAACAAAGTAAAGTATTGATTTTTTCCACCTGATAAAAACAACCACAAGTTAAGAAGTACTGTGTTCTAAGAATAAACAATCAGTTACATAATTACTTATTTCAGTTTGCAACAGCAAAATTATTTTTCTCCATTATTATTAGAATTTATGTTGTTATTCTTTTTTTCATAAATGCAATTAAGGCTTTAAAAAAAAAAAGTATAAAGGCATCTCAAAATCTCCAAGGATTTACTCTCACTTAAATTCAAGTATAACCACTAAATAAGCCTCACTATTAAAGTTCAATACCTGGAAATTTCTTGTATTGATGTTAGGATAACTACACTAGAAGTCTGCCCAGAGAAAAATTCTGAAGTGTATGTTTTTGAGGGGTTTTTGATTTGTGGCAACCCCAGGTAAGTGAAATCTTTAATCAGTTCCCCCCCCCATATAACATAATTTAATAGTTCTGACTTCTCTGCACAAGACAGAAATACTGTATTGTGCAGTTGATATTTAGCTTTAATACATATGAATTAATTTTACAAATAAACTTCAAAAGTGAACACTTGACCTCAAAACATGGTCCAGGCTCTGGCACATCATCACCATCACATACCATATGTATCAATGCAGAAAGTGACTGAAATACATCGAATATCTCAAATTGAAAAGCAGCTGCTTCTGAACAAGATGCAAAATTGACAAGAGCAGATTTTACCATTTCAAACAACAGAACAGTCATTTCTCTATTCAAGAAATTGGACAGAAGCAGCAAAAATAATTGGCTTCCCATGCTAAGCAAAAGAGTCCAGGACTTCAGCTTCTGAAAAATACAAAGGCTTACCTTTCTGTACACCAGCATGTTTGGGGATTCATCAGCCACCCCATTGCTGCTCTGCCCATAATTGTTTCCTTGTGCCATGTCCCACAAATCTGATCCGCTTTTGGATGTTGCACTGTAAAAGGTAAGAGTGATTTCAATAGGGCATCACCTCAGGTCTCCTTGCTCCCCTGATGATTAATGAACCTGACTCTCTACCAACATGTTATCAAAATCAGTGTATGCTCTTACTCCAGCAGATATTTACATTGGAGCAAAGCTGCTAATTTGCCATTTACTGTCATTACTCTCTCTTGCCGGTAAATAATGGATGTGACGTGTTGATCTAATTTAAGCGTTAATGAATTGTCGCTCAGAGCAGCTCCCTGACACACCGCACCACACGCCTCTTCCTCCCCTGCACCGAGGGGCTTCACCAAGGGACCTTCTGCACCTTCCAGGCCAGTTTTGGGAGGACTGACTCAGCCCACGACGCGCGTTCAGCAGTGCCCTCCGCTCACAGCTCAGGTCGTAGCAACTTTCACAAAATTCAAGCGCACAAAAAGCAAACCAGACGCTCTAAACCTTCCTGTAATTCACCAGCACATCTGTGCTCGTACATATGCCGGGGTAGGGGAGCAGGTGACGAGGGAAAATGAAGAGACAAGCCAGAACGCTGTTCCGGTTGCTTTCACCTACTTTCATCGCACTTTACCGCCAAACAGCGGCTCCTCGCCAGCCCCGTCTCCTCCCCGCCCTCCCCCGGGTCACACGGGAGCCGCACTAAGCGAGAGCTCGGATCATGCCGTAGCTCGGGCTTTGCACGCAGGTGTAAGAATGCGCTCCATCTACAGACCGCACCGGCGGATGCGGAGAGCCCGAGAGCCGCCGAGCCCGACTCCGAGCACCAACCCCCGAGCCCTCCCCAGCCCCCGAGACCCCCCGCCTCGGGGCTGGGCTGCCCCCCCGCACCGCCCGCCGGGGCTGCGCGGCTCGGGGCGGGCAAAGGCCGGGGGAGCGGCTCTCCCAGGGCAGCCCGCGGTTCCAGCACCGCGGACAGCGGCGCCGCCGCCCGGGGGGGCCCGGCGGGAGCGGGAGGCGCGGGGCGGGGGCGCGGAGGGGCGCGGAGCCCGCCCGCTGGGTTACCTCCTGGGCCAAGGTCACTGCGCGCTGCCGCGGCTCCTGGGCTGCTCTGCCGCTCCTGGTGGTGTCAGCCGGCAGCGGGCGGAGGGACGCGGCGATCGCTCATCACACACACGCACACACACACGCACTGCGGGCGGAGGCGCCGCTGCCGCCGCCGAGGCTGCGGCTCTCCCCTGCTCTGCCCGAGCGGCGGCGGCTCAGCGCCCTCCCCGCAATGGAGCGGCCGTCACGTGGGGAACGGGCACGTCAAAGGTGCTGCCGCCGCTCCGCCACACAGCAGCGGCAGCCTTCCTCCTCCTTCCTGCTCCTCCCGGAGCTCTCGGCTCCCCCACCGAAAACAGCGCCCGAGAAACTGCAGCAGATCTGGCGGCGGCCCCTGTAAATGAGATTAGGCATCACCGGAGGGCCGGGCAGGAAGAGAATGTGGGCTAATGGGATAGGGAAGGAAAGGAGGAGTTGTTGGGGAAACTGTGTCGCCTCCTTCATCTTTCTTTACCGACAGCAACAGGGAATCTGCCTCTTCCTCTGTCTTACGCTGGACGCCTCACGTATTTTCTTTAGTGAAAACTAAGGAGAGCCTGTGCTCTGTTGGCACTGCAGACTCCCCTGAGCAGTGGAACAGAGAGCAGAGAGCGAGTCTGTTTCAGGCAGATAGAAAGAAACCCTGAGGACACCTCGAGACACCCTCGGGACTGTTTTGCTATGTCCTAGGCAACTGCCTCATTTGTGAAGGCCTCACATTGGCTACGATAAAGGAAAAAGATCAGGTCTGTCAGTCTTTACTTCTCCATCACACGCAGACAAGAATACTTTCACAACACTGCTTTTGCAAGGGTGTTGAAATGCCCAGAACGCAACATCCACAAGAGCACAAGATACTTAAGTGGTGAAACTTTGGTATATTTCCATTTTCTGGAAACAGTAGCTCTTATTACAAGAGTGATCTTGCAAAAGAATCCTCTACTGTGCACTGCACCTTGTGGAGCGTGTGCTGGTAAATCACGCAATTCAAGCAGAGAGGTTTCCATGCACTGGGTCACCTTCACCCTTTCTCACATCTCAGAGAGCCTCAAACCAACACTATCCTGCAAGAAGTTTGTTATTATCCTCTACTGCAGCTACTTTTAACTACTCTTCCAAACTTTGCAGATGCCTTGAGATGCTTTAACAGAGGATGTGGTAAATTAGCTCAGGCAACAATAGGGAGTCACAGTGGACACCACAAAAAGAAGGAAAAACCAGAACTGATCTGAACTTCTTGAGCAGCTGAGGAAAGGAAGACATAAGTTTGATAATGGTTCCAGAATAAACACCAGAGTAAAGAAAGATGATCTCCATCACAAATAGGAATGGTTTTCAGAGACAGAAGTTGTGAAAGGTGAAATGACATAAGAACTATCAACTAACTGTTCAGTGAGATACACTGGCAGCAAAGAAAAGGACCTCTGTAACAGACAGACATCGTGTGTCTCAGCTTTGATAGAGGAGGATAATTTAGCATGTCACAAAGAAAAGGAAATGTGAAAACAAATGGTGTAGAAAAGAGAACTCCGGAATTTTGAGGTGGAAGAGAACAAGGGAAAGAATTCAACAGCACAACCATAAAGTGAAGAAGTATCAATGTTGAAAGTAGTTGGCAGAGGAATTAATTAAACCCGAGATTAAACAGAGAACTAAGACCTGTTTCCCACTAAAATTCATTTGACATAAAATAGCATCTTGGTGAGGCTAATAAAGTCAGAATCAAAATATTAGTCTTCCAACAGATTCTCTGATTCAGCCCAGTCCACTGTTTAGAAATGGGAACAAGCGATAAAGATCTCAATTTATAATTTCCCTAGCTTTCACACAGACATCCCAGACAACCAGCACTGCAGTGCTCAGAGCTCAGCAATTTGACTTTGTAAGTCTGACAGGTGCACTAGAAGACAAGGGAAATGCCTCCCAAGATCTGCTAAGAACACAAGTGACGCCCTTGTTGTAGGGCATCAAAATAAACTCAAAATCTTGTTTATCAGACTGGTGTTTAAATTTCGTTTGCAAAGTAAAAATGGGAAATGCACCTAATATAATTCAAATATAATTTTACCCTTAAAGAGAGACAGAAGAAAAATCCTTAAAAATATTGGTAAGACACATTCTTTCCCCTTGTTCTGCCATCCACTTAACATAATAATTGTTTTAAAGGGCATAAAAATCAAACATTAGCAAGTTTCCAATGAGATCAAATATTTGTTTTCTTACTCTGCCTCATTTTGTTGCTAATGTAAGGGACAAAAAAAACACATAAAAAGAAACTGGTTTGTACTACAATTCTTGGACTACCAAGATGAAGTTACTTAAAAGCTGTCTTCAAACTATCTACTTTCTATAAGGTATTCTGAGAATAGATTTTGGTAGCAGCTACGTGTCTTTGGAAAGCTCCCCAACAAAGCTGACTAATTTAGGCAGCAACATTTTCCAAGCTTTCGTTTTCTGGGAATGTCCTTAAACTAAGGGCAGAAGCATCCCCAGATGAGTTAGATTTCAGCTATGCTGCCTCCAGTTTTGCCTGTCTTAACTTTGTTTTAGCCATTCTGATTATATTACAAGTAAAATACAAGATCTTTTACTAATAAAGCAAGGTTTATATATTCTCTTCAAAAATAATCCGATTTTAATAAAATAAATGCAGTTCTAAAGCAGAGTAATTACTTGGGCCCATGGAAGCAAAAAAGTATTTATCCAGTAATATCAAAAGGAACTGCATTCCTCATAGTTTTTAATCTTGTCCTCATAGCCAGAGGAATACCTTAAACATCTCAGTGATGTATTTCACAACTACAGACCTGCTACACTGAAGCACACCAAAACTTTTTCACCAGCATGTTCACTGTCTAAATGAAGTAAAACTCAAACCCTAACTCTAAATGAGGTTAAACAGAAAAGAGGAGCAGAAACAACCCAAAAGAATTTCCTTTTTGCCATCACTTAGTGGTGAAAGAGACCCTGAGCTGGACTACTTCCATAAATGCAAGTAGAAAGAAAAAAGCTCTTTTTAAAATATGTAACAGGATAGTCTCATTCTATAGTATTTGGCTGTATTTGTTCAATAGCCTATTAAAGGTTTTAATTCATAAATTACTTACACATCTTTCCCATGTTGAAAGTCATCACTTATCTCATACACAACCACCATTAGCCTCCCCAGAAAGCATAGTCTGCCAGAAGAGGAATGGCCTTTTCAAAATGCAAGGCAAAACTACTCATTAATAAAACAAAGATGATGGGGAAAGGCTGCCAAGGGGCAGCTTTATCTAACAAGGCAATAAAGTACACATGATTGAGCAAGGTGGTGACTACATTTTCTGTGTTTAGCTTTCACTGTCAGTACAACTCAAGTATTCCAACAACATCACACGCATGTGGCATTTTTAAGTGAAACTATTATGTCAGGATGTGTACAACAATCTTTCTGGATATGATCAGAAATTTTGCTGTCTGTCCTGCTGGCCAATGCTCTAAGCATTATGTCACTATGCCACACATATCCATCAATTTATCTTGTCTTTTGCCTAGACTAAATGTTCCTTGGAGTAAAGACATGCTGTGCAAGCTCTTAGCACAGCATGATCTTGTTCTATGACCAAGTTTTTAAAGCTTTTAAACACCACATCCAAATTTACTAAAAAAATGTACACATGCTAACTGGGCTCTGAACATCGACACAAGTTAATACTGTGCTACCTTAAAGTATAAGGCTCAGACTTGTTTTCACTGGCTGGTTAAGCACAGAGACAATCTGCCTGCTTTAATTGAACTTGTATATTTGTGACTCTATGGAACCACAAGTGTTTCCCTGCCAGGCTCTGAGCAGATACCCAGTGATTCCAGGCCCACTCTTTGGCCTTTTTGATGAGATCTGAACACTTGTTCCTTCAGGAGTGAATTGCAATCAAATCTGTTTAATGTAGGTCTTCAAACGTCATTGTAATGATTACAGGTTACAGTATATGATTCTAGAACTGAACCAGGACTCACTTCAAAACTTCACCACTTTCTCCATGGCATTTTTTTTATACTCTAGGAATTTGGTTTGTCACCTACCTTACAACACTAAAACATTAATTGCCTTTGTCAATTTATGATGCTGACGATCAAAGCTATTGGTATTCCATCAGTTAGGGAAGGAGTTAAAAAAAAAAAAAAAATCTAGAACATAAAAGAAAGAGGTAACTAAAAAGAAATCTGGATTTAACAAAAATAATTCTGATCTGATAGGGAAAAAAAAATGAGTCACGGACAGACATAATTTCATAGGAATGAAAAATTATTAGAAACAAG